>NC_041229.1:48320184-48386503 GCF_002837175.3 Physeter macrocephalus
AAACATTTATTACCACTGTGATTACCTTTTCCCCCCAAAGATCTCATTGATTTTACTGGAGAACAGATTTTAAATATAGAAACATTTTATATAAGGGAAATTAATGTGTCTTTTTTATGCATTTCAGCTTACTTTACATATATCTTATCAACAACAACAAACACTTCTTGTTGAGAAAAATTTTATTGAAAAGTTATTTGTACTATATTTATTTACTTATTTTTTATTGGGGTATAGTTGCTTTACAATGTTGTGTTAGTTTCTGCTGTACAACTAAGTGAATAAGCCATAGGTATACATATATCCCCTCCCTCTTGGACCTCCCTCCCACTGGCCCCCCATCCCACCCATCTAGGTCACCACAGAGCACTGAGCTGTGCTCCCTGCACTATACAGCAGGTTCCCACTAGCTACCTGTTTTACACATGGTAGTGTATATATGTCAATCCCAATCTCCCAATTCATCTCACACTCCCCTTCTCACCCCAAACCCTGTGTCCTCACGTTTGTTCTCTACATCTGCGTCTCTATTCCTGCCCTGCAAATAGGTTCATTTGTACCATTTTTCTATTTAGACTCCATATATATGTGTTAGCATACAGTATTTGTTTTTCTCTTTCTGACTTACTTCACTCTGTATGACAGACTCTAGGTGTCACCTCACACTGGTCAGAATGGCCATCATCAGAAACTCTACAAACCATAAATGCTGGAGAGGGTGTGGAGAAAAGGGAACCCTCTTGCAGTGTTGGTGGGAATGTAAATTGATACGCACGAACCCGTGTCCCCTGCATCGGCAGGTGGACGCTCAACCACTGTGCCACCAGGGAAGCCCTGTACTATATTTATTAACTCATTCATTTATTTGAATGATTGGCTAAACTAATAATTCTTGGGCATCAACTTTGTGCCTAGCACTGAACTAAGCACATATCAGTGGAAAAGAGACTTATGTAAACAAGAAGTGTAAATAAATACAATAAACTGGGAGACACCAATGTGTAGTACAAATAATGCAGGATTTAGAATTTTGAAGTTGCCTCTGTACCCTAGCTTGACCCCTTTTCCCCTAAGTGATCCTGGATGAGTCTTGAATCTTTCTAATGGTCTGTTTCCACATTGGAAAAATGGCTTTATGAGAGTAGAGTACATTTCCTTTTTGTCTCATGTACTATTACTCATCGATATCTGAGTCATAAGTGTCAGTAAAGGCTTCAAAGGGATGACACTCAAATTGATTCTTAAAGACTTAATAGGAATTTTCTGTACAATTACGAATAACAGTGACAGTGATCCTGGTAATAATAATTATACAAATAATAACAATAATAAGTCATACTTATTGTATAATGGGTAGTATTTTAGGACATTTTATGTGTTAAATCATTTGGATCTCTGAAGATTTTAAAATAAACACTTTTCTAACCCTCATTTCACAGATGAGAAAACTGAGGTATAGAGACTTTAAGACATTTGTCCAAGAACACTTGACCAGTAGCTGGTTGATCCTGGTGTTTGAAACACAAGTAGTACAATTGCTGAGCCTTACTCATCAACTTTCAGCAGCTCCCCTCTCTCTTTTACTGGTTGCCGTAGAAAGCAATAGCAGTGATGATATTCCAATTTCTGAAAGTTGGGACTTTAAGTCCTCCCATGTGGGGTAAATACAAAGTGTACCTAGGCATTATGGGGCTACGAGTCTGTCAAAATGTACTTTAGTGTCTAACTGAGGCTTGGGATGAAGAGACACCTCATCACACCCTGTAAAATGTCCCAGGAGGCTGCACTACATTATATATATATATGTGTGTGTGCATATATATATATATATATGCACACACACATATATATATATAAATTGAAGTATAGTTGATTTACAATATTGTATTAATTTCAGGTGTAAAGCAAAGTGATTCAGTTACATGTATATATGTGCGTGTATATATTTATACTTTTTTGATTATTTTCATCATAGTTTATTACAAGATATTGAAAATAGTTTCCCTGTGGTATATGGTAAATCCTTGTTGTTTATCTATTTTATATATGGTTATATGCATCTGTTAATCCCACAATCCCAGTTTATCCTTCTCCCCCTTCCCCTTTGGTAAGCATAAGTTTGTTAATCCTTGTTGTTTATCTATTTTATATATGGTTATATGCATCTGTTAATCCCACAATCCCAGTTTATCCTTCTCCCCCTTCCCCTTTGGTAACCATAAGTTTGTTTTCTATGTCTGTTTCTGTTTTGTAAATAAGTTCATTTGTACTATTTTTTAGATTCCACATATAAGTGATGTCATATAATATGTATCCTTCTCTGACTTAACTTCACTTAGTATGATAATCTCTAGGTCCATCCATGTTGCTGCAAATGATATTATTTCATTATTTTTTATGGCTGAGTAATTTTCCATTATATATATATAAATATCTATATATAGATAGATATAGATATATATACCACATCTTCTTTATCCATTCATCTCTTGATGGACACTTAGATTGCTTCCATATCTTGGCTGTTGAGGTTGCTTCCATATCTTGGCTGTTGTAAATAGTGCTGCAGTGAACGTTGGGTTGCATGCATCTTTTTGAATCATGGTTTTCTCTGGATATATGCTCAGGAGTGGGATTGCAGTATCATATAGTAACTCTATTTCTAGTTTTTTAAGGAACCTCTATACTGTTTTCTGTAGTGGCTGCACCAATTCAAATTCCCACCAACATTGTAGGAGTGTTCCCTTTTCTCCACATCCTCTCCAGCATTTATTATTTGTAGACTTTTTGATGATGGCCAATCTGACTGGTGTGAGGTGACATCTCATTGTAGTTTTGATTTGTAATTCTCTAATAATTAGTGATATTGAGCATCTTTTCATGTGCCTGTTGGCCATCTATATGTCTTCTTTGGAGAAATGTCTATTTAGGTATTGTGCCCATTTTTTGATTGGGTTGTTTGTTTTTTTGTTTTTGAGCTGTATGAGCTGTTTGTATATTTTGGAAATTAAGCCCTTGATGGTTACATTGTTTGCAAATATTTTTCCCACTTTGTAGGTTTTTTCATTTTGTTTATGGTTTCCTTTGCTGTACAAAATTTTATAAATTTGTTTAGGTCTCATCTGTTTATTTTTGCTTTTTTTCTATTGCCTTGGGAGACTGACCTCTGAAAACATGGCTATGATTTACATCAGAGAATGTTTTGCCTATATTCTTTTGTAGGAGTTTTATAGTGTCATGTCTTATATTTAAGTCTTTAAACCATTTTGAGTTTATTTTTGTGTATGATATGAGGGAATGTTCTAACTGAATTGATTTACATGTGGTTGTCCAGCTTTCCCAATACTACTTGCTAAAGAGAACGTCTTTTCTCCATTGTATATTCTTGCCTCCTTTGTCAAGATTAATTTACTGTAGTGTGTGGATTTATTTCGGGGCTCTCTAGTCTGTTCCATTGCTCTGTATGTCTGTTTTTCTGCCAATACCACACTGTTTTGATTACTGTAGCTTTGTAGTATTGTCTGAAGTCTGGAAGGATTATGCCACCAGCTTTGTTCCTTTTCCTCAGGATTGCTTTGGCAATTCTGGGTCTTTTATGGTTCCATATAGATTGTGGGATTATTTGTTCTAGTTTTGTGAAAATGTCATGGGCAATTTGATAGGGATTGCATTAAATCTATAGATTGCTTTGGATAGTATGGCCATCTTAACTATATTATTTCTTATCCAAGAGCATGGGATATCTTTCTGTTTCCTTGAATCATCTTTGATTTGCTTTATCAATGTTCTACAGTTCTCAGCATATAAATCTTTTAACTCCTTGGTTAGGTATATTCCTAGGTATTTTATTTTTTGATGTGATTTTAAACAGGATTTTTTTTTTTTTTTTACTTTCTCTTTCTGATATTTCATTGTTAGTGTAAAGAAGGGCAACAGATTTCTGAATATTAATCTTGAAATCCTGCTACCTTGCTGAATTCATTTATCAGTTCTAATAGGTTTTGTGTGGAGTCTTTAGGGTGTTCTATATAGAGTATCATGTCATCTGCATATAATGACAATTTTACCTCTTCCCTTCTAATTTAGATACATTTTATTTCTTTTTCTTGTCTGATTACTGTGGCTAAGGCTTCCAGTGTTGGGCAGGGCCTCATCTTTGCTCTGTGGTTGTCACAGACCAATTGGGGGCAGTGTCTGCCCTCCAGTTGTTGGAGTAGAAGCCCCTAGATCCAATTCTACCCAGTAGCATGAGGTAGGTAGGACTGGAGCACTCCTGCTGGGAAAGGAGATGCTGTGTTTCTTCCTCAGGAACTATCCACCAGAACGTGCAATTCTGTGATGCTGCCTTCCACCTGGTGTGTGCGCTCACAAAGATCACTATTGCTGGCACTGCCTTCAGTGGCTGCCTCTGCTTGGGAGCTCCGGTAATTGGCTCAGAGTTCCCTTAGGCATGCATGTGAGCTAACAAAGCCACCAACATGAAACCCACTGGATCCACCTCCCCTGAGCCTGCAGATAATTGGCTGTCGTCCCTCATGCACATGTATGTGGTCCTGGTCCAAAAATCCACAAGAGTGAGACCCTGTCTGAGCCGCTTCCCTGTGCCTACAGTGGGATTGCTGCCAGTGAGCTCAGATTTCAGCCCTGCCTCCAAGTGTGTGTGTTCACAAAGTTCATAGAACCAGTGGAAGCTGGAGCCACACCCTGCTGTGAGCATGCTGACAATGAGGCTGCTATGGCATATCCATGCCCCTCTTTTTGTGTGTTGACAATGGGGCTCTTATGGTGGACCCACACTCCATCCTGTATGCGCCCCCAGCTGTGGCCCAGGCCATACTCCAGGTCCTTTCAGCTGTCTCTGCACAGCCAAACCAAGTCCTCTCCCTGGGTCTCTCCGCTGAAACCCAAGTTTCAGCAACCAGGTGCTGCTCACATAAGTAGACACATATCTTGGGCTGGGATGTGCAAGTGCATGGCCAGGACTGTCTGTGCTGGTCTCTCTCTACCCTGCAGGGCCACAGATCAGTTTCTACACTCTCCTCTCCAGCCTCTGAAGCTCCCTGTCTGTCCCAGTGGATCTCTCAGCTGGTGAAGGAGGTTCCCAGGGTGAACCTGGGTATGTGGTGACCTTTCTTGCAGCTTTGTTTGTATGAGATCTTCTGCAAGTTTTCGGTAGGTTTTCTGTGAGAACTGTTCCACGTGTAGATGTATTTGTGATGTAGTTGTGGGAGGAGGTGAGCTCCATGTCCCTCTACTCTGCCATCTTGATCTCCTCTCCCTAAATTAGATTTTAGAATGATAGGGCTGTATGGGGCATAAATAAAATATTATTCAAATTAGTATTACCCACACTGATGAGGTAATTTTGTGCACTATTACTTGGGTTTGATACTGTTTTGTGAGAAATGGGTAGATCCTGCACCTAGCTTTTATTCTACTGGTCTACTCTCAGATGTCAGAAATGGAGGCTGTTATCAACATTCAAACAAAAGTCTCAGATTCCTGAGCCAGGGAATTTTCATTCTTCAATCACATACTCATTGCTTCATCAATATTTTTCAATTTTCAACTATAAAACATTGAGCTTTAATCACCAGAAACTTTTGATTTCTAGATATATATTTTCCTAGTGATATGAAATATTTTTAAAACTTAGGTAAAATTCATGGAAGCATGTACAAAGTAACTGTTTGAGAGGTCTTAGCAAACTTATAGAGTAAATTTTTCTACCTCTGGAAAACTGAATCCAGTGTAGAATTCTATCTTCTAACAAAGTAGGGCATCACCAGCTTATGTAATACCCGTACAGGAAGAAATTAAGCTAAAACCTGCTTTGGTTAAAACCTACACCATTGATGTTTAATTTGATAATTCACCTAGAAAGTTAATGTAATTCTTTGATCTTGAATCTTAAATCATCTAAAATATTTTAATAAACGTTATTGAGGTATGCTTTACATATAATAAAGTGCACCAATTTAAAATTTACAGGTTGATGAGTTTTGACAGATATAGACACCTGTGAAACCACTGCCATAATAAAGATACAGATAGTTTCTATCACCCCTGAAAGTTTCTTCATGCTACATTTCAGCCCTTCCCTCCCTCTACCTCTAGGTGTAGCCAGCACAATATGTTAATTTTTATTTTTCAGAATTTTATGTATGTAGAATTGTACAATATGAGCACTTTTGTGTCTGTCTTCTTTCAATTGGATTAATGATTTTGAAGTTGTGTGGATGTATCTTATTTTGTTTGTCCATTTACTTATTGATGTACATGTGGGTGTTTCCACTTTGGGGATATTATGAAAAAAGTTTCTACAAACATTTGTGTACAAATCTGTGTGAATATTGTTCTTTAGTACCTAGAAATAGAATGGCTGACTCTTATGTTTATTTCTAACTTTTTAAGAAATACCAAACTACTTTCCAATATGGTTGGACCATTTTACATTCCTACCAGCAGTGTATGAGAGCTTCGGTTCCTCCACATCTTCATCAACACTTGGAATTACCAATCTTTTTAAATTTTAGTCATTTTAATGGGTGTACAGTGGTATCTCACTGTGGTTTTAATTTTCATTTCCCTGATGACTAATAATATTGAACTTTTCTTCTTGAGTTTTTATTCCATTCATATCTTTTAATATCACAAGAAAAATATAAATTTTACAGTCTCTTACAGCAAATATATCTCTATGGGAAAAACAAGCAAACAGATCAGAATTCCTAATAGACTGAAATCAAGAAGGTGACTAACTGTAAGCCCTGTAGATATTGCAGTTATCATGTACTTACATTTTATTTTTTCTGGCTGCAATGTTTATTCTTTCACACCACTTTACTGCCTCCCTTGCACCAAGTAAGGTCCAACCTAGATGTTTTCTACACTATTGAAAAAGGGGACATCATATAAGAGTCAAGCATAGTCAACAGAGTGGTTACTAAGAAAAGTAGGAGTTCTGAGGGTAAAAAAATAGAAAAAAAGAAAATTATTAAATATTGTAATTCTTCAAAGCCTGATCCTCAGAATTTTTCTCTTCTTATGCTCTTCTCTAAGATGTTAGATGATATCATCCATACCCAAAGTTTTAGTAAAACCCATTATAAGCAATGTATAAATTTTTATTTCTATCCCAGAAATTTACTCTGAGGTCTAGATACATGTATCCAACTTAGAGTTACAAAAGATACCTTAAACAAATGTACAAGCAAACAAACAAAAAATAACAGTGATGTCTTTCCAACCCATACATACACACATACTCTTTTTTGCTCCTGTTTAAGTATAGCATATATCAGTGAATGGCATTACAAATTATCCAGTTCTATAAACCAGAAACCCAGAAGTCACTCCTCATTTCCCTCCATATTTGATTCTACACCATTGCCTCTCAGTTTTACTTCTAAAATGTTCCTTGAATCTAACCACTTTCCTTTGTTTCTACCGGTGATACTCTAGTCTAAATCTTCACTATCTGTTGTCTGCACTACTGGAAGTGCCTCCTAAATGTTTGACCCACTGTCATTAGTGCCCCTTTCCAATCTTCCACGTTGCAGCCAGAATGATTTTCTTGAAAGATGAATATAATATCACATCCTTATTCCTTCTGAAATCTCTTTCTCTCTCTCTGTGTATATGTGTGTGTGTGTGTGTGTATGTGTGTGTATGTATATATATATATATATATATACACACATACACACACACACATACATACATAGGAAGGTATATAAAAGATATACGCACATACATACACTTCTGGCCCAGATGGCTTCATTCTGATTAATTCTACCAAACATTGAAGGAAGAAATAATACCAGTTCTATGCAAACTGTTCCAAAATATGGGAGGAGGCAATATCTTCCACCTTATTCTATGAAGCTAGTACTACCCTGATATCAAAAACAGACAAATATAAGAAAAAGATACTGTAGACTAATATCCCTCATAAACATAGATGCAAAAATCTAAACAAAACTTCAGCAAATGGAATCCAGTACTATATTGAATTAAAATACATCATGACCAAGTGAGGTTTATCCCAAGAACATTGGGTTGTTTAATATTCAAAAATCTCATATTAATAAACTAAGAAAAATAATCCCCTCCATAGATGTAGAAAAAAAATCTGAGAAAATCCAGTGTCTATTTCTGATTTAAAAAAAAAATTCTCAACAAAATAAAAGGGCCCTTCCTCAACTGAATAAAAATATCTATGAAAAATCTACAGCTAATAGCGCACTTAATAGTGAAAGACTGAATATTCTCCCCTAAAGATCAGGAACAAGACAGGAGGAATATCCACTCTTACTACTTTTATGCACTAGTGTACTGGATGTTCTACTAGCATCTTCAGTCAAGAAAAAGAAACGAAAGAAGAAGTATGACTTTTTATTTGCAGATGACATGTTATGATCTCATGGAATCGACAATAACAAAAAAACAACCAAATTGGTGAGTTTAGCAAGTTTGCAGCATAAAAGTCAATATACAAAACTCAATTGTATTTCTACATACTAAGAATTAACAGTTGAAAATTGAAATCAATAAAGCAATTCCATTTACAATAACATAGAATATGAAATATTCACAGATAAATCTGATGAAAGATGTAAAAGAGCTATACTTTCAAAATTATAGAATATTGCTGAGGAAAATTGAAGATGATCTAAATAAATGAAGAGATACCTTGCTCCTGAGTTGGAAGACTCAACATTGTTAACTTGTTCATTGTCTCCAAACTGATCTAGAGATCCAACAAAATTGTACCAAAATTTGAGTAGAAGTGTTTGTAGATATCAGCAGGCTAATTCTAAAATTCATATGGAAATTCAAAGTATCTACGAGAGTCAAAAGAGCTCTGAAAGAAAGCTGGTATAAAGATGGTATTTGTGTAAAGGTAGACAATTAGATCAATAGAAAGGAACTGAGAGTCCAGAAATAAAACAGATGTATAAGGACAACCGATTTTTGACAAAGTCACTCAGTTCACTGGAGAAAGAAAGGATAGGCATTTCAGCAAATGGTGCTAGAACAATTGGATATTCATATATAAATCTATAAACTTGGATTCATACCTCACACTGTATATAAAAGTTAACCCCAAATTTATTGTAGACCTAAATGTAAAACCTAGAGCTACAAAAATTCTACAGATTAGAGAACATCTTTGTACCCTTCAGGTAGGCACAGATTTCTTAGATAGGACATGAGAAGTATGAATGATAAAAAAAAAAAATTAATTGGACAAAGACACTGTTAAAAGAATGAAAAAAAAACTGTAGACTGGGAAAATATGTGCAATCATATATCTAATTAAGAGCTTAAATCTGGAATATATAAAGAGGTCTTAAAACCAACAATAAGAAACAATTCACTTTCAAAGATGACCAAAGATTTGAATAGAAACTACCGAAAAAGACATACAAGCAACAAATACAGACATGAAATGATGTTCAACACCATTAGTCATTATGGATGTGCAAATTAAAATTACAGCAAGATACTACTATACATCTATGAGAATGGCTAAAATTAAATTGACTGACCATACCAAATGTTGACTTAGATCTGAAGGGACTGGAATTCTCGTACACTGCTGGTGGGAATGTGAAATGGTACAACCACTTTGGAAAACAGTTTGACAATTAAAACAAAAATGTAAACGTACATCTGCCATGTCATAACCTTATCCCAATCCAATAGAAAAGGAAATATATATCTGTTCAAAGACTTATACACAAATATTCATGACAGTTATATATCCAAAAACTGGAAACAATCCAAATATCCATCAACAGGTGAATGGATAAACAAATTATAGTGTATCTTTACAATGTGATATTACTCAGAAATAAAAAACAGAAATGAACTGTTGACACATGCAACAATCTAGATGACTCTGAGAATAGATTTGTTGAGAGAAAAAAAATCAGACAAAAAAGCACATACTATATGATTTCATTTATATAAATTTCTAGAAAGTGTAAACTAATCTATAATGACAGAAAGCGATCTGTGGTTGCTTTGAGTTGGGAAAGTAGGAAAGAGTTTTAGGGGCAGGGGTTATAAATAGGCATGAGGAAGCTTTTGAGGGTGATAAATATGTTTTCTATCTTGATTTTGCTGAGGGTTTCATGGATGTATAAATATATTGAATCTTATCAAATTGTACACTTTAAATATTTGTAGTTATACTTCAATAAAGCTGCTTTAAAATGTCTCTTCTGTAGTTTCCTAAGACTTTTAGAACAAAACAAAAATCTTAAATGTAGCCTGCATAATCTGACCTCTACTTTCTTCAGGCTCTTCTCACTTGATGTTTCCCCTTGTTTTCTGTGTTCTAGCTATTGTGAGCTAATCTCGGTTCCTTTCTGCCCTTCTTGTTTCTGGCAGCAAGTGCTTTTTGCATGTTCTTTCTATTTGAGATTCTTTTCCTTCCTCCATTTGTATGGTAAATTCCCACTCATCCTTCTGATCTCAACTCAGTGAGATCCCAATTATGTCTTCTTTGATCTCCCTTATTAAATGAGATTCCCCCTATATGCTCTCATAGAGCCATGTAGATATATACTCAAAGCATTTATCCCAATCCTCCTTCCTCACTTGTCTGTAATCCCCACGAGGTCAAGACTGTATTGATCTGTACTTGTATTCCAAACTTAAATTCCTGCCTAACATATAATAGACATGTGAAAATATTTGTTGAATGAGTTAATGAATAATCAAATAGTAATTGGGAACCAAAAAGGGGAAATAAAGTGAATGTGCTTAATATCATGAACCCAGCAAAGACTTTTCTATGGTCATACGCTATCAAATTTAGCAAACACAATTCAGATCTTCCAACACATTATACTTGAGAATGATTGTCCTTGTAATGAAGGAAGAGAGCACCAGCATTTTTACAATAAGAGTAATTCACACATTGTACCAAAAGATAGTTTTCCTACAATGATCTTATTTTAAGCAAATGGGAAATGGAAATCTAGTTAGGCTATATTTATAATTCAGTGCCATCAGGGACTTTAACTAGCATGCTTGTACCTTATTAAGAGAAAAAGATAATTGTGTAATAATCTTAATTCTTTGGTTTGTAGCTGGAGATTGTAAGAGAGACCTAATGTCTTCACAGTTTCAAGTGAGCAACTGTTTCACTGAGTAATCATTTCACTTAGTTTGGATATGATTAGCAGAGGGTCCCTGCTTGCAACATAATAGAGTGGTGCTCTTCAGGGTAAGTCACCTCATTTAGTTCTTGCAGCTAGAAGAGCCATCTATTGTTCAGATGAAAGGAAGCTGATACGGAAAATCTATTAGTAGTAAAGAAGCACAGTGGCAATATAAAGCCATTTAAAATGAGCCATGTTTTTGACACAGTCTTCCCCTGAATTGCTGCTCTCAAAGTTGAACTCGTATTTAGCATTTATTTTTGGACAATGAACAATCTTCCTTTGTTTCACAGATGGGCAAACACAGTATAAAAATAGAATTAGTGATTTCACAGGAATTTTGTGTTTGGTTAACATATATTTGAAATAAGTTTCTCAGCTACTTTTGGCGTATGATGAATGAATAAATAAAGGAATGAATGAGTGAACAAATGAATACTATTAAGCATTCATTAATAATAGGTGCCAGGGGGCTTCCCTGGTGGCACAGTGGTTGAGAATCCGCCTGCCGATGCAGGGGACACGGGTTCGTGCCCCGGTCCGGGAAGATCCCACATGCCGCAGAGCGCCTGGGCCCGTGAGCAATGGCCGCTGAGCCTGTGCGTCCGGAGCCTGTGCTCCGCAACAGGAGAGGCCACAACAGTGAGAGGCCCGTATACCACACACACACACACACACACACACACACACACAATAATAATAATAGGTGCCAGGTCAGAAGAGAAACAGTCAACAATACAAAAAGCCAATCTACAGAATGGGAGGCATATTTACAAGTCATATACCTAATAAGTGGTTAATATCCAAAATATATAAAGAACTCATACAACTCAGTACGAAAAACAAACAAACAATCCAGTTAAAAATGGGCAGAGAAACTGAATAGATATTTTTCCAAGGAAGACATACAGATGGCCAACAGGTACATGAAAATATGCTCATCATCACTAATCATCAGGGGAATACAAGTCAAAACCACAATGACATATCACCTCACACATGTTGGAATCACTGTCATCAAAAAGACAAGAGATATCAAGTCTTAGTAAGGATGTGGAGAAAAGGGAATACTTGTGTACTGTTGGTGGAAATGTAAATTGGTGCAGGATAGCTACTGTGGAAACAGTATGGAGGTTCCACAAAAAATTAAAAATTAAACTATCAGCAATCCCACTTCTGGGTATATATCCAAAGGAAATTAAAAGTGATATTGAAGAGACATCTGCAGTCCCATGTTCATTGCAGCATTATTCACAATAGCCAACATATGGAAGCAAGCTAAGTGTCCATCAACAGATGAATAATGCAAAGAAGATGTTGTGTGTGTGTGTGTGTGTGTGTGTGTGTGTGTGTCTGTGTGTTTGTGGAGAGAGAGAGAGAGAGAATGGAATATTATTCAGCCATAAAAAGAAGGAAATCCTGCCATTTGCAAAAACATGGATGGACCTTGAGGGTATTATGTTAAGTGAAATAAGTCAGAGACAGATAAATACTGTATGATATCTTATATATGAAATCTAAAAAAGCCAAACTCATAGAAACAGAGAGTAGAATAGTGGTTACCAGGGGCTGAGGAGTAGGGGAATTGGGGAGATGTTGGTCAAAGGGTATACACTCTCAGTTATAAGATAAATATGTTTTGGGGATCTAATGTACAGTATGGTGATTACAGTTAGTGATACTGAACTATACACTTAAGAGTTGTTAAAAGAGTAGATCTTAAATGTTCTTACTACAAAAAATAAATAGTGATTATATGAGGTGATGAAGTGTTCCCCAACACTACAGAGGTCATCATTTGGCAATATATGAGTGTATAAACACATTGTGTACCTTAAACATACACAATTTAATATCTCAATTATATCTTAATAAAAACAGTAGGACTTTCAGAACTGAAAGTATAAGACTAAAATTTAAAACAAAACAAATGTTTTAAAGAACCGAAGGCAAAATTAAGAAATGGAAAGATATGTGAAGAAATTACCCATAGTGCAGCATAAGCAGCTAAAGAGATAAAAAGTATTTAAAAAAAGGGAAAGTAAAAATATATGTGATTGCAATTTAAGGGGAAAAAAGGATAGAAAGCACGAGGGAGAGAAAAATGCAAAGTGGTATGCCTTCACATTTTTAAAATAATTGATTAAAGACATGAATCCCTAGATGCAGCAATCAAAAGAAGACCTAAACAGGATTAAAAAAAGTGAACTCCATATCTTATTACATTGGGGTGAATCTCCAGAACACCAAAACAACTAATAAAATTGATCAGTGGGAAATAATTAAGCACTTACAGAGAAAAGACAACTGGATTGACTCTACAAAGTCCTGGGAGAAAATAGCTGGCAGCCTAGAATTTATACTGAGCTAAACTATCATGTAAAAGCCAATAAAATAACCAAATAAAATAAAAATAGCATCTTCAGACAAATCAAAATAAAAATCTACCAGCAGAGTTTGGCTGAAGTATCTCCTATAGTATATTATTTATGGAACATAACGAGTCCCATAAAATTTTTAATGGAAATATAAATTAATACAAACATAAATCGACTATTATACATTAAAATTTTTTAAATGTTCATGCTCTTTACACCAAGAATTCCTTATCTATAAGTTTTAGCCTAATGATTTTGTTATGGATATGTGCAAATATTTTTCCACAAGAACATTTCAATTTTTCTCATTATATTGAATTCAGAAATATTTTTGACCCTTGACAAAAAGGGGCTTGTGAAATACACCATGAAATATTGAAATGCTGTGCCATCATTAATGGTATTTTTATAGGAAGATTTCTGCCTAAAAGCATGGATTGGTATCAAAGGTATATATTATTTTCAAAATTAGCCTACACTGTTATATACAGTTTGAATACAATTTTGTTGAAGCATTACTGGAAACATACCTCCAAAGTATTAAGATTAGTTATCCTTGGCAATGGAATTGTGAGTACTTTCAAATTGCTTTTTTTGTGCCTGACAATATTTTAAAATTATTTCTATTACTAAACTTATAATTTTGTATTTAGAAAAAATATTATTAAAAATAAATGCTCTCTTTGAGAATGAAAAAATATATGTATGCTAGGCACTTTGATAGGTTCTTTCACGCATGGTATTTTAATTAATCCTCAAAGGAACCCTGTAATATAGGTGTTATTATTTAACAACCCCTCCCCTTTTTTAATGGATCAGAAAATTAACTGTCAAAGAGACTAACTGATTAACTCAAAATTACATGGTAAGTATCAAAGCTAAGATTGGAATCCAAGTCCCAACCCTTGCTCCTTCAACACTGAAATCAAATTTGGTAAACAACAAGATCTAAGAAGAGTTGTTTTTCATTTGATTTTTCCTACTGAGGAAATGCTCATAGGTGGTGCAGAGTGATATTTTAGAGTTGCTTTTTCAAAATGGCACTAAGAGTGAAAGTGAATATCATGAGAAGTCTTAGAGGCAAAATTGTGCCTTATCTTATTGAGGCTAAGGACAATTATTATTTCAAAATACTTGCTACTAAAACAAAATGGCAGAATTGATTCTGAATCAGTGGGATGGCATTTCCTCAATAAAGGTTGTATCCTTTCAGTGAGGAAGTTTGGGGGCAAGAGCTGAATTAGGAGACAAAAAAAGACCTACACTAGTTCACCTAGGGCCTGCGTGGGAGCTATGGAAAGCCTGGCTTAGCCCATATATTTATTTGTTCTTTATTCATTCATTTATTGACTCAATCATTCCCAACTACAAATAGATAAGAAAATTATTCCAGGTAAAGGTCAAGCAAACATGGTAAGTATGATTCAAATAAAGGTCAACCAGTCCCTAAGCATGACTGGCCCAAAGGGGTCTACACTTAGTGGCAGGTGAGTAGAACACTCAGAAATTACAGAGAAGACAAAGAGGTGACAATCATGGTGAAGGCATAATGGATTCAGAGTCCGTTTTTATGGGTCCTGACTCTAATACAGACCCTCACTACAACTGTGTGTTCCTCAGTAGGGATGTAGGAGACCTGAGAAAGGGCCTGAGGAGTCTTTGGGAGAGTAAAATTTGTAAAGAAAGGTTAAAGAGTTCTGTATAAAGAGATTATATGTACTGGGTGGGTCTAAATTTTATTGGAAAAAAAAAAACTCAGGAAATTAATATAAAGCTTCTCTAATTTACTGAGTGTTTAGTGCAAACCAGATAAGAGGGACAGACATTTTGAAATACATTATCTCATTTAAGCCTTATAGCAACACCATTTTACAGAACAGGAAATGATAGTTCAGAGAAGTTAACTAGATTGGTCAAGCATTCTTATGGACTTCAAGTACATTTATTAACACTTAATTATATATAATTTCTTATTGTTAGAAAGATCTGCTGTTAGTTTTTTTTTTTTTACGCGCAGGCCCAGCGGCCATGGCTCACGGGCCCAGCCGCTCCGCGGCATGTGGGATCCTCCCGGACCAGGGCACAGACCCGTGTCCCCCGCATCGGCAGGCGGACTCTCAACCACTGCGCCACCAGGGAAGCCCTGTTAGTTTTTATTTCATGGGAATCTCTTCAATTAGTTTATAAACTCATTGATGGCAAAAAGACATATTTATATGCCTCTTTGCCTTATGTATTTCAGGGAGCTCAACAATAAAAAAACATAATTTGTATTATGAACTTATTGATGAATTAATTACATGAAGACATCAGTACTAAAGATTAAGTGAAAATAAGTGGACTGTAATTTGCAGTGAAAGGGAGTAGAGGGAAAGGAATTAAAAGTTGAAATCACACAGCTGTTAGTGGCAAAACCAAGTATATCTGATTCACTCCAAGTTCTTATGTTTTCTAAATCTACCATGCTTTCTTTATAGGAGTCACTCCCTTAAAGAGTTACTAAATAACAAACCCTAATATGGAAAATAGGTGAAAAATAGAGCCACATTAGCTGTAAGTAACAGGCAGAGTGGCCTACTTGTTAAGAACTTGGCTCATCAAGTCTGATTTCTTCGGTTCAAATTTCAATTCTATCACCCAGCTAAGCAGTTATCTAGTAAATTATTGTTCCCAAATTTTCTCTCCTTCCTCCCTGTGAGAGGATTATCCTTCCCCACTGGACTGGCACTGGGTTTGGCCACATTACATGCTAATAAGATGTGAACAGGGAGATGTTTTTAATGTCTGAAAAGAAATGTTAAGAGCCATTGCATATTCAGCCATTGTTCATTTTTTCTTCTGCCATGAGAACATCAGGGACATGATAGAGGCTGCTCTTCTGTTCATAGAACAACATGGTAGAGTCAGGGTCACGCTATGAAGGATGTCTTACATGAGGAAGAAATAAACGTTTATAATTGAAAGCCATCAAGACGTTTTTGTTAGTTGATTCATTTAGTTAACTAGTATACCAGTTTTGTTAGCTTGGGCAAATTATTTAATCTCTCTGTGATTCAGTTTCTTTCTTTTTGTAATTTTGAGGGATTGTGAGGATTAAATATGTTAATGAAGATAAAGTACTTAAACCAGTGCTGTGGTGGTAGATATTTCTCTGAAGACAAAAAGTCTTCAGACAAAAAGATATATAGTGTTTTCCGATTTATGTGGTGTAAATACTTCCTCCATGGCTGATTTCAAGCTACCAGCTGATATCACTGAATAGAGAATTGGAAATAGGTACACACAATTGGCGCTCAAGAGTCAAATCTGGCTCCAGCACACTGCTGAATGTAAAACACCGCACATAGCAAACACTATAGTAGAGCATATCAAACAGTAAGCACTATAGAAGAGTTTATTTTCTGAAGACAGGTGACTGAATGAAATGGCTTCTCAAATTTCCTTTACATCCTTAAGGTCCTATACTTGTAAGACCACTCAGAGAACTTCAACCCTGGAAGTAAACTTGGAGATACTCTAGTGTACCCATTTCATCTTAATAGACAAGGGAATTGGGGCTCAGAGAGGCTGAGTAGCTTGCTCAAAGTCAGTCAGTAGGAAGAAACATCATGGCTCCTGATGTCCAGTACACTCTTTTCCCTTCCAACGTGAACCACCTCTTAAAAATTGCTATGAAAGGGATCAACAAAGAAATAAAAAAGTTAAGTAAATAGCTAATGCCTCTTGCCTTGTCCCAATTTCTGATTAGAAATAATAATGATAATAAAATAAAAGATTAAAATTAAACACTGGTCACATTTATTGATAAACCTAACTTTTGTGATTGTGAGTCTATTTTAAGGAAAGTTGTAATAAGGAAAAATATTTACTACTGTGTAGTTGTTATGTATTATTTTGTAAAAGTGATGATTATTAGGAAGAACTGTATATGTTACCAGTCATTGAAATGTCTAATTAAGGGTGGTTATCTTGACTATTAAAATGAATGCATCATCTCCTGGCATTCCTTAGTAATATCTCCTCCTAAAAATATTGCAGTACACCCCCATGCAGTATACTCCCAAATTAGCTTTTCAGACCAATAATGCAGTGTGTTCATATCTTAAGGTAACAGTGATTCATTTTGTTAACCACAGTGGTTACTGGCTGTAACTATGGAATGCATTGTCATGGAAACAACATTTTCCCTCCTCCCCCCTTTCAATTCACCCCAGAGCTATTATCCAGAGACAAGAATTAAGGGAAAGCATTTTGTCAGATATATATGAACAGATAACAAATACACACACACACACACACACACACACACACACGTGTGTGTGTGTGTGTGTGTGCATGTGGAGAGAGAGAGAGGTATAGAGAGGTTTAATCAATGAAGTTTCATTGATTAAAGTTAAACAATAAAAGATCAAGGAAATAAAATGTATATTTTCTTTGTATTTTGTCATTTCGTTCTGTCAATCTAAACCAGCACAAACTGTAGAATGGGAAATAACTTGAACATAGCAGCCTTTAATGCTGCCCTAGAATAGGAGGTCAGCCTTAGCTTGGGTAATTCATTAGGGAAAGACTGTGTTAGATATTATTGGAACATCACAATATAGAGCATGCAGTACTTTTGGGGTGTTTGAAATCCAAATTATAGGCTAATGAATAAGGGAAATATTGTACAACTTTTTTAGAATCCATTTTCCTTTGGAAAAACAGCCATAATTATAGACGCTCTGTAGGTGGAAGTGCTCACACAATCACACGTTTTATGCTAACATAAAGGAAAAGAATGCTAAGGGATACACTTAACCTGTGAGTGTGACTTTAAGATTCCACAGAAGGCACCAGACCAGAGTTCTGCCCCTAAAATGTGACCTGGTATGTTTAAGCACATATATATATATATATATATATTACCTCCTGAGCCCCAGCAGCCTCTAGATATGCACCAGATTGAATCAATCCCAATTCCTAATAGAGAAATCAACTAGGTAAGGACACCTAAATTTGTGTGAGAATCACAAAGTCTGAGACATAGTTGCCCTCTTCAGTTAGAACCAGATTTGCCTCAACTTTGACTGCCTTCCTATGCTGATCTTTGCTCATACTTTGTTCCATATTAATTTCCCTTTAAGGGGTCTTAATTTGGTAGGCAGGACCCATATTCCTCTCATCACGGGGCTGATTAAAAATGTAGATTTGCTGATATCCTCTTGGCCTATGGAATGAGAATGTAGGGTTAGGCCTGAGAATCCATCTTTCCTTCCTTTCTTCCTTCCTACCTTCCTTCCTTTTTTTCTCTTTCTTTGTTTTCTTCCTTCCTTTCTTTCTTTCTTTCTTTCTTTCTTTCTTTTCTTTCTTTCTTTTCTTCTTTTTTAACAAGTACACCCACAGAATTCCGATGCAATCAGGTTTAGTTTCCATTAACTTGGGACAGGAAGCTAGGGTATTTTGGATATGGGCAAGTGAAGGAAAGTTTATAGGGTACTGCATTTGACTTGACAGTTTGCAAGTTCTTTTGTTCTTTTGTTCTTACTGGAACTTTATAAGTTGAAGCCCATAGTGATATTTGGGCTTCTATTAATTTAGAGTATAAGTGGTCTGGTATTCTGGTAGAACTGCATCAGGAGGGCATGGTTCCAGCAGAGTTTGCTATGTATATTTAGGACTGTGTTGTTGCTTTATTTCAAGTGAGATCTGAGTTCTGTGCCCACTTAGAAAGAGACTTTTGAAACTACTACATTTATGTGAATGGAACAGGCCTGACTGTTCTCAAATAAATCTGGAGACTTTAGAACATCCTTCTGGAGAGGTGTGTGATGTCTCCTATGATGTTGCATTTTAAACTATCTTCCACCACTTTTCTTTGAATCTCACCTTCATGGCTTATTGATTGTGTGACTTGGGCAAGTGATATAGCCCTCAGGGCATCAGTTTCTTCCTCTAGAAAAATGTGCCCAATAACATCTACCTCTCAGGCTAAGACTTGAGCTAAGCTATATAAGTACAGAGCAGCTGCCGTGGACTACCAGGGCTTACCACAGGAAAGTGTTGTTTACCATCTCTAGTCTTCATGACAACTCTGCACGGTAGGGGTTAATAACCCCACTTTATAGATAAGCAAACAGAGGCTCAAACACTGTGACTTACACAAAGCCATACTCAGCACCAGAGCCAGAGTCTGATTCTAAATCCTGATGGCTTGCTCTCTTTCCACCAGCCAATTGTGAGGCACAGTGCCAGGCACTTAGGTGTCACCCAAAGAGTGCTAGTTTTACCCACTTCCTACTCGGCAACCTTCCTATCACTTTTTTTTTTTTTGGTCTCCAACAAGCAGTTTTGCAGCTGGGCCAGCCACATGCTGATTTTCATTTTTTTAAATTTTTTTGGTCTTTTGCAATTTTGACAGCTTCACTTTCAAAAGAAAAAAAAAAAAGAAAAGAAAAAAACCGATAAAGCAACCACCAGTCTTGTCATTCATGCTTCCCGAACAACAGTAATACTTCTGGGGCTTCTTGGAGCCTCTAAGACATCAAGGTGGGGAAGGGGGCGGACTCCTCCTTTTTGAGTTTGGAAAATATTGTATCAGATAAAACCATGGTTCTGAGGCCAAATCTACCACCCAGGGAGTGAGTAGGCTAGCTGACACAGAAGTCAAGGATGCAGGGCCCTAGCGAAACCATTTCCAGCCCACTTCTACCCCAGGTTCCTTTGCCGGCCATCCGCTCAGGCAAGCTGAAGTCGGAGGGAGGGGAGGATGCTCTCTTCAGGTTCCGTGCGGGCCTCCACCCAAACCTGGAGAACTCGGCCTTGAGGTCGCCCACCCTAGGGCAGCAGAGGCAATGAGAGCCGAGTGAGATCTCCGGGTCACATCAGCGCCGGGAGCGCTCCGGCTCGGACCCCAGGGACTTCCGAGTGGCGAGGAGCGCACAGGCGGGCTGGGCTAGTCTGGCGAGCCTCGCGCTCCCTCCCTCTCCCGGCCCCTCCCTCCCACCCCACTTGCCCGGCCGGCGCTCCCCACGGTGACTCTGGATTGCAGCAAGCCATTGGCTTTTTACCAAACAGGGAGCTGCAGTATTTTTTTTTTTTTTTTTTTTTTTTTTCCCTTCAGGGAGAATAATTTCAGCCCCCTTCAGCTCGCATGACAATCTTGTGTGACTGGGGCGAGTAGGCGGGCACATCCTTTTACATACTGCCCCACCTCCTTTGAACCCTCCTCTAAGCGCCTGGCTTCCTTTTTTTTAATTTTTTAAAAAAATTTACCTCCCCCAAATTCACCATAGGGGGGGAAACCCTTCTTGGTTCTGTCCCCCCCCCCACGCCTTGTTCCCCAGGGAAGGGAGACCCCGAGACGCTTGGTACTTGCCCGCGGCGTTGCTTCTACCCTGGCGCTGGGATGGCCGCACTGGGCGCAGGGGGCAGCGATCGAAGTGGCCGCCGGGTCTAGGCTGTCGCTCCATGTGCCGGGTGAGCGCCGTGTTCGGGTCCCCCAGCGCGCTGCCACTGCCGCAGCCCGGAAGGAGTGTGCCCCGTTGTTAAGGACCCTGACTGTTTTACACCAATGATTTGCCACTGCAAAGTTGCTTGCACCAATAACACTTTGTCGTTGATGTTTGGATGCAAGGTAGGACGAGGTTCATGTCTTTTTAATGCATGCTGCCTCCCTTGGGGGAGCAAACCATTCCTTTTGTTGTTTGTTTATGTGTCTGCCTGTTGGGAGAGTGACAGAAGCTACGACTTGTTCTGCTCTCTCTGGGAGCCGGCTGGGTTTGGAGGCCGGGAGAGCTCACTGATGTTGGGTTAAAAACTCAGTCGTGACGGGACCCTGGTCTCTAATGTACAGAGGCTCCAAGAGCAGATGACGCCCGCCTCGGAAAGGGGGCGCCTTAGGTGGCTCTCGGCTTGGGATCTCTTTATATACTTAGATAGTGACTGGGCTTCTGGAGGCTCCTCCGGCAGCTCCTGAACTCGTCACAGGTTGCCACCGCCTGGAGCCCCACAGTCAGGGTTAGCTGGAGTGGTAGATGTACTTGAGATGGAATTGAGCATATCAGTTTGCAATTTGACACTTTTCAAGATGAGGAGCCTATTTTTATTTTAGACAGAAAATCTGGAGCCAGGTTCATGTTGCCCCCAATTGTGTATTTTTCTCTGAGCTTATACAATCCACTTGAAATCCACACTCAGAAATTTTATCCAGAGGTGGTGCGATTTGATTACTCAGTGAGTTTCTAGTGAAATAACTGTCCCACCCCAGATTTTTGTAAAGGGGATTGGTGTTCCCGAGGAAATGAGGTTTGAAGGTTTTTGAAGCAGGTTAGCATTCATTGCTCAGTGTCTGAAACTTTTTTTGGTGGACGCGATGATGCACCCCCTGAGAAAGAGTCATAGAACTCGTCATTTGAGCAGTCTTGGCCAATGAATGGTCTGAGTCCATGTCCCCTTACTCCTAGATACACACCTTCACTTCTTTTCATTATGAAAAACTGGGGGAGGGGGATTGTCTCATCTGTTTGTATAAAACACTTTTGCGGCCGCTATGGTGGTTCTCTAAGGAGAGAGAGAGAGAGAGAGAACATCGTATGAAATAACTGAAAATTCACTTCTGTAAGTGAATAAAAATCACATGATCTCTGTCGTTCTGAAGGATAACACCAATGACTGCATTGGACGCTGGCAAGCACCTTAGGCAGTAGAGTTAATGAAACATATACATTCAACTTCATGGATAATGCTCAGAAGAGGTGTAGATTTAATGGAAAAATTGGGAGTCAAAATCATGAGTCTTATACTGGCTATGCCTAGACAATCTCTCTTCTCTGAGACCGAGTTTTCTTCTATAAAATGAAAGGTATGGATGAGATAATCCTCCACAGCTCTAACATTCTTCAGTGATGTTTTTCATAAAATCATTTAATGGTAAAGTTACTGCCAGAGATTTATGTCTTTTACTCAATATGATAGGCTGCACCTTAGAGCCAGTTACTAAAGTATTGATCATACTTAAACAGTAGCTTGATGCTCCTTGTGAAACCCCTGAAAAGGTCTGAGAGTTGTTGAAAGTTTGTGTGTTCATCACTGTCAGGAAGATGTAAGCAAGTGAACAGGACCAATAACTAACTTGTTAGCTCCTCTCCTCACACAACCTGCCACCCTTCCCCCATGTGTCTATCCGCTTACTCTTCTAATTGTATTTCCAGCAGCATCTTAGCGATGGCTACTGTTTAAAATCTATTCCAATAAACATAAGAGAATTGCTTTGCAGTGCAAAATGATTATTTACAAAGGTGAATTATTTGCCAGGGGAAATTAAACACCAGCTAATAATCAAATAAGATAAGCTATTGGTATGGAGAATGTTGTTGAATATGCATTCAACCTGGGACATTCAAAAGAAGTTTCTTTTATGCTGTTAAATTTTCCCTGATTTTCAGATCATATTACAGGGAATTGGTATATTTACAAATGCTCTTTTTAAAAAAAAAAAAATGTTGGGGAATTACATTAGTTTAACTTCCTTTAAGTTCTCTTCCTTTTGGTGTTTCAGTTTTAAAATGTCATTTTGTGAGAGAACCATGTCAATAGAGTGAAATACCTAAATGACTGTGTTGGTAGATAATGTTCTTTGGAAAAGAAATCAAATTTCTATAAAATAAATTAATACTTTTAGAGAGTCTATCCCATTTTATTTTGCCAAGTATATTTGAATCAGATGATTCTTAAAAGCCTTGTATAATGGGATTGATAATTATATTATAACCTTACTTAACAGTTGGTTAATTATTTACTGGCTAATGTACGGCTCCCACCTTGGAATCTTAGATATGGAAATAATGGAGCCTTCTATTCGAGCCTTTCTCTAGTGAAGTTCTTCAACACTATTTGACAGATGACAACAGAACATAATGTGGAAAAGTTGCATATCGTATAGGCCTGGGTTTCAAAACTGGATGTACCCTGCTTACTAGATACATGATTTTTCTAAGTCTCAGTTTTTTCACAGGTAAAATGGCCACAGTAATAACTACTGCATTACATATTACTATGTCATTGAGAGGAGTGCAATTTAAATGAGATACATGCAGTGTTTAGTAAGTATGCATTCATTAAATGACTGATACTTTTATATGGCTTTGGTTATTTTCATAGCTCCACTGAGGGGGGCTCATCACTTATAGGAAGAACCTCTTTTACTCTTAGGGTAGTTCTTTCGATAAATTGTTCATTTTTGCTATGAGCTTGATTATTACTTCTCTTAAAGTTATTTTCTCTATGCTAAGTGTTTATATAAAATGTAGGAACAATTTATATATTGATAAAACATTCATAAAACAAAGTGGGTTTATAAAAATGAATGAAAAACTGATACCAAAAAATATTTATTGAGCAATCAATAAAATGCTAGACACTAGAGATGTGGCAATAAACAGCTTTTGTCCCCAGGATCTCGAAGTCAAACTATACTAATTACAATAATGATTTAAGGAAACATATAAAATAAGGATTTTAGCTGGATCTTTGAGCAATGAAAGTAGAATTTAAATAATTGTGGGAAAAAAACCTCATGGAGCTATGTCAATATGGAGGGTCCAAAAGTGCATTCATTCCAATATTATCTAGTAAGTTTGAAAGTAAGTTTATTAGGATGGGCATTTATTTTCTTTCCTGGAAAATAATTAGTATGGCAAAGTCAAAAACCTTGTTTGTGTGTAAGCCAGACTTGGTCCGTTTCAAAAACACTTAAACTGTTCTTATTACCCCCAAACCTAGTAATGGCTTGAAGGGTTCTGAGTAACTTGAGCTTTCAAGGCAGAAACCCCAAATAATTTTATTTTGTCACTTAGCAATCTCCAGCCCCTCCCCCCCTTGCTGCACCCTGGTTGTCATTCAGTTTAGTTAACTGACTATATTACTTATGACTATAAACGTGAAGTGTCTTTCTGTACTAGGCTGTATCCCAGGTACCATGATAGGCATTAGAGATACAAATATAAGTATGACACCATTCCTTTTCTCCAGGAATTACAAATCTATTGAGAGAGGTAATTCCACTTCGTTCCCTAAAATACAGAAAACCACAGTCCCTCTTGAGCTTAAGGTCTCATAAGAGAAATTAGAACACCATCGTTCAAAAGTTTTCCTGTTGCTTCAGTTCTCTTTTTGCCCCAGTCCATATGGTATTATTACCAGATAATGCTGCTTATGGGAATGGGCTTTCCATGGAAAAGGAGGCCTCCTGAAAGGCTTTTCTTTTCATAGTAGTTTCTGTGTCATTATGTGAAAATAGGCATTAGCTTTACCTTTGTGTAACTCTATTTTCTTGCAAAGATCCAAGTTCTGAATGTAATTTCACAGCAGCCTATATATTGTTTCTCTTTCCTTTATCTTGTTCATTGCTGCATTGCAAGGACTAGCAGCCCCTGTGTGTCCCCTTCCCTTCCTTTTCCCTTTTCTAATAACCATTTCCAAGGAAAAACATAAAAAGATAGGATGTTATTTTCCCTAATATTTCCTAATATCCTAATAATACCTAATATTTCCCTGATACTTTTTATTCCTTAATAAAAGTACTTTGTAAAGTATTATATTCTCTGCAATTTTTCCTTTACTTTTTTTTTAACTCAAAATAAGATTCTATTGAAATATGGCTCATACCTTACAAAACCTCTCTCTTCCCCCCTGATAGTCATTTGTTAATGTAACAACTCAACTGAATCAAACCATCAAGCCCCTAGGTGCACCAGGTACCTTTATCCTTTATTAAAGGATAGGGAAAAGCTCTTGGAAAAATTGTAAAGTCCTGGAACCTGTTTTTTCCAGTGAATGTATAGACATTGCAAAAACTGCTTCACCCCTCAAAGGAAAAGAGTCATCTGGTAGAAAGCAACCTTTTTCTTGTCTATATGGTTACTCTTCCCAAAGAAAGAAGAATGAGAATAAGGAAGAGATTTAAATGAAAGAAAATAGAAAAAAAAAAAAAAACAAGAGGAAATCAAAAGAAGAAAGAAATTCTTACTAGATAAATAAAAGGAAGGGAATAAAGAATTCAGCTTGATTAAACATCTACGAAGGTTAGACACTATCCTAGATGCTTTCCAGGGTCATTTTTTCCAATCTCCATAGTTATCAGACAGAGAAAGGAAGAGGCAGAGAGGAAGGAAGAAAAATACAACCAGATGATGGGAAGGGAGAGACATCAGGAAAGAGGAGAAAAAGGAAAGGGAATTGGGCTGTGGGCTCCCAACCTCCAGAGGGTGCTTTTACAATCTCCTAAGATTGGAGTGCTGTCAGCACCTCTCTGGTGGACAGTTCCCACGAGCCTGCAGGCATTCTCCAACCTCTCCCAGGCTTCCTTTTTCAGTCTAGAAACTAGTCTCTGTGGTGGAAAAGTGGTTTTGTTTGCTCATTTGTTTATTTAAGCATAGCAAACTTTGTTATAAAAGAGTGGTGGTCCCAGAGGATTCATTAATCAATATCTCACTGTGTATATTTTTGTATTGGTAGAACAGTTTTTCTATACATGAATATTGCCAGTGTCTGACCATTTTGGTATGTTCTTTGCTTTTATTTTAAACTAATACGTGTTAATTGAAATACATTTTAAAAAAACATAAAATCATAAAGAAAACAAATTTTAGAAAATACTATTGTCCCAGAGGACTGGAGATAAAAGCTATTAATATTTTAGTAATTTAGTATATTTTTCTAGTTTCCTGGTACTATGTTGTTGTTGGTGTCCACATATAGCTTCATTTAAAAAAATTAATTGTAATCATATTGAGTTTACTTTTGAATGTTTTAAATTTATATTAGGATTTGTATATATATTTTAATGGCTATATAACAGATGACCATCCTTATCTTTGGATATTTAATCCAAAGATAAAATTGCCTCCCACAATTTTCTACTATTAAAACAAAATAAAAAATATATCTTGGGGAATAAATCTTTTTTTTGGATTTGGAATTATTTCCTTTGAATAGTCTAGAATAAGTAGAATTACTGAGATATATTTTAAATATTTTAAGACTCTTGGTGATTGGCATTGCTACATTCATTTTAAACATGGTAGTATGAATTTGCACTGCTGCAAGTTACATTATATGTTATAACATTCCCCAGCTTTAAATAGTTTTCCTCTACCTTGTGGATTTATAAATATGAGGTAATTAGTTTGTTCTCCTCTGAATAAGTTTAAAACACTATTAGACTTTGAGTTAATTGGTGGGGGGGCGTCCCATGACTATATTGGTGTGTTCCAGTTTAAAAATATACAATATCCAAAAATCCAAGTGTTCAAAATGGGTACATTAAGTCAACAGCTATTTACACTGTCAAGGCATTCATCCCTATCCCAGCGCATACACACTAACCTGCTACCATGGGCCTGATACTGTTCTACATGCATTACAATTGTCAACTCACTTAATCCTTGTTATAATCTTCAGAGATGGGTATAATAGTTATCTCCATGTTAGAGATGGGGCAACTGAGGCATACAGAGTTTAATTAAGTTACCTAAAGTCACATAGCTTTTAAGTGGCAGAGCCAAGATGTGAGCCCAAGCAGTTTATGTCTAGAGCATACACTCATTTCCAGAATTAACTATAGGGTTCTTTCAAATGGCAACTTCCTCTAAGGACCTATAAGTTAGGAGTCAATTTGCAAAAATATAATTTATACCTACTTTTCTGAGAATAACTATGAGTCTGAATGCAAGGCACATTGCATCAGAAGATTCAGCCTTATTGTAAATGTTTTTTGCTTTTTTTTTTTGAGAGAGAGGAGTTTGATCTAATACACCATATCCTATAGTTTTCATGTTCCCATTTCCCATGTAAGGTTACTAAACCACCTAGACAGGAGGTGACTTTCTGAAGATCACACAGCATGTCACAGAGTCACAGCTAGAACCGGGTCTCCTAATTTCTAACTCAGTATTATGTTTCTATGCCATGACCTCTAACTATGAACTAGAATTTCCGAGAATGAAGGTGAGAGAAGAGAAATTTACAAGTTTTATCTGTGGAAAGCAGGAAAAATAACACCTTGCTTACAGGATTGCTTTAAGGATTAAGTCATATATCACATGTGAAAACATTTAGCACAATGCCTGGAATGTGGTAAATATTCAATACATACATTTTTTTAACATCTTTATTGGAGTATAATTGCTTTACATTGTTGTGTTAGTTGCTGCTGTATAACAAAGTGAATCAGCTATACGTATGCATATATCCTCATATCTCCTCCCTTTTCCTCCCACCCTCCCTATCCCACCCCTCTAGGTGGTCACAAAGCACCAAGCTGATCTCCCTGTGCTATGTGGCAGCTTCCCACTAGCTGTTTATTTTACATTTCAATACACATTTTTGTCTCCTATTTTATTAAGGCCACTTCGCAAACTGGTGAAAAACTTGGAGACTGTTGATAGTCAGCAGAACAGTGTTCTTTAGTCAAGTACATTGAAATTCACTCAAGAGCAAATGAGGAGTACTTTAACCTACCAACACATTGTTAAAGTGTTTTAATGCCACAAAAGGCAGAATCAAGAAGTTTACATAATTCACACCAAAAAAAAAAAAAAAAATCCTAGATTAAATCTGACCCAGAAAGAGAAAATGAAAAATGAGCTAATGAATGAAACAGGTCCTGAATGTCCCAAAGAAGCAGGTTGCATAGGCTTTGTGTCCTATTTGACAAAGTGTACTTGCCAGTTCAAGGTCCTTTACAAATTTTATTTTTAATAGTTGACACTTTGGGGAAGAAACTCAAAAAAATCCAGAGAAAAAGAGGGTTAAATATTATGCAGTCACTAAAATATGTTCACACAAAGGAATGTTGAATCATAGAATTCAGGATCATGAAAAATCTCAGACTTACTTTTTATATTTGTTATGAAGCCTTTTGCCTTCTGCTTGCTTATGGATATCCAGGTAAAGTTCCAAAGTCCATGTGGTAAAACCATCTCCAGTGCCTTCTGAATTAAATTACCACTGGACTCCTATGGCATCCAGTACTCAATACTTGAATCTTAACTTTAATATTCAGTTGTAAATTCAGTTTACCTATTCTATTTGTTTGTCTAAACTGTGAGCTCCTTGGGGGAAGGGCCATATCCTATTCATTTAGTATAGTATTCATTTAGTATAGTACCTAAAAGATCCAGTATAGTACCTAAAAGATCCAATAAATAGACCTGTGCCTATTCAATACAAGGCAGTCAATATATATTTGTTGAATGATTGAGTGAATTATATGAGTGCTTGTAAATATTAGCTGAACGAATTTGTTAAAAAATAAGTGGTGTGTATTTTATTATTTTATTTATCATTTTTCTTTAGCAGTTTGCCTCTGAGAACCTCTTGTGCTATCAAACTTCCTAGAGCTTATGTTCCCTGAAACATAGACTACACATTACTCAACGTATTACCCTGGTATGATGGTTAATTTTATGTACGAGCTTGAGTGGGCCATGGGGTGCCCAGGCATTTGGCCAAACATTATTCTGGGTGTTTCTGTGAGTGTGTTTCTGGATGAGATTAACATTTGAATCTTTAGACTGAATGAAGCAGGTTGGTCTTCTTAAAGTGGGTGGGTAGGCGGACCTCATCTAGTCAGTTGAAGATCTGAATAGAACAAAAAGGCTGAGCAAGAAGAAACTCCTTTTGCCTGACTGCTTTGACCTGGGATATCAGTCTTTCCTGACCTTTGGTCTTAAAATAAAATTTGAAATCTTCTTGGATGTCGGTCCTGCTAGCCTTCAGACCAGAACTTACACCATTGGCTCTCCTGGTTCTCAGGGCTTCAGACTTGGACTAAAACTACATGCCAGCTCTCCTAGGTCTCCAGCTTCTTGGGACTTCTCAGCCTCCGTAATCAAATGAGCTGATTCCTTATAATAAATCTCTTTCTGTCTCTGGAGAACTCTGAGTAATATACCTGGTGTCTAGGGTGAGATGCCTAGACATGTCATCACTAGTAAGTCATTCTTGTTTAGTGAGTTATGGAGGAACTAATAGATTATAAATACAATTGAATCTCTATGCCATGAGGATGTTGTTGCAGTTAAGCTTTGTTTTCAGAAGGTCATGGATTTATTTCGTTATAAATCACAGATTATAACTCCAGATATAGTACAGTAGAAATCATTCAATGCTACTTTAATGATTTTTTTCATCTATATTTATATCTACATTTACATATATGAGTGTTCGTATTAACCTTATGAATACATTGTACATTGCAGTGATGATTAGGTACTCAATAATAATTTTTTCCTCTGAAAATTTAAATGATTGGGTCAAATGGAATAAGAACATTGTCCTATATTATGGCTTCTAGAAACCTCATAAATAACAGAATATTTTTCAACGTCATTTTTGTATATGTGTATGTAACTTCTAACATAAAATGTATTATTTTTGATGGTGTTCCATTGAATTATGTTTATTAAAATTGTGTCCAGGTTTCTAAGGTGATTTAAGACATTTTATTTGATGAGTGAGCACACTGAAAATAGTCATAATCTCTAATATGCTGCTCTAATATATTCTGACTGACTTAATCTCCACAGTATAGATTAAACCAATCAGGAATTAATATCACTGCATTATATCTCAAATAATGATAGCATCAAATAATGATTAATGTTATCACTTTTATAAGATTTCAAATAATATGGTAGCTACTAGCATGTCAGTTGACTTGCTATCTAAGATTAGAAAACTTTGATTTTTCACTTGGAACCATGTCTCCAACTACCCTCTCTGTGTTTTGCAAAACTCTCCATTTTTGAGAAAAGGCAAGTACATTTGCCCATTAATCAATATCTAGCTCTCCCCTCTCTATTATATTTAGCATTATAGCGGGCACCTCATGGTTACTCAAACACAATAAGATACAGTCCCTGCCTTGGGACTCTTTCAGTTTGGCTAGTGAACCAGTGCAAGAAATACACATGGAAAACACAATCAACACGGTAGTCTGGGCTAACTCTTATTGGGTATTCTTCATGCACGAGGTTCTGTTCTAAGGACTCTATGTAAATTAACTCATATACTATTCAGAGTAGCTCCATGAAGGGAGCCATCAATCCCTGTGTGAAACCATCACTTCATATGTACAACTAATATCAAGTGAGGATTCACAAAATAGACAGAGTGAAGTAAGTCAGAAAGAGAACAACAAATACTGTATGCTAACACATATATATATTTTAAAAGTAGTCTTATACCTCAGTAGGTTAGGAAGCCCTGCTACAGACAATGAGAAGACATAAGAATGAATGATTGCCTTATGGATAGTTAGAGAAGGCTTTTAGGAGGTAATGAATTAATCTGGACTTTTCAGGGCCTTGGACTAGGTCAGAAAGAATAAAGAGTTTGGCTTTGGACTCAAGTCTACTACTGCTATCTGTGATCCAGCACTTCTTTGCTAGTGTTGAAAGAACATGACATCAGAAGGTGGTGACATGACATTGAAGGTGTACCTTTTCCTTGGGTGGAAGAAGGGAAGGGAGAAAGGAGGAGGAAGAGGGGAAGAGTGTTAGGCTAGAAGCTATCCTGCCATCTGGAGAGAGAGATGCTAAGCCTGAGTGATAAGCAGAGAGATAAGCTAAGCATGGGTGACTTAAGCCTGAGTGTGCTCTCTGGGAGGCCAACAGAAGTAGTAAGCATGTTCTGAGGGTAGAGACTGGTATCTGAAGGTATTGTGTGATTGGACCTTTAGCTTTGTGACATTGGGGAAGCTCTTTCACTTCTCTGAGCTTCCATTTCCTCATTGATGCAATGGAGAAAAGATATATTTAGTGGGCTTGTTATACCAACCAAATAAGAAAGCAATTAATATGTTTGGCATATAATAGCCATTAGATAGACGTTAGTTTTCTTCCTTTCCCTAGGAAGATACAGCCCCGTCCCATTTCACTTTCGTTTGTATTAATGTAGTATGAAAGAGCCTAGAAAGAGGCTGTTTCACTTTCACATCTAGGATTCAAGAGTGGGAAAGAAAAAGTTTACTGTGTGAACCAGAACAGATATTAGCTGTATTCAACCCACATTTACTGAGGGTCCAGTGTGCCATCATTTTGCTAGGAAGATTTTATTTATCATCCCTAGTGTATTATTAACATGTATATCCCATTTTCTCCTATTTGAAGTAATTCTGGCGTACCCCTCCCCCCATGATTTTACCTCACAGAGTCTGTGAGAGACTGTCCCCAAGCCCCAAAACACCTTTCACTGTGGGCACAGATTCAGTAATGTGTATGTTATCATAGCTGTTGTTAAACAAGGTATTGGTGCCTGAAGGAACTAAGTAGATAACCCTGTTCCTAACATTTGCTGCCTAAGAAAATTTCACTTTGCATATCAGTAAACCTTATTTTCTTTATTTAAAAGGCCAAATGACCATCGGAAGGAATTACTCCTTGGGATTCTGCAGCCTGCCTAATTTCCAAATAAACCTTTCTTGAGTTCTGTAAGATGAAAACATTTTCTCTCTGTGCTTGAGCCTTGCGCATTGCCCTTTGCTGGAGCTATTTCCCCAGCAAATTGCTATGGTTGGTCTCTCAAGCCAGAGGGAAGAAAAAGGTTTTATAATGAAAATGCTGACACGTTCTTATCTACAGCAGTATGAGTAGGGATGCTATGATCTCATTTATTGTAGAAACCGGATGCCTGTTTTGGCTGAAGTGAGATCAGGCATCCTCCAGAGCTCTGGGGTTTTGAGTCTTTATCTTGAAAAGTTTGCAGTGAAAAACAATATATAACTGTAGAGAAATAGGAAACCAGGGCTATACAAACTGCTCCTTGTTCTTCCGGTTAAGTAGTAAGTTGAATTCCAATAAAGTTCTCAGATGAAGATGGTCAGAGGGTTTAAGAGGCTGGAAATGGAGACTATGTATTTGCTTGCTGCATGCCAGGCTTACTCTTTGTAATGGTTTTATGTGACTATTTAGAAAGAAACTTTAACCTTGATCTTATTCATACTTTAAAATAATGGTCATCACTATTATATGGATAGCATTCTGAAATGAGTTATCTTTTATCCCTCAATACAACAGCTCTGTGAAGTAAATAATTTATAGAGGAGGAAACTGAAGCACATTGAGTTTAAAATCTTTTCACTAGGGATGTTCAAGTATCTGGCTGAAGACTTTTTTTCCAAGATATTATTCAGGTGATAAAATAACTTGTTGGACTGGAGATCCTTTTAATCTCTTTCATATTCATACTTCCTAAATGACACTATGTCTTGCCCAAAGTCACAAAGTATGTAGTGGTGGCACTGGGGTTTAAGTTCAAGTTTCTGATCGCAAGCCTAGGGAAAGACTCTCTTCTTTGTTTGTCCCTCCCTGAGTATTTCCTAGGGACTGACCATGCTTCCAAAGCATTCAACCAGGAAATTTCTGGTATCCTGCCAAGAACAGAGGGCCGAACTGGTGCTTGTCCATAACACTCATTTATGTGATCAAGATGCGTACGTGTTACCTATATTGAATCTTGAAGGGCTGAGGGTGTACGGTACCTGGATTCAGCAGATGTGTACCAAATCAAGAAAATTGCATCGGTGCCATGAAGACAGGAAAACTTTTCAGATAGTAAGGACAGAAGTAGAGTTGAATGACTTCGATATATTGACCCCTTGCTTCCTGTGATTCTTCACCTCTTGTACTTAGCCCCTAGCCTGGAAATACAATGTCTTTTGTGCTCGTGGAATAGATAGAAGTGAGGGTATGTAGTTAGGCCAGATGAAGGTATTGCTGGTTTTCTCTTTCATTTTTTAATTTCCCACTCTTAAAAGTCCAGGGCTGGGATATTACCTTCCTACTTCCAGTCAAATCAGTTTCATCCATAGTTCCATTTTCAGTTATTTATACTTTTAGTGTTAAGCCAAGAAACTCAACAAGTATTTGCATGTGTCAAAGCCCTGCCACTTCTGTCACAGGGATTTCTGGATGCAATCATATCCTTGAAAGAAGAAAATCTTCATGTCTGTGTAAAGATGGTTAGGGGGTAGCCTTTTTGAGTTCTAAGGAAGCAAAGAAAAATGGCTTATAAAATTGATTTCAGATGAACCAGCTTTCTGTGAACAAAAGCAGAGTCTGTGTTTGCTTGCATGATCGTATTTGTAGGCTTAGCTAATTTTCAGATGTTGTTAGACCCACATGCATATTTTTTGTTCCATTCATATGCATTCAGGAAGATAATTCCTAAATTTTCTGACCAAAAAAGGGCAACCCCACATGTTTTATTTTACTCTAGCACAGCTAGGTGTTCTGAATTTTAAATGAGGATTTGGCATTGGCATGTAAGTCTTCTTTATATACATCTTTAGAGAAGAGATCTGTCTGGCAAACCTTAGGTTTCTTTTGCGGGTGTCAGTTAATTTGTCCTCTTTACATTTAATTGATGATGTTTTATTTCACTTCATTTCTCTTTGAAACAGTTTAGAAAAACTGTGCAGTAACTTCAATTTTAATGCAACTGAATTTTATCAAATGAGGAGGTAATGAATGGACTGAAATAGATCTACAGAGGTTCGACTTTTTTTTTTAAATTTTTTTGTTAACTAGGTACGTAACAAGATCACTTCCTGTCTGGAGCACAAGATTTGCCAAAATTAGTTTAGTCAGTCTCAGAGTATTAATGTTAAGAACTTTATGTTGTGCCTCATAGATGATAGTTTTGAGGATCCTTTATTACCAATCACAGACTCAGTTCCATCCCTTTAATCTAATTCTATATTAAGTTGTAGTGAATTTATTAAGGTGTTCCAATATTCCATTCAGAAAATATTAATGAGATTAATATTTTAAATATTTTAATATTTTTAAATTTAGAATATTTTAAATTTAAAATATTTTAAAATATTAATGAGGTTCATGTGGTGTGTCTACAGCTGCTTACCTTCAGATGAATAATCCTGATGTATTGAACAGTTTGAAGTTTGTGCCTTGCGTACAGGCTGGCTGTTCAGACCTCTCAAGACACTCTCTGTATAGCCATTCTTAGCTATGAATCATCTAGCACCTTGTACTGCTATTTAATGATTGCATATAAACATTCTACTTGCCTGCCCAGCAAGAACATTGTTAGTTTATTTTGCAAATAAATTACATATTTATCCTCTTCTGTACTTACCCAGTGCCTTACAATGGTATGGGTTCTTTCCCAGGAGGGAGGAGATCAAAGAAATTTTAATGGTATAGCTAATCCCTCCTTCTCCTTCAGGATCTGTTTGTGTCATCTCTCAAGAAAGATATTCCTGGCCACCACATCATCTGTCTGATCCCATGGAGTTGTGGACTTCTTTCTGCCATACTGAGCTGAATTGTCACAAGGCTGTAAATACCACAAGGTGTCAGAGTCTGGGACTTAGCATTTTGAACACTTAGCTACTAGTATGGTGCTTGCAACATACTAAATGCTCAATATATGTTTATTGAATAAATGGTTTACGTAATCTTTACGTTGAATTATTTAGTTAAGGGAGACCTACTATTAATTTCAAAGAGAAAGGAAGCATCCTAGTTTTGTTAATGCTTTTCTAGCTTCTCCCAAAATGACACCCATCATACTTAGGGTATCCTTAGCTGCATATAATTTCTACTGAACTCCATTTCATATCATGAAAGCGGAGGGAAGAAAATGAGGTACTCAATGAATATAAGTTGAATGAACAAATAAATAAATCCCTCAGTTCCCAACACGGACACTGAGAAGTTAGTTGATAAGTACTTGGTGAAGAAATGAATGACTATAAGCATAACATCCCATGGTAACTTTATTTTGTGGGTTAGTTTAAATTCATCTTAAAACAATTTACAGTTTCCTAACAGCTGGAAGGGATTTGTTTTTGCTTCTCTTGCTTATAAACTGACACCAGCTTTCATCTCTCTGACAGCCTCAGAATCCAGGTATTGTTTGATGTCTTTAATAGAATTGAATGATTTGTAGTAAGGCCTTTGAGAAGAGCTGGTCATGTATTTCTAGGATGAGGCTTGGCTTCAGTGCTGCCACAGGACCTGGCAGCCTTGGTGCTCTGGGAAAGGAGATCATTGGAAAAGTCCCCTTGCTGTGGCATGCTTCTCAGCACCAGCATTTTCTCCATCACAACTAAAGTAGAATTATCAATCCCTGTGTAAGTCTTTCTGAATTAAGTCCAGTTAAAAGTACTGTATTTTCCATTCATTAGCTGAACTACTTTGAATGCTTCATTCCCTTTAAGAAATTGTTCTGGCCAACTAGGCAGAACTGCTAAAGACTGTTGCTAAGAGCAACCAGCTAAGAAGTTTTTTTTTTTTTGCGGCACGCGGGCCTCTCACTGTTGTGGCCTCTCCCGTCGCGGAGCAGAGGCTCCGGGCGCGCAGGCTCAGCGGCCATGGCTCACGGGCCCAGCCGCTCCGCGGCATGTGGGATCCTCCCAGACCGGGGCACGAATCCGTGTCCCCTACATCGGCAGGCGGACTCTCAACCACTGCGCCACCAGGGAAGCCCTAAGAAGTTCTTAAATTAACTAACAGGCTACCTCAAATCCTTTTTAGATATGGGTCTGTGCACATGTGCGCATGCTCACGTGCCTACTTAAATAACAGATGCATATGTAAATGAATAAATGAGTCATTACCTATCGATTCAGGTTAAGCAGGTCTTCTGTGTAAAAGAGCCAATCAAGAAGAGGAAAATGAGTTAATTAATTAGGAGCAGCTCTTATCAGTAGTGGTTAAGCCATTTGAATATCAAAATGCTCCATATTTTAAAATCATTATAGTGGTATGAATTCTGGACTGCAGGTAGAAAGTCTAGCTTGTGTACTGCACGAGGGCCACAGCTCTCTTTTACTCATGCATCACTCCACCCCTACTGCCCAGCATGATACCTGGCACATAGTAGGTGCTTATTAATATTTTCCGTATAAATGAAGGAATGACTGCCTAGATAGTAGTCCCACTTTATCAATGAGGAATTGGATGAAAATAAATAACATTCCGCAGGTTTTGGAGAGAAATAGGCTAAGCTAGGCTTCAAACCCAGGTCTAACTCTGAAAACTACGGTCTGAAGTGAAATGTTGCTTCTTTTTTAAAATACTTTACAGGACCTAAGTCTAGACACTTCATGCCTTGTGAACTGGCACTTGTGAAGATAGTGTATCATAGAAGTAGAGATACGAATTCACAAATTCAAAAGATCTGGATTGAAAACTCAGCTTCTATCATTTATTAGTAGTAGGAAATGCTCAATATTTCTGAAGACTAGCCTTCAAGTGCAAAATGGAAATACTAGTGGCTTATGTAAACACACATTGTAAGAATTAAATGAAGTTGTAAATAAAATTACATATATAAGCGCTTAGTATGGTTTATGCTAAGAAATATTGACTGACAGTATTACTGTTACTTAAGACAGAGGAGAAAACAGTGTGATAATGTGTTGTTCTGAGGAATAGATTACACCTAAATGAATGAATAAATAAATAATCTTGCATAACTGAATACTTGTAGTACTATTTTTTAATCTATTTTTTAAGTCTATAAAGGACTAAAAAATATGGCTCCTGTGGATCTTCCTAGTCCCAAAGCTATTTTCATTCTCTTATTCAACATTGTAACTGAAAATATCTTCAAAGTTGAAGACTTGGCCAATTTGCTTATGTTAATTAACATCATTTATATGCCTAAACCAGTTTTTCTCTAACCCTAGCTCTTGAGATCCAAGTATCCAATTATATGTTAATGTTTTGACAAAAGTGTAATTTAGGGTGGGGCATTTTATAGAACTGAGCTTTATTTGTTTATCTCAGAGGAGAAGCATTTGTGGCAGAGAATTGCTTGACCCTTGCAAATATGAATGGTAAATATTTGTTTTTTCATTTGATGAACCACTTGTTTCAGTACCCAGTCTGGGTAGAAACCATGTTCTTCAATTTCTTATGGTTGTATTCAGATCTAATGTGAAGAAAGAAAGGTCAGTGATTTAGAACAAGTCAGGGTCTCAGGGTTTTCTTCAGAGAAATTGAGTAAGTCCTACTACAGGGACACAATTGAAACTGTGATTCATGTGAGCTGTGGCACTTACAGTCTTTCTTGTAAGGACGGCACATTCATTTTTAAAAGAAAGATGACTTGGGCTTCCCAGGTGGCGCAGTGGTTGCGCGTCCGCCTGCCAATGCAGGGGAACCGGGTTCGCGCCCCGGTCTGGGAGGATCCCACATGCCGCGGAGCGGCTGGGCCCGTGAGCCATGGCCGCTGAGCCTGCGCGTCCGGAGCCTGTGCTCCGCAACGGGAGAGGCCACAGCAGAGGGAGGCCCGCATACCACAAAAAAAAAAAAAAAAAAAAGAAAGATGACTCAATTAATCTAAGCATGGGAACACCTCATTCATCTAGCATAATAAGGAAATTGCAGATTCTATTCAAGCACTTTTTTCTCAAATAAAGTAAGCCCCCTTTAAGAGTGTAAAACATATTTTAAAGCATTTTTTGATGAAACTCTTTAGAAATACAGTATAAACGTCCCTGCTTCAATGATACTATGAGGACCAAATGAAAACAGGCATGAAAGCTCTTCGGAGAAAGGTTGTCTCAATGAATAATTATTAGTTAATTTCCTATTTAACAAGCATGTATAGATCTTTTCTTGTGACAGATGCTGTGTCAGGCTCTGAGAAGGCAATGATGAAGAAAAGAGAGAAGGTCTCTCCTTCCTGGAATTTATACTCAGATGACTAAACAAATACGTATACACGAACAGTTAAAAAGAAGGAAAAGACAAAATAGGAAATTATGCAAGGCCTGATTTAAACTGAGAGGTCATGGAAGGTTCCCCTGAGGAAGTAATATTTGGGAAGGATGAATTAGAATTAGGAGGGTCAAGAAGAATGACTATGGGTGGTAGGTGGAGGTTTCTATGAGGTTGAGGAAAAGGAAATATTCGAGGGGATTATCAAGTTTAGTGACTGATAAATGGGGAAAGGAAGTGAAAGCAAGGAGAGAGTCAAAGGACATTTCCACGTTTTAAGCCTAGAGTTCTGGGGGAATGATGTTAATGTCAACAGATCTAGTGAAATTAGGAGTGAGGAGGAATTTGACTTTATTTGCATTTATACATTAAGTTTGGGGTGACAGCGATCCATCCAACTGGTTGGCCAACCAGTTTCAATGCAGCACTGAGCAAGTGAGAATCCAGCTGCAGCCACGGATTTGAGGGTCGACCACTGTTAATGGTGAGAGAATGGGGGGAGTGTAGAGAGAAACAGAAGTTTGGAAATCCCTACGATGAGAGGTGGAGTAAGAAGTTGAGTAAAGGAGACTAAGAGATTTAGTAATAAATAAACAATAAATAAAGGAGAGAATCTCAAGAATAGGGGAGCTGATGTTACAAATATGATATATATTGAATACTACCTTCCTAGTTTGTGTTTGGCATGTGGGGCATCAAGGTGAACAAAGCAGACATATGGCCCAGGGGAGGAGAATAATTATTGAGAAAAAATGGGATTTGGTAATTCCAGTAAAGACAACAGGTTGAAAGCGAAATTGTGGGTGGTTTGGGGGAGAGGGAATGGGGGAAAGATAGAGGCCACAGCTGTGTGTTATTTGAGGAAATCTTCAGAAAAAGAAGGGAGAAAAATAGGATGTGTTCTGGATGGTCTGTAAGGTCTAGTGAAGGCTCTGCTCTGGCTCTTAGGCAGCGCTACAGAAAGAAAAGGCAAAGCGGACACTGAAAGGGGGGTGTAAAGGAAACTGCCCAGTAGTAGGAATGGTAATCCTTACATTTCCAAACCAGCTTTGCTATGAATACATCCCTTCTATTTTCTGGGCTTCATTTTGCTTATCAGTACAAGGTATAAAGAGGTGGAGGTGGTTCAAATACTTCTAAAGTCCCTTCCAGTTCTAACATTTTATTGATAAAAGTCCCAGAGAGTAGAGTACTGACTTAAGGAGACAAGTCCCAGAAGAGATGGTCAGGGTGAGAATGAGGGCATATGACCTAACATACTATAATAGCTATAATAATAATAATAAGTGTAAGAGCTATTTTGAGCAAGTTACTGTGCTAGACACATTTTCCTTCACAATAACTCTTGGAAGCAAATGTCATAATTCTAGTGTTAAAAAATATGAAGCCCGAGAGTATAGAGTTTTAGTGACTTGACCAAAGTTACCAGCAAATAAGTAGACGAGCTGAGATTCAAATCAGGCAGACATGAAAATAAGAGGAGTTAGAGTTTTCTCTCCTACTGGAATTCTGCATCTTTAAGAAAATAGAAAATGATATGTTGGGAGTAAGAGAAGGGGTTTGGGAACAGGGGCCCATGAAGGGTGGAAAAGGTCTAAGTCAATCATGATTGGCAGTGAGTCCAAGAGAAAGGCAAGACAGCCCCACCCAAGTGGCAGTACCCAGGTCTGTGGTGTGCCCCCAGCCCTGTGACTGGTCTCGTGTACGGCATTCTGTTCTACAGCCTGAGAGCCAGAATGGAGAAGCAGGAACTGGAGCCAATCCAGGATCCAGGACTGACACATATGTCTTGGAGGAAGTTTAAGTGGGAGACCAGGGAGTGATGGCAGGCTGTGCTACGGAGGCTGACTGCAGGCTCAAGGCTGGGCAAGGAGTCAGGGTAGCCAGAAGCTGGCTGGTAGTGTGGGCGCTTCTGCCTTTCATTGCTCAAGTTATCCAGTGTGTCTTCTATAATCATTCACAGTGCAAATAAAGAGAGGAGGACCTGGAAAAAAAGTAGGCCAAGATTCAAATTCGTATACCATCCCTACTCACCACAGGATATGACGTGGCTTACAAATACTGTTAGCATGCCACATTGTTACTGATACGATAGTTGAGTGAAATCTGATTTTGTGGAAATTTGTATTCTGTTATTTCAGTTAGCCATATTTGGTCAGTTTTTCTCCCAGAATAACTGCATTCTCTCACTTCAAAACCTGATCTTATAAAAATAATTCTCAAAATATCTCAATACAAATTAATTTTTATATAACACTCATGATAATGAAGTCGGATTTTTTTGTTGTCGCCTTTTTTGCTTTTGCACTTAGGATTATTTTATGTATTCTGAGAATGGCTTCACTGGATACTCCTATTATTTCAGTGTACTCCAAATTATCTTAAGTAATTATTTTCTCTGGAAACTATAATGAATAAGATAAATATCCCTACTTTATACAGTATCACCGCATGTTAAAATGACACAATTAGTTACAAAGTAATGTCTTTAATAAACATTGTGAGGTTTTACCAAATTTAAGTTTCTCTTGCTGGGTTAAGAGTCAATTTTAATTAATAGCAAAGAGAATAAATGAACAAAAGTAACGTTTATTATATATCTACTATATGTAAGGAACTATTCCGAGCGCTTCATATACCTTGTTTTTGTAATACTCTAAATGAACATATAGGTATTAGCCCATTTTATTTTTTTTTAAAGACTTTTTTTTATGTGGACCATTTTTAAAGTTTTCACTGAATTTGTTACAATATTGCTTCTGTTTTATGTTTTTTATTTTTTGGCTGCGAGGCATTTGGGATCTTAGCTCCCCGACCAGGGATTGAACCTGCACTCCCTGCGTTGGAAGCCGAAGTCCCAACCACTGGACCACCAGGGAAGTCCCAGTGTTAGCCCATTTTAAAGATGAAGAAATAAGCTCAGATGGGTTAAATAAATTTCTTCCTGTCAGACTGCTAGGAAGTGGTACAGCCCACATTTGACATACAGATGTTCAGGTTCAAGTTCAGGCACTTTCTCTAATATAGCCCATTAACCACTGTCATTAGTACATAAGACTTGCTTTCTTGAATTCTGGAAGCCATTCTATATGAAAGCCCCTTCTCAATTACCTCAAAACAAAAAGTGGGTAGAAGGGAAGAGTCCTTTAGAACTGTTTATCCCAAATAAGAAATAAGGTAGTGAGTCAGTACACAGCCCATTAGGAGAAAGCAGAGGGGGACGGACAAGGGAGGAGGGGATAGATGAGGTGGAAATCAAATGTGATTTTTTTAGCACCTTCCCTGTACCAGACTCTAAGCTAAACACGAGAACTCCAGGTTGGGACCAGATCAGGTGAGATTTCTTCAAGAGAGTTTGGATTAGTAGAATCCCAACAATTATCCCTTATTTCTCTTGAATCTAGGATTAATCATTGTCCAACCTCTTCTAAGGACTTTTGGTGACAGAAAGCTCTTCCCCTCATCAGATAGCTCATCATGTTGTTGGGCAGGTCTGATCATTGGAAAGGGTTTCCTTATATTAATAGTAATTAAATTAAAGCCACCAGTTATTACATCCCTCCCCCACCACCATGCATCTACTATTTTATTAAGATTATTGCTAAGCCTCACCCTATCCCTTCAAATGAAGTATGTTCCTCTGCCATAAACATTTAGTGAGATTTAGGACATGTCCAAGCCCTGACAGTTGATAAGGAACCAAACCCAGGTCTCTGACTCTTCGTTACACCAAGCTGCCTGCCTCTGACTTCTATCCATTGGCACTTTTCCAAGAAGAAATCCAGGACGTACAACTGAGTTCTGGAGGGACCTGGGGATTCTGAATGCTCAGCAGTGAGATGGGAAAGAAATGGAGGTAGGAGTGGGGCACAGAGGTTGGTGGCAAGAAAATGAACATTTTAGTGGCACCCTGACTACGGGATTTTATCCATACGAAGATGACTATAAACCCCGAGTTAGAAAAATAGCAATGCAGCAAAAGTTGCATACTATTCCACAGTATGCATATGAGGAGATGAAATTTTATTTTTAATGTTTGAATAACAGGGTGTTTTCATAGCTACCTAAAATGCCCTAAAGGAATTCAAAAGTGATGAATTATAGCAGAACAAAAAATGCAAAGTATTTTTGGTTGACTTTTTTTTTTAATGGAGTATAGTTGCTTTACAATATTGTGTTAGTTTATACTGCACAGCAGAGTGAATCAGCTGTACATATATATATATATATATATATATATATATACCCCCTCTTTTTTGGATTTCCTTCTCATTTAGGTCACCACAGACCATTGAATAGAGTTCCCTGTGCTATACAGTAGGTTCTCATTAGTTATCTATTTTATACATAGTATCAATAGTGTATATATGTCAGTCCCAATCTCCCAGTTCATCCCAGCCCCCCGCTTTCCCCCTTGGTATCCATACTTTGTTCTCTATGTCTGTGTCTCTATTTCTGCTTTGTAAATAAGATCATCTATACCAATTTTTTCAGATTCCACATATATGCATTAATATACGATATTTGTTTTACTCTTTCTGCTTTCTTCACTCTGTATGACAGTCTCTAGGTCCATCCATGTCTGTACAAATGACCCAGTTTTGTTCCTTTTTATGGCTAAGTAATATTCCATTGTATATATGTACCACATCTTCTTTATCCATTCCTCTGTTGATGGACATTTAGGTTGCTGCCATGCCCTGGCTATTGTAAATAGTGCGGCAATGAATACTGGGGTGCATGTGTTGTTTTGAATTATGGTTTTCTCTGGGCATGTGCCCAGTAGTGGGATTGCTGGGTCATATGGACCACATCTTCTTTATCCATTCCTCTGTTGATGGACATTTAGGTTGCTGCCATGCCCTGGCTATTGTAAATAGTGCGGCAATGAATACTGGGGTGCATGTGTTGTTTAGAATTATGGTTTTCTCTGGGCATGTGCCCAGTAGTGGGATTGCTGGGTCTTATGGAGGTTCTATTTTTAGCTTTTTAAGGAACCTCCATACTCTTCTCCATAGTGCTGTTTGTATATTTTGGAGATTAATCCTTTGTCAGTTGCTTCATTTGCAAATATTTTCTCCCATTCTAAGTGTTGTCTTTTCGTCTTGTTTATGAGAAATTAACTGTGTCCTCATTTTTAAAGTAGTGGACATTTAAAAGTTATTCTTGTTTATGTCATTAATTCCAGATATCTTAGTGATTACTTTAAAAGGACATTTAATTTTTTCAGATGTGTATCTTGGGATATATGCTATAAAAGAACAATTAAACTTAGAGTGAAGTCTACACATCTATGACATAAGAGAAAATCGATTCTAAATTAAAATTACATTATGTAGACTAAGTGTCTTTTATAATTACTTATAATTTTAAAAATGCACTCTATTTTTCATCTAAATGACCAAGGTTGGAATTTTTGCTCTGCTTCTTATCCCTATGTGGCCAGAAGAGTAGCTTAATCTCTTTGAGCCTTAGTTTCCTCATTTGTGGACTCGATTTAAAACCTACTGTATTGTTTTGCTGTGATGAGTAAATGAAATCACATTTGTAAAGTATTTAGCACAATGATAACACGTAGTCTGACAGCAGAATGAGAGAAAGTGAATTGGTTCTGTGGGTGAAAGAAAAACATTATGAATTTAAAAGTCTGAGATGGCTACATCTCACTATTTGAATCTCTGCTTTCATAATATTTTGTATCATCTGTTTAGTGATTTACATGAAGAGGCCCATTTAAGCACTGTTGTGTATTTTTCATAAAGTGGATTGAATCCCCTGACATATTTAGAGTAATTAAGAATTTCAAGTGAATATGTTTAATGTTATACTGATGTGTATTTCTTTGATGATAGACATTAAATAACATAACTAATTGAACTGAATAATTGAATTTTCAAAGCCATTCAGTGTGAAAATTAGCGGTACAAGGGTAATTGTGTTTCTATCAAAGGACATCATGACTAAACATACTGCTTTTTATAATGGAAAACAAATATATCTCACACTTCTGAACCAACTAGTTGTAACAGTCAATGTGTACCTGATTAATTTGCACTTTAAATTATCATTAAAATACCTTAAAAAGGAAAACTGTGAAAAATACATGATGGCAACATACATTTTTGAGCAGAGTAGCTTGAGTTTGAATATTCATTCTTCTTCAGAAATGATTTTGGAAAAGTACAATTTCTAAGCCTTGGTTTCTTTATCATTAAAATAGAGATAATAATAGTACAACTCGTGGAATTGTTTTGATAATTAATTGAGATAATACATGGAAACCATCAGGCACATTGCATGTGTCAGTGTGTAAGCATTAGAGGTATATAGTATTTCAAATCCATATAAATATACTGGAAAGACTGTACAAAGACAATTTTATTGTGTTTTTTCTAACAAAATTTGTTTTTAAATAAGTAAATAATCATTGCCTGATTTTGTTTTATAAATCTGAATAATTATAGCTGAATTTGATTAAAACCAAGTTCACCAGCATTAACTTGTTTTGTATTCAAAATGTGCCTATACTTAGGAATAGATTAGGATACCAGTTAGGCTAGGAACAAAGAGGTTTATTCCGTAAGATGCTTGTCACGTTAGATTCTTTGTGATTATACTGCCTCAGGGAATCTAGCTATAGTCACACAATCACAGAAAACATTTCCATGTTCCATTCCAGCAGTGCTCCCTTAAGGTTTTTGAAACAAAACCTAATAACTGATTAGGTTTCCTATATCTTTCCTGCTGTTCCCGTGATGCTTTTGTTTGCCCTATAACCACAGTCAGAGGAAAAAAAAAAAAAAAGTTTTCATTTCTCTTGTTGCCAAAGCTAAAAATTTGGAAGTTATTCTCCTCGACTCTTCTATTTGTCTTATCTCCAAAGTCTATTCAGGTACCTAGTTTTGCTGATTGGATCTCCTTAATATTTTGAATTTTTTTCCCTCCCATTTATCTACACAGACACTGACCAAGTTTATGCTCTCACTTCCTCTTACCTGAACTGAATTTACCTTTTTGACTAATCTGCCTCAAATCTCATCTCTCTCCTCCATGCTGTAACAAGAGGTAATTTTCTAAAATAGAAATCTGGTAATATTACATCTCTGATTAACAGCCTTCACATTGCCTGTAGAAGAAAACAAACAAACCAACCAACCTGAACTCCTTGGTGGAGCTCCAGGCCCTCATGGACTTGCTCCTGCTTCTCCAATTTCAGAAGTTAAGATTTCAGGCTCTGGAGTCAACAGGTTTTCTTATATGTAAAATTAGAATTAACAATAGTACCTATTTCACTTGGTTGTTTTAAGGACAAAATGAGATAATATTTACTTACCTGTGTGACACATGGTAAGATGTCTCAGATTTAGGGTCCCTTAATATTATTTCTCATTTCTTCTTCCATGAATATCCTAGACATAACAAAGAGCCTTCTGTTCACCCAACTAGTGACATTCTCTTTTGGTTTTGTTTCTGCGACTTTGTCTTTATTGTTTCTTCTGCCTGGTTTGTCACCACATAACCCCTTCCTCCTCGGCTCCTTTGTCTGCCTTGCATATCCTGTTCACCTTTCATACTTAGCTCAAGGATATTTCTTTTTGGAAGATGTTCTGATTTCCCCATTGACAGAGCTAGAAACTCCTCAGCACCCCATTAGGAGATCAAGGTCAAGAGTGTGTATTCTGGAGTTCCACTGCCTGGATTTAATGCAATGTTCTTGGGCAAATTACTCAACTTCTCTAAGCCTCAATTTTATCTATAAATTTGTGTGAATTATGGGACATATCTAAGGGTATTATGTGACGATTAAATGAGACACTATATGTATGTGCTTAGCACAGTGCATGACACATAATAAAGGCTCAAAAACTATGAGTCAGTAACTATAATAGCAAGTAGACTGGAGTTCATTGTTCTGACAGAGCATACGTTGCCTCATGTTATCACAGTCTTGCTTATGTCTATGACTTTACATATACCAGACTGAAAATTCTTCTTAGACCTTCTATTTTTGTGTTCCTTGCACATGGTTTGAAAACTGACTCATGATAGATCATTGGTATGTTTATTAAAGGAAAAATGGGTGAATATCTACTTTGGTGGTGCTCTCACTTGAAAACTGGTAGGAATTTTATTTTCATATTTTTAGCAATATTTATGAAGCAGTCAGCCTGGTATAGGGAAAAACATTTCATTTCAATAAACAACAAGCACTAAGCTCCAATCTCTTTGAGGATGAGGTAAATATCTTATCAGTCTCTGTATCTACAAAACACATACATGCATTGCTCAATGAATGTTAATTATTGAATACATAATTTATGTGTTGATCTCCCCTATTAAATTGTGTCTAAATTATAAGCAGAGAGTATTCCTCCTGTCCAATAGTATCATTCACATAGTAAGTGTGCAATACACTTTAAATACTTTATTTGTAATTGTGGCCCAACTTATAGACTATGTAAAAAATTCGTTACAAATCATTCCATGCAAATTGTTGAAATCTCATTTCATGCTCTCAGACAAAGCTATTATAATTTTTATAGTATCAGTTATTTTAGTAATTTTATTCCTTCTGTAATTATGTCTGTAATTTTTAAAAAGTACATGCTACCTTAAATTTGGGGACCATATGTTAAATACTTTTAAATGTGATATTCCACGAGTAGAGAGTCTAGCGTTATTGTGATCCAGAAACACTTTTGACATTGTGTTTGTAATCATATAACCCACATAGAACAGTGGAAGTTGAACACAGAGTGATTTGAAGCTAAAAAGCTCAAGGTTCAAATCTTAACCTCTGCCAGCAGTACAGTCTTGGACATGTCTTTTTATCTTTCTGAACTCAGTTTCCTCCTGTGGAAAATGAGTCCAATAAGACCTACTCTGCAGTACTGTGAAGAAGGTTTGGAACACAATAGCAGCTCAGCAAAAGTAGCCATTCTGATTTTAAAAGAGCAACCATTTTACTGAAGCCTAATTATTTTATCTTATCCACTAGTAAGGAATTCATTCATGAGCATCACTGTACTACAAGGTACCCTAAAGCCCAGAGGGATGAGTGAATAATTTAACAATTTTCTGAATGTTAACTGCTGAAAAATTGCATACAAAAGATGATTTGGAACATACAAAATGTTCTTGGAAACCACTGCTAACTTAACAATAGCTAAATCCATCTGCTATCCTGGAGTTTCATTTATATTAACCCCACTCTGTATTATAAACCCATATTTGGACTTAATTGATTCTGGATTAATATCTGATTTATTGCCTAAAAATAGAAATAAAAGAAGATCCAATAGAGAGAGCAAATTCAGGTGATAGGCCCATGGTATTCACTCTTTCTTTGTTCCTGTCATCCAAGGGTTTTGAAAGGAGAATTTTTAAAATTATGGCTTATTCTCTAATAAAGTGGGTCAGTAAAATGGTTTATTGAATTTATGTCATAGATCTACAGAGGGAAGGAATGAGGCTAGTGTTGTCGGTTTATCAGTATGCCTTAGTTTCTCAATCACAAAAAGATAAAACATATACCCTCCTCAGAACTAAGAAGATATTACATGAATTCAATAAGACTGATATGTTGAGATGCTCAGGAAATAGATATACTGTATGTCTACAATGCAGGAACAATATAAGGAACAATTGCAAAGCTCACATTCAAATTTCTAGGACTGTACAATTTTCATTCAAGGGCTCACATGAACATTTTCTGTTGGATACATGATGTTAATGCAGGAACAATATAAGGAACAATTGCAAAGCTCACATCTCAAATTTCTAGGACTGTACAATTTTCATTCAAGGGCTCACATGAACATTTTCTGTTGGATACATGATGTTATACGTTCACGGTGTTTTGTGTCCTCACATCACAACGAAACCACAGCTGTCTTAGAATAATTTGCTTCAAAGGAACACTCATAACAAGGCTAAGGTGATCTGTCTTGAGAAGCAGGTGAGGTTTCCTTTCCTTCTTTCCTTCCTTCTATTTTTCCCTTCTTTCCTTCCTTTCTCCAATATTTATCTGGCTCCTACTTTGTGATAAGCACTGTGACAATTATAAATGATATGATACAGAGGTGAATAAGGGACAGTCCTGCCCTTAGTAGGTCTGTGGTCTATTTGAAACTATAAACTTCAAGCAATTACATATGATATGACAAGTGCATCAATCATGGGACCATATGAGGATAGAAAAGAGTTAACTTGAATGTCTAGTTTGGGGAAGTTGTGTAGGAAAAGACCTGAATATAATCTTGAAGAATGAATCAAAGTTTTCCAGGTGGGTAATCATGAAGAACATTTCAGGTGGAAGGAGTAGCATATGAGGGGCAGTTCTGAAGTTCTGTGGACTCAATGGGAATAATACAAAGATCCCTATAGTGGGACTACATTCCTCGTAAAGGGGAGTGGTGGGAAAGAAACACAGAGAGGTGGGGAAGGTCAGATCCTGTAAGGATGTGAGGGATTGTGGGCTTTATCCTGTAGGCAGTATAAGCCAGCGAAGTTCTTTTACCGTGAGAGTGCCTTAGCTTGTTTTTAGAGAGAATACTTTTTTTCCTATAGAGTTTGGAAACTGGATGTGGTATTTTGGAGAGACTCTGGTGGCAGGAAGACCAGCTATGAGACTATTGTAAAAATCTGGCAGGACAAATAATAGTTCAGAGTAAGTTTCAGGTTATAGAATTCTCTCGTGGACCTCTCAGGTTAGCTACAGGGCTCAAGTTTGGTCTTCATGCCAGGTTATTACATAGCAGCACTTCATGGCAGCACTGTCCTGATGGGCTGAGTCAGCAACAGGAAAATGCTAGCTGCTAGCATGGCTATCTCTAAATATCAGTCACAGACACAGTCAAGAAAAACAGTCCTTGTGTTATTCTAAAGAGGGAAATTGTACTTAAATAAGTCTACACGCATGCAAGTTATGTTTGTCTTACTTTCCACATCAATTAATGGAGGTAGTAACACCACCTAAAGACCAGGTGTTTTGAAGATTGACTAATGAATACTTCTAAGACATTCTTAAAATTTTTAACTCATAGACCATTTGAGAAACTAATGAAAGCTAAGGCCATTTCCTAATAAGATAGAAGCAATTGACATCGTGTTTAGGAACATAAGGTTTGGGTCAAACAGATCTCGGTTAATTTCCCACATTAAGCTAGTATCAGTATGTGGCAGGTTATGTAACTTCTTTAAGTATCAATTTCCTCATTGAGTTGCAGTGAAAATTAAATAAGATAATGAATGTAAACTGCTTGGCTTAGTACCTGGCAAATAGTATGTCCTCTGTAAATGTCGACTATTAATTAAATAGTAAATGTATCATTGCCATTTACTGTATCACAAAGTTTTGCATAAAATTTCAGGTGATCTCAGACACTACATCCAATGTAGTGACCAGGGAAGCATGGATAAGAACCGAAATTGCACAGTGAAAGCTCCTTGCACAGTGTTTTATATTTTAATGGTTCTTAATAAATGTTTAATTTGAATTTAAATTACCCATAGTAAATCCTTCATTTATATATTAAAATTTGTGTTTATTTAATCATGCAGTTGACCTGGGCCTGAAAGCAAACTGGTTTCAGATGAACACATTTACAGCCAGATTTTTTCATTCTAAATGAAATCTAAAGGAATATACATATATACCTGGTATAAACTGGGAGAAAATAAGAGCAGAGACTTTTTTTTGTTAATTGAGGATCTATGGTTGCAGGCAACAGAGTGAATCGTTCTGTATTTCTAGCTCCTGGAGGGCTATAATGAACAGGTACATATTGTCAGAATTTTCTAAATTATTTAGTGACCAATTATGACTAATTATGGAGATAGGTGTAATTTTACAGCTTGTAAGGGTAGTTTGTATAGCATAACACAGTAAAATTACAGCTGGTTTAAGAGAGCAGGATGTAGGAAAGGGAAGGGAAGTTTGTTCTTTTTCAATACCCATATGATTCCTGAGCCTTCAGAATTTTAAGTGGGCTCACATTCATTAATTCATCTGTGAGCATTCACACATACTGTGGCAAGCTGAACATGATGCTAATCGGTGAGGCTAAAAGAAGAGTTTGTGGTCTGGTGGTGGAGACGAACATGGAATAAGTACCAGTAGAGGTCTATAAAAAGCACTGTTTGTGGTGAGAGGAAGCCAGCAAGGAGAGGGGAAAGGCAGAGGTGTGGAGAGAATGGCATGCTTTGGAGTTGTAAGCAATTTGCTTCACTAATATCATGGAATGCTGAGGAAGGAGGAAGTTATGGAAAATGAGCCTAGAAAAGGGAGGCAGGACTGAAGTATTGGCTGATATTTTATGCCATGCTACGTTGAGTGGACTGCCAAATACAATACTCACTTCAATTAGTGGTGACGTTTGTATTACAATAACTACCCAAATTAAATTCTCAGAATGTCCTACATGATAAACATACATGTGTGTATATGAAAATACACACCTACAAAACATTTTATATTTATTTTTGTAGAATCTACATGTGTTTGGTGTATGCATGTGCATGTTCAGAGTCTATAATAACAGGAGTGTTATACACATAATGGTAACATGTGTATACATATAATTCTAATGTTATTGGTTGTGTTAATCACATCTATTTAAACTAGGGAAAGCTAAACTGAATGAATGAAAATACAGAATAGCCTATTACTCTATTTCCAAATGATTTTCTCTATGAAGTAATATTAAATATGTTTTGGACAAAGAGTGTTATCCAAAGATCTACTTCAATAAATATTTAACAATGACTTGTAACTAGGGACTGATGTGAATAAGTATATGTACTGTGCTTTAACATAGTTTGTTAGCTAGTTCTTAAATAATTTTCTATTGTTTTCCCTCTCATTATTTAACATATTCATATTTTCATAGGTAGCTCAAGTAGAATTTTAGCCAATGAAAAAATGTATATCTTGTCTGAGTTGTTGCCAATTCTAAATACTTATGAATACTTTGTGAGCACAAATGAGACACAGATATGATCTGGGCATAGATCATTACCTCAGGAATCTTGTAGCGTAGCAGAGGTGGTAATATGTTAGTATTAGAAACAATTAAAGGCAATAAGTGGTGTCATGAGAGAAAAGTGTGAGAGTTTGAAATTGGAATGAATTACTTCCAACTGGAGAATATCACGGAGGACTTAAAAGAAGTGACATTTGAGCTGGTCCCAATGGAATGACTAGGATTTATACATTTGGAAAGGAGTTAAAGGCGAAAGGGCAGAATATTATAAAAAAGGAGCAGAGATACGGGAAACTGTCCTGTGGAATATGAATAACATTTTATTTTATAGCTGAAAGCCATTTATTTATATCATGAAAATTCTGTGACTTTCCATATGAAGGGAAAGTATATAAACCACAGTTATAGTGACATCTGTCCATTTCATACTCTCATTGTCAATGACTATGGTGGTTAAATGTGTGGGCCTTGGAATCAGACAATTCTGGCTTAGAATTACCAGCTCTGCCTCTTCTAAGGTGTGTGATTTGGGATAAATCATTTAACCTCTCTAAAGCGGTTTCCTTAAATGAAAATGGTAAGAATGATAATGTTCTTCTCACAGAACTGGTATAATAATTAAATGAGATAATGAATATAAAGTACCTCTTATCACTGTAGCTGACACATAACAATTATTCAAGAAACAGTTGTCATTAAATGGTACATAAGTCTTGAGAAAGACATTGACTTTTTAATTTCTTTCTTTCTTTCATTGTTCTCAGTGAGAGAAGGGATGGCAAGATAGCCAGAGATTTGTTGATAATATAAGGGGAGACTGTGGAAGAAGGAATACAAATACTCCGAGTCCCCTTGCTTTGTTTTCTTCTCATTCTGTTTAATATGCTTGAATTTTAACATACATCTAAGCCATGCAGTTTGTTTTTTGAGTATTATTTACATGGCTCTGTTCAAAGCTTGGAATTGTCTCTATTCATCCTCCCTAGATTAATTATGGGTGTGATGTGTGCATGTACATGAGTGCAAGTGCATGCGTCTGTGTGTGTGCTTGCTTAGCTATTCATTTTGCTGCCTCCTATTAGATTAGGTATAATCATGGTAGGACCAAAATTTTGTATGTGTGGTTTCCTGCTTTATGCTCTTATGGCTATAATGATGAGAAAAGTGATGTATGACCAATTGTACCCAGAGAATTGTCAAACCTCTTTTAAACTTCTATAGTATAAGTATGGAGGAAGGGGAAAATAGAATTAATTACAAGAAAGGTGACGTCATGGTGCTTATCCTGAAGTATTTAACTATTTAAATGTATAACAATTACTTAGGAACCTGCTCATTCTCATCCTTTATTTAACACCAGTGAGGTGAGTCACGTCCTCATTGTCTGACTCAGTAGTTGCTAAAGTTAAGTGTTCTGTTGAGGAGGAGAGGTGATTCTACAGTATATCTAATATGCTATTTCTTTCTGAAACATTGTTTCTTAATGGACACGTTCATTAAAAAAAATTAAAAGGATCCCAAATAGAGTCTTTCTTTATTACATTCCATTCTGGATGTTGGTCCTGCTTCAAGAGGACGGATAAGAAAACAAGATCTCAGATATTCCATCTCTGGAACTGCTAGTAAAAGTCATTAAATGATAAATGTATACTTAACAGGAAGTTATTTACACATTTTCTTCTGATGAAACTATGTAAGCACTTTCTCATTTCATATCTATATCCATATATCTATATGCATATGTCATTAAAATAAGTTTTGTAAATGAAAAATCCAGAGAATAAGAAGGACGACCATTTCTTGAGAAACTGCGCCATTGAGTAACTGCCAGCCACTGCCCTAGCGTTTTACATACATAATCTCTAATCTGTTTGATATCACAATGAGGAAAGTTTTATTTCACATTCTACGGATTAAGAAATTCAAATCCAGGGTCATATGATTTCTGTGAGCTAACTAAATGTAAACAAAGTGTTGACAGATAATATACTGTCACTTTTGCTTTTGAGGATCTCATAATCCATCAGGGAGGGAGGTGGGTGAGAGACTCCTAATAATGTGCAGTAAGTATGCTGGGGGTGTAGACAAGGAAAGCGGGAAGGGTCACATCTGAGCTCATCTTGCCTGAAGGGCTTTTTCCATGTGGAGAAAGAAATGTCCTAGAATGGACATTTTTGGCAAAGGGAATGGGGTTTATTGTTATTAAGTAAAGAGATGACTACTACAAATAAGGATTTATATTTGTATTATTTTTGTTCATTGAATTACAGCTGCACACCCAAAGAGCCTGGGTGTACGTAGTCCTTTAAGGAATGACATAAGGCTATTAATAGTGATTATTCTGCTTGGGTCTGTCTAGTTGTAAAACAGTTAAAAGAAGGGTTTCTTTTAGAATGTGAGTCTTAGGGCAGAGACTGACTCCTCCATGTAACTGGGTACTTCACTGAGCAGTCTTGAAGACTTGTGACCATTGAATTGGCACATTGTCTAAAGATGAAAATTTTATTTATTTCTGACTCTCTAGATAACTTCTTTTTAAAGGATCAGTTGTAGACTTAGAAAGAATATAGAGATTACAATAAATGGAAAGTTGGGCTTTTACATGGTCTGTGTGCAGGCTGAAATCGAGTTGTTTAAAAAGTCGGGCTATTAGAAACAGAAGTAACTTTAGAGATACTCATGTAGCCCCATACTCATGAGAGATACTCATGTAGAGATATTCATTCAGAGGAAGCAGAGGCTGAGTGTCTTGCCCCAGGCCCAGAAGAAAGCAGGTTCTAGAATCCAGTGGTTTGACTCCCTTTGCTTTATCCCTTTATAACATTTTTATCTAGTACTTTAAGAAAATAAAGATTTAACAGAGAATTACTTTAACTTATGTTATGGACTGATCTGTGTTTCCCCAAGATTCAGGTATAGAAGCCCTATCCCACAATACCTTAGAATGTGACTATATTTGGAGATAGGGCCTTTAAAAGATAACTAAGGTTAAATGGGGTCATAAGGATGGTGTCCTTATAAGAGGAAGTGATCCCAGGGATGCACTTGTACAGAGGGTTGACCATGTGGAAAAGCAACAAAAGGGTGGCCATCTGCAAGCCGAGAAGAGAAGCCTCAGGAGAAATAAACCCTGCTGGCACCTTGATCTTGGACTTCAAGCCTCCAGAACTGTGAGAAAATAAAAGTTCTATTGTTTAGGCTGCCCAGTCTGTGGTATTTTGTTATGGCAGCCTTAGAAAACCAAGATACCTGGCAAATTTTCAAATTAATGAAAGAAGCACACTAACCTTGTTTCTTGATTACATGATAAAAGTTAGTTATATATTATATATTTTGACACTTCCCCACAATATTTATTTAATATTTGCTATTTTAGAGAGTGCTTCTCTCCTTAACAGCGAGAACTGTGCTTCATACATCTTTACTTCCCCTATGCACAGACTAGTGCTTGGCATGGAACAAGGGCTCAGTACCTATGTGAATAAATAAATGAAAGAAATGATATTACTCCAAGTGAGCATATCTTTCTCATAAATGAATCACATGCCTTTAATGTCAAGCATTTTTATTGGAAAAATGATGTTTTCCTTGAGATATACCTTCTCCTTTTCTTAATTTTGACATAGTGATTCCTTCCTTCCTTCCTTTCTTCCTTCCTTCCTTCCTTTCTTCTGCAAGGCTTGTAGGACCTTAGTTCCCCAACCAGGGATTGAACCCAGGCCCTCGGCAGTGAAAGCGCAGGAGTCCTAACCACTGGACCATTGTGGGCTGTGGTGAGACATAACACTTTTATATGGTAAACTGACAGCTATTTCCTGCTATGTCAAGAGGTCCTTTTCTTAATTTTGACATAGTGATTCCTTCCTTCCTTCCTTTCTTCCTTCCTTCCTTTCTTTCTTCTGCAAGGCTTGTAGGACCTTAGTTCCCCAACCAGGGATTGAACCCAGGCCCTCGGGAGTGAAAGCGCAGGAGTCCTAACCACTGGACCATTGTGGGCTGTGGTGAGACATAACACTTTTACATGGTAAACTGACAGCTATTTCCTGCTATGTCAAGAGTCCTTTAAGTCACGTTCTTCTCACTTTTATGGTGCTTAGTAGGTTTCTCAACAAAAGTTATCTCTATACTTCATATTTCTTATTCTCAAGCTCTTTCCTATTGCTCAGTGATGTCTCTGTTTAGCAAAGTCATCTGAGAACTGGGGACTACTATTTTAGTGTTTTCTGCTCTCCCTCTGGTGTCACACACACACATCTGATACATCCTCGAGCATGGCAGTCAGTTGTGCTTGCCAGCAGACAAATGCCACCTCTGTGAGGTGCAGTACTTATGTATTACACCACCTGGTGTAGCACTTATTTGCATCTGAAATCCTTCCATCCTCAGTTTTCAATTCATGGGGCAAAACTGTAGCAAACACTATTCTCCTGATTATATATTTATCTCACTCAGTACCTAGCATCATTTTTTTCCTTTTTTTTCTTTGAATATTCCTTTTTGTTTGGCATCTAATGTGTATATTATGAGGAAGGGAAAATTAGTCCTGGTCCTCAAAGATTTACTCGAGTGAAACTCTGATATGTAGAAAACAGGGTGATATTAATCATTACAAAAAAGTTTCAGAAGTGCAGAGTGACCTGGTACATTTTGAATACCTGGAGGCTATAGCATGAATGAATCATGAGAATGAAATAGACTTCATTTAAGAAGACAAGGAAGTTTGAAGAAGTTCATGGCACAGATTGGAGAAAAGAAGGGAGGGATTTTTAGAACAGTAAATGATACTAATGGAGGTACTCAAGTAGGAATTAGAAACTTTTATTGAGGAAAATATATTGAAAGTTGAATGATGGAATTTAGGTATTCTACCAAGTGTTTAAAAACTGAGTTTGAATAAATAATAACTAGCACTTATTGGAAACTGTACACTAGAGATTTATACTTATTTGTATTCTCATTCAATCACCAGGACAATCCTATAAAATAAGTTACATCATTATAGTTTACTGAAGACTCAGGCTGGGTTACTTATTCCAGCAGAAGTACTGGTTAGAATTTGGACAAGGTATGCCTGGCTCTAATTTTCATTTTCACACAATGTTCTGTAGAAGGCAAGGAAAAATGAAATAAAATGTGCATCAGGGTCCAACGAGGAAAATAGAAACAATTTTAAGTATTTGAAATAGAAGAAATCTAATAAAATGAATAAATTACACCATCCATGGAAACAGCTAAGAAACAACCAGGCAGTGACAGGGCGACCTAGAGGTTAACCACAGCAGGAAGACGCTCCCACTTCTTAACTGGAGGATCCAAGCTTGGTGGGGGAGGCAGGACCAACCACAGGAATCTGGAACCACTGCGGGCCCATTCAGCAGAGCTGTAGCCAACAAAGAGGTGATACTGCTGCTGGAGATGTCCTTGCAGGCAAGGACAAAGGGACAAATGCCTTGACTTCCCCCTTCCTCCTGCCTCTCTGTTCCTTTCTTGGATGCAACAAAGTAAGGAGTGTGGTGGTAGAGATTCACTATCAACTCCTATTATTCTTATGGATGAAGGTTTTTCTGGCTCTCATATTTTAGATGGTCTAGCAGAGGAAAAAAAAGAACCTCAGGGTCAGTTGTTTATTAGATCCACAGGGAAGAGTTTGGATTATGAGGTGAGATAAAACATAGTTCAATTTCATGATAACTTAATTTTTCAGACTTTTAATACTGTGGAACCTTAAGGATTGGAAAGAGCAATGAAATGCCATTAAGTTGAGTAGTATTTTACATAAGAATAGGACTTTAGACTTTAGGACTTTAGAAAGTCCTAGAAAAGGGAAACAGAAACAACCCTAGGATTTAAAGACTCGGTAATTTGTTATTTGCGATCTGCAGGCATAGAGCATGAGGGAAAGGTGGCTTACTGAATGCTACAAATTGATGTTAACAAGGGGGCTGGGTATTCAAAAATGATTCCAAAAAAATCATGCTGTATTTTTGGACAAAGGCCTTTACCTCAAGAGACATGGATTTGACAGCCTCTTCTGGAGAACTGTACTCACAGGAAGCATTTCATGTCTGACCTTAGGCAAGCAGGCAGAACTGGAGTCAGAGGCTGACCGAGTGCCTGCCCATATGCTTCTGACTTGAGCCAAATTTCCTGTTCATGAAAATGACTGACGGACCCACTAGGCACTGCTCTTGAAGGAAGATCTCTGTTCAGTGCTTCAGATCTTGTAAATGAGTGAAGAGCCTCCCTGAGGCATCGAAATTGCTTCTGGCCCAAAGAACACAGAAAATATAGGATGAAAGATAACTTCGAAATGTGTTTTCATTTTCGGAAATCCTGCCATGTTTCTGATGTTCTCTCAACGTGCCTTTCATTTATTTGGAAACTTTCAGTGCCTCTGGCGGACAAAACTAAAGCCCACCATAGTGGGAGTGAGCTTCAGGAAAGAAAGGCTACTATATATATGGGAGGAACAGAGGGTATTGATCACCCACTGGATCTGGGAGATGGGCTATACTTGGTTCAGCTTGCCTTCTCTCTGCAAAGTTACTTGGGTGGTAACAGAACTTTAGCATTAATGATTCTGGGATCATCTCTAAGTTCTGTTTATAGGGCTCACCATAGTTCACTGTTAATGCTTCCAGAAGTATATTTGCTCACTCAGTAAAGATTTGTTGAGTATTTCCTATGTTCCAGGAAGTTGGCTAGACAGTGAGGACACAAAGATGAAAAGGGTGCTTTCTAGTTACCAATTGCTGCTTTCCAGGAAATCACAGGATATTGGAGCTCCTAAAACTGAGGTTGGATGGGATGATGGACAAGAATTCAGAAGTCTGGGATTCTAGCCCTCTCTCTGCCACAAATCACCTGTGTGACCTTGAACAAGTCACTTCCCCTCCCTGGTCCTCAGTTTCCATGTCTCTCAAATGGTATGATTGTGGATGCTTGAAAATCCCACAAGGGATTTTTTTTTTTTTTTTTTTTTTGGTACGCAGGCCTCTCACTGTTGTGGCCTCTCCCTTTGCGGAGCACAGGCTCCGGACGCGCAGGCTCAGCGGCCATGGCTCACGGGCCCACCGGACCGGGGCACGAACCTGTGTCCCCTGCAAAGGCAGGCGGACTCTCAACCACTGCGCCACCAGGGAAGCCCCCCACAAGGGATTATTGAGGATGCAAGAGATAATGTCTGGGTAAGAATCGTAAAGAGAGAAAATGCTAAACACATGAAAGCTGTCTTGATCACCTCAGCAACACAAAAATCTTATATATTCTTTCTCTAGAAACATCATTCTGTAAAATTCTCAAAGCCAAACACTTCATTGAATGAGAAGGTAGACAGAGAAATAGCAGTTATTAGGCTGCAGTAATAACTCACATTTAACAAAAATGATTATATGCCAGGCTTTGTATATAATGATTTATTTATGTGGTGTTATGGAAGTCTTACAACAATCCTGTGAAGTGGGAATTGTTACTCCCATTTAACAGAAGGCAAATAATTTCAGAGAGATGATGGAGCTTGTCCAAGGTCATGTGACTTGTAAATGACCAAGTTTGGGATTTGAAACCAAGTCTGAGTCATATGTGCAGGTGACCTTTCCTGCACCTCATGCAAACCAAACCCTAGAGAAGTGTCTGTGCAAAGCTGGTGCTTCCTTCCTTGTGACATAGGCAGCCTGTCAATAAACATGTTCTAAGACATACTGTGTGAAGCCCTAGACATCCTGTGTATTGGTGAGTGGGGTGGAGACACTTAAAAGTAGATTTCTCGACAGAGAATAAGAAAAAGAAAGTAGTATAAAGGAAGCCAACACACTGGCAACAGAGACTATGGTGTGAGGAGCAAACTGGAAGCGGATGAGCACCCAGGCTGAGATGAAGAATAAAATTAACACTCAAGGAAAGGCTAAAACGAATCCATGTGCTAAATGCCACAGGGGAATCATCTCCTACTTTTCAGTTTGTCATTTCATATCTGCCAATACTTTTCTTGAGTCCTTGATAGTGTAGCCAAAGTAGAAAATAAATACATATTCCACCTATCCTGTGCCTGATGCTGATTAAATATCTGTGATGCAAAAAAATATATAGTTTCCAGAATATATTTTATTCATGAGGGAATCTGCATATGAAACAAATTACTTAGGGGACTGAAAAGTTGTATTCATCCAGGCTAAATCAGATACTTTCTATCTGAAATGTGTAAATTCGAGATGCTTTGTTCCTGGTTTTGTTGGTATAGATGTTTTCTGAAACCTGCCTCTCAAAACAAGTCAACATGTATAACTGGAATATTTTGCCATGTAGAAAACAGTGTCAAGAGCTTACTTGTTCATATCAAGGACTGTCTCCTTTTCTTCTGGGTTCAGCAACAGGACACTGTATAGCTTGGTTTCACAATGAAATTGTTTCTCAAAACCCTTCCTCTCTCCTCAAAACTGTCTTACTGGCTTAACTGATGCTCTCAGTGCACCTGCACGTAATGGCTTGGTGCTGCAACTGCAGCTCATTTCCTACTGGCTGCACGTGGTCATCTGAGAGCCCTCAAACCCTCTGGTGGTTGGGTTTCTTGGAGGCTGATAAACTTTTGAGTACAAAACTCTTAGTTAATCCCTGTTCCTTGGCTGCTAGTATTTTCAGCAGCTGATAGAGCAAGGGCAGTTTTTCTTCTGAAACCTAAAGAGTACTTTTTTTTTTTTAATTCCTGGGTTGAAATCAAACATTTAGCCCATGATTCTTTTTTGAAAACTTTAGTTTATTGAAATATAGATGATTTACAATGTTATGTTAATTTCTGCTGTACAGCAAAGTGATTCAGTTATATATGTGTGTGTGTGTGTGTGTGTGTGTGTATATATTCCTTTCTATTATGGTTTATTACAGGATACTTAATATAGTTCCCTGTGCTATACAGTAGGACCTTGTTGTTTATCCATTGTGTATGTAATAGTTTGCATCTACTAACCCCAAACTCCCAGTCCATCCCTCCCTCACCACCCCCACTTGGCAACCACAGATCTGTTCTCTACGTCTGTGAGTCAGTTTCTGCTTCGTAGATAGGTTCATTTGTGTCATATTTTAGATTCCACATATAAGTGATATCATATGGTGTTTGTCTTTCTCTTTCTGACTTACTTCACTTAGTATGATAATCTCTAGGTCCATGCATGTTGCTGCCAATGACATTATTTCATTCTTTTTTATGGCTGAGTAGTATTCCACTGTGTATATGTACCACATCTTCTTTATCCATTCATCTGTCACTGGACATTTAGGTTGTTTTCATGTCTTGGCTATCGTGAATAGTGCTGCTATGAACATAGGGTGCATGTATCTTTTTGAATTATAGTTTTGTCTGGATATATGCCCAGGAGTGGGATTGCTGGATCATAGTAGCCCATGATTCTTAAGCTTTACCATGAGCGCTTGTCAGTAAAGCAGTGAAGAACTTGCAGGACACAATTTAGCTTAACATGGCAGGGGTTCCTGAATCTCTGTATAAGTATCACCACCACACAGACGTAGGAGAGTAAGTCTGGGAGAATGCAGATAGTCTTAAGAAAACCAGGGAAAACCCCAAATTCACTTGAATTCTCCTAGTTGATCATAGCATTGAAGCACATTTTAAACTTGATTCCTGACCACGTCTTTCTTTCTGCACCTCTTCCTGCTCAGTCACACCACGTGGACTCATCTCTGTTTCTGGTGCTCACTGAGTGCTTTCTTCTGCCAGAAATACTTTTCCTCCCCTTCCTGTTTGATAGTTTTCACTCATCCTTCAGACCCCCGCTTAAAAGTTACTTAATGTATCTTCAGAGACCCCATTGGGAATCCCCCCAAACTAATTCGACCTGCAGCAGCTATTTATCTCTGCATCGTGATAAAGAGAAAACTGAGGTTTGGAAAGTTGGCACTGCTTATTTAAAACTGACCCAATGGCAGATCTGATATTGGAATCTATGTTCATAGAATTCTACCACCCATACCTTCTGCTGTTTACAACTCTGACCTCCTAGAAGGAAGGAGGGCCTGATGAGATCAGAGCGATAGAGCAGCTGGCGGTTTGATTGCTGCGTCACTGAGTTCCGGAGTTCGAGCTCCCTAGGGTCCTCTGATTAACATTAGGTCAGTCCCAAGCCTGAGCTAGAGCTGAGGCTGTGGGGCCTGATGCTGAGACCCCAGCCATCGAGACTGAGGGGTTTGTGGGGGGCAGGGAGGTTGGCACAGTTGTCCAGTGGCAGAACTCACAGACCTTCTCCCACAGCTCTAGTTAGCAGCCCCATCGAAATAAAGGCTCATACGAACTCTAGGAGGCAAGCCAAGGAGCAGCACTGAACTCTCCCCTCCCCAGGGCCTTTCCAGGACACTTCCCTTGGAAGCTACCTCACGCAGCCCCTGTGAGAGAGAACCAAAGCCTTCCTTACATTTTCATTTTGTGCGACTGTGTTCAAAGCCTTTTACCATAAGAGCTTCACTTGACCCTCACAAAAGCGCCCTGAAGTCAGCAGACCAGGTACTATTATCCTCATTGTTCTTACAGCTGTCAAATAGAGTCACCTAGAGGTTAAGTGATTTACTGGGTGTCACATAGCCAGCAAGTGACTGCACTGGGACTGGAATGGCAGTATCCCAATTTATGCTTCTGTGCGTTCTTCACTGCCTCAGACTATCTCAAAAGCAGCATGGTCATGACCTTCCTCTGTCTGTCTGCCTCATAGGAGAAGATAGTATCTCAGCAGCATGGATGGACCAGTCTTCTGTGCACAGCTACCGTTAGAGAGAGATCACGAGAACAGAACCTTAGTCTAGCCCTGCTCTGATCAAACTCTGGAATCAGACTACCTAGCTTCAAATCTCAACTTCTCTGCTTACTGGCTGTGTGATTTGGGACATGTTCCCCAACCTCTGTGTGTCTCAGTTTTATATCAGTAATATAAGTGGAATAGTGATAATACCTACCACACAGGGCAACGCAGTGAACAACAAATGAGTTATTTCAGGCTTTACATAGAATAGTGCCTGACATATAAGAAGCAATCCATAAATAGTAGTTTGTAGTAGGGGTTAAACAGTTTTATTAGCTCCCTCATTTTGTGCAATGTCCCATTTTAAACAAAACTCAGTTACTAAGCTCACCCTACATAGGCAGTCCTCATTATAAATTATGTTTTCTCTGGGCCACAGGTTTAATTATGGTCCAGAGAAAGCATGGTCCATGTGCACCATGACATTTAGAGCATTTCTGGCATCTTCTTTCTGTTGTTCTCTATATACTGTAAGAGAATGATATAGAGAACTACACTCTCTTTCTGTTAGGCTTTCCCTCTAATTCATTTGAATTTGTTTGCTGAGCAAACATAGTTGACATGACACAATCTAATGAATTACCAGCCCGCACTCAATGTCCCAGCTTCTCTCTGCTGCTCATTTACTCTTTCTACAGCTCCCTTCACTTATCATGGAAATGGTCTCTTAGTAGGTTCATCTTCTAGTAGCAGTATTTTGTAAATGCTTAGCAACAATGCTAGGCCTAATGATCAGCAAGGGAAAGGGGAGAGCTTTTCTACCTGGTACTCTTTTTTCATACTGGTCTCTGCTTTTCCCTGTAAGTGAGCAGCGAGAATCACTGAGTCTGCATCCCAGCAGGGCCATGCCTTTAATTGCCTCCACTGCAGGAGCCCAGGACAGTAAAGTGAAGCGATTACTGACTGCAGATGCATTGTCTCATCTGCAGATCCCCACCTGCAGAGATCAAGGAATTAATTGAAAGCATTTAAAGGTGCTGGTTGGAAAAGCCAGCATCTCCTCTTTTCCGTGTTCTAAAGTTTTATTCTGCCATTAAGAGACCCTGGAACCACTCATTGTGAGCATGGAACTGCATGTTCAAACACTTAAATCAATACTCTCTACTCCCTAAAGTGTACCATTGTATATCCTACATTTTGAAATCACAAACCAACAGTGTGCAGGCAGCTAAAGAGATCTGGCTTAGTAGCTTTGTGGCCTTCTTCAAGTTACCTAACCTTTCTGAACTTCAGGTTGTCCGTCTGTGAATTTTCTCCTTCATGGAGTTTCTAATGAATAAAAAAGAAATGGGTTAAATCACCTAGCATAGAGACAGGCACATATTCTCTTCTATCCCTCATTCCTTCCTATCAGGGGAAGAAAGGTTTGTGGGGGGCTGGACAATTTGCAGGGATCCTCACTGATCTCCAATATGATTATCGAATACATTTCCCAAATTAGCTTTTATATTGAAAGAAATTCAAGGTTCTGGTGATAATGTGAATTCAACAGAAAAATAATTATTCCAATATAGTCATATAATCTGAGATGCAGTGTGGTTCTAATAGATATTTATGGATCTTGTTGTCTACTGCATCCCAGTGTCCTGACTAGAGCCTGGCACATGGTAGATACTTGATCAATGTTTGTTGAATAAATTAATGAATGATATATAGTTATAATGATCCAAGGCATCGATTGGAAGCATTTAAACATGACAGAATGACCAATACCTCCTTTTCTCTGCATGCTCAATTTGAGTTCTGTCATTTAAAAATTCATAGACTAAGGATCATGTTTATAACCATTAAAATATCATTGACCCGAAAAAGAGAGCATTACATGCAAGCATTGTGTTAGCCATCATTTCCTTTAATTCTCACACCAGATGTACAAGCTGTGGTGTTAGCTCCTACTTTATGGTGAGGTTAACTTTGTCCAAAGTCACACAGGTAAAAAGTAGAAGAGCAGAAATTTGAATCTAAGTATTATGTCTGGATCCAAAGCCAATGTTTATTTCACCACCTCAAATTAGATAAATAATTAGGAAAAGTTTTAACTGAAGAAATGCCAACCTCTCTACCCCACAAGTGAAATAACTTCCTGAATTCCAAGATCAGTTTGAATAATAAAAAAGTGTCCCTTCTGAGAGGACCGGCACTTTAGGAATAGTTAGATTCACCTTGAATTATGAGTAGGTGAGGAGGCAGGGTATTGGTTAGTCCAGAGGACAATGGTTGGTCTTAAAAAAGAGTATCATTTTCTTTGTATGAATACTTAGCGCCTTAGGCACATTGCCATAGTCCCTTAGTGGTCTAGAGTTTTTCGACAAAAAGTAGAATCGTTACAGGGTCAAAGAGACAGATGGGACTGATGGAAGCAGCTTTGCAAATGATTGAGGTGTCTTGCCTAGAGGAAGTCTGGTGAGGAGGAGGAGGAAAGAAGCTGACCAGAGCTTGAACAGAGGCTGCGACCATATGTCGAAACAGAGAGATCAAGGGACAGAGTGAAAACATGAAGAGAAGTGCAGAGTTGGAAATGGCTCTAAGATTGCTGTTTTGGAAAGCTGATGATGTGCCTTCACCTAGTGTTGCTGGGCAACCAGCACAGGACCACCTGCTGACTCAGTAAGATGGCTCAGTTTGTAAGCTTCTATGACTGGCATATTTACTTGTATATACTCTCTGATATCAAATATTTTACAGAATAAATAACCCCAAATGCAATATTTGTGCCTCGTCACAAAGCATGGGCTCTGGATCCAGACTGTCTAGGTTCAGATCCTGGTTTTACAACTTACTATATTTATAACTGGGTCTCAGTTTCCTCCTCTATATAATAAAAAATCACCATCACACTACCATTTTTGGCTAAGAACAAAGATTAAATAACTTTAATACATGTGAAATATTTAGAACAGGTCCTGGCATAAAATAAACTTTCAATAAATGTTAACTATCATAAGTAACTTTTCTTGCTTTTTCCTTTATTCTCAAATCTTTTGCCTATCACTTATCACAATTCTGGAGATTATTTCTGAGATAATTCACCTTCACATAAATATTCATATTCTTTCTTTCCATCTATTGCCTGATTTCTTTCATCCTTGCCTATAAGCTTACAAAAACCTATCTGATTAACTATCTCTCTGGTCCATTTTGGAACCTAAAACATTGGGAAAGAGAAAAAAAATGACCCAGACTTCCTTGGAAAAAGCCAGGTGGAATCAGTCATCAGTCTCCACAATCCATGAAAACCCCCATACTGACATCAGAACTTCCACATCTCCATCAGCCTCTGCAGACACCTCTCATTATGTTTTCTTTCCTCCAGCATCAGTACTTGTTACAAAACATTATTCCTTATTTAACTGCATTGTCCTTTTTATTCTGTTTTACTTAGCTACTCTTATTGGAGTCATTGCTGTTACTTCGGAATATTTTTTTTCCCATTGCAAACGGATGATGTTTAAGCTATGCTTGAGGTGAATATATTGCTGTGGGCTAGCTTGGAAACTTAAGGGCCTTTTGTAACATCATTCTGTGAAATGTATATGCCTTATCCTGAACAGCTGACTCAAATAGGAACTTTCTTACATGTAGATGCATACTTTACATAGCCATATATTATCTTGTTGAACTCTCAACACTTATACAATAGGTATTGTTATTTCCATATTATACATAAAAAATATGGGCTCTAGAATTTTAAATAACTTACCTAAGTCACATAGCAGTCAGGACAGGAGAAGGAACTAGAGCCCATTTCTATTCATTTTTTTGTCCAGTACACCAGTCGCTCCTGCCGTACACACACGTTAGTTAGATCAGGGTATAAGTATGTATTTGTAAATACATACTTCTCATTTGTAAATGAGAAGCCGGCTAGCTGTTAAATGATAATGATGATGGTAGAAGTTACAAATTTTTCAGGTATTAGTATGTGCCAGGCATCATCTTAAATGTATGATTTCAGTTAAGCCATAATCGTCATGAGAGATTAGACTTATCACCATGTACACATGTAGAAATGTTGCTCCTAGAAGTGAGGAATGTGTCAAAGGTCACACCATCAGTGAGTAGCAGGATTGGAATTCAAATTCAGTTCCCTTTGACTCTAAACTCCACATTTTTTTTTTTTTTTTTGGTACGCGGGCCTCTCACTGTTGTGGCCTCTCCCGTCGCGGAGCACAGGCTCCGGACGCGCAGGCTCAGCGGCCATGGCTCACGGGCCCAGCCGCTCCGCGGCATGTGGGATCTTCCCGG
>NC_041229.1:48388835-48423517 GCF_002837175.3 Physeter macrocephalus
TTCACTTAGTATGATAATCTCTAGGTCCATGCATGTTGCTGCCAATGACATTATTTCATTCTTTTTTATGGCTGAGTAGTATTCCACTGTGTATATGTACCACATCTTCTTTATCCATTCATCTGTCACTGGACATTTAGGTTGTTTTCATGTCTTGGCTATCGTGAATAGTGCTGCTATGAACATAGGGTGCATGTATCTTTTTGAATTATAGTTTTGTCTGGATATATGCCCAGGAGTGGGATTGCTGGATCATAGTAGCCCATGATTCTTAAGCTTTACCATGAGCGTTTGTCAGTAAAGCAGTGAAGAACTTGCAGGACACAATTTAGCTTAACATGGCAGGGGTTCCTGAATCTCTGTATAAGTATCACCACCACACAGACGTAGGAGAGTAAGTCTGGGAGAATGCAGATAGTCTTAAGAAAACCAGGGAAAACCCCAAATTCACTTGAATTCTCCTAGTTGATCATAGCATTGAAGCACATTTTAAACTTGATTCCTGACCACGTCTTTCTTTCTGCACCTCTTCCTGCTCAGTCACACCACGTGGACTCATCTCTGTTTCTGGTGCTCACTGAGTGCTTTCTTCTGCCAGAAATACTTTTCCTCCCCTTCCTGTTTGATAGTTTTCACTCATCCTTCAGACCCCCGCTTAAAAGTTACTTAATGTATCTTCAGAGACCCCATTGGGAATCCCCCCAAACTAATTCGACCTGCAGCAGCTATTTATCTCTGCATCGTGATAAAGAGAAAACTGAGGTTTGGAAAGTTGGCACTGCTTATTTAAAACTGACCCAATGGCAGATCTGATATTGGAATCTATGTTCATAGAATTCTACCACCCATACCTTCTGCTGTTTACAACTCTGACCTCCTAGAAGGAAGGAGGGCCTGATGAGATCAGAGCGATAGAGCAGCTGGCGGTTTGATTGCTGCGTCACTGAGTTCCGGAGTTCGAGCTCCCTAGGGTCCTCTGATTAACATTAGGTCAGTCCCAAGCCTGAGCTAGAGCTGAGGCTGTGGGGCCTGATGCTGAGACCCCAGCCATCGAGACTGAGGGGTTTGTGGGGGGCAGGGAGGTTGGCACAGTTGTCCAGTGGCAGAACTCACAGACCTTCTCCCACAGCTCTAGTTAGCAGCCCCATCGAAATAAAGGCTCATACGAACTCTAGGAGGCAAGCCAAGGAGCAGCACTGAACTCTCCCCTCCCCAGGGCCTTTCCAGGACACTTCCCTTGGAAGCTACCTCACGCAGCCCCTGTGAGAGAGAACCAAAGCCTTCCTTACATTTTCATTTTGTGCGACTGTGTTCAAAGCCTTTTACCATAAGAGCTTCACTTGACCCTCACAAAAGCGCCCTGAAGTCAGCAGACCAGGTACTATTATCCTCATTGTTCTTACAGCTGTCAAATAGAGTCACCTAGAGGTTAAGTGATTTACTGGGTGTCACATAGCCAGCAAGTGACTGCACTGGGACTGGAATGGCAGTATCCCAATTTATGCTTCTGTGCGTTCTTCACTGCCTCAGACTATCTCAAAAGCAGCATGGTCATGACCTTCCTCTGTCTGTCTGCCTCATAGGAGAAGATAGTATCTCAGCAGCATGGATGGACCAGTCTTCTGTGCACAGCTACCGTTAGAGAGAGATCACGAGAACAGAACCTTAGTCTAGCCCTGCTCTGATCAAACTCTGGAATCAGACTACCTAGCTTCAAATCTCAACTTCTCTGCTTACTGGCTGTGTGATTTGGGACATGTTCCCCAACCTCTGTGTGTCTCAGTTTTATATCAGTAATATAAGTGGAATAGTGATAATACCTACCACACAGGGCAACGCAGTGAACAACAAATGAGTTATTTCAGGCTTTACATAGAATAGTGCCTGACATATAAGAAGCAATCCATAAATAGTAGTTTGTAGTAGGGGTTAAACAGTTTTATTAGCTCCCTCATTTTGTGCAATGTCCCATTTTAAACAAAACTCAGTTACTAAGCTCACCCTACATAGGCAGTCCTCATTATAAATTATGTTTTCTCTGGGCCACAGGTTTAATTATGGTCCAGAGAAAGCATGGTCCATGTGCACCATGACATTTAGAGCATTTCTGGCATCTTCTTTCTGTTGTTCTCTATATACTGTAAGAGAATGATATAGAGAACTACACTCTCTTTCTGTTAGGCTTTCCCTCTAATTCATTTGAATTTGTTTGCTGAGCAAACATAGTTGACATGACACAATCTAATGAATTACCAGCCCGCACTCAATGTCCCAGCTTCTCTCTGCTGCTCATTTACTCTTTCTACAGCTCCCTTCACTTATCATGGAAATGGTCTCTTAGTAGGTTCATCTTCTAGTAGCAGTATTTTGTAAATGCTTAGCAACAATGCTAGGCCTAATGATCAGCAAGGGAAAGGGGAGAGCTTTTCTACCTGGTACTCTTTTTTCATACTGGTCTCTGCTTTTCCCTGTAAGTGAGCAGCGAGAATCACTGAGTCTGCATCCCAGCAGGGCCATGCCTTTAATTGCCTCCACTGCAGGAGCCCAGGACAGTAAAGTGAAGCGATTACTGACTGCAGATGCATTGTCTCATCTGCAGATCCCCACCTGCAGAGATCAAGGAATTAATTGAAAGCATTTAAAGGTGCTGGTTGGAAAAGCCAGCATCTCCTCTTTTCCGTGTTCTAAAGTTTTATTCTGCCATTAAGAGACCCTGGAACCACTCATTGTGAGCATGGAACTGCATGTTCAAACACTTAAATCAATACTCTCTACTCCCTAAAGTGTACCATTGTATATCCTACATTTTGAAATCACAAACCAACAGTGTGCAGGCAGCTAAAGAGATCTGGCTTAGTAGCTTTGTGGCCTTCTTCAAGTTACCTAACCTTTCTGAACTTCAGGTTGTCCGTCTGTGAATTTTCTCCTTCATGGAGTTTCTAATGAATAAAAAAGAAATGGGTTAAATCACCTAGCATAGAGACAGGCACATATTCTCTTCTATCCCTCATTCCTTCCTATCAGGGGAAGAAAGGTTTGTGGGGGGCTGGACAATTTGCAGGGATCCTCACTGATCTCCAATATGATTATCGAATACATTTCCCAAATTAGCTTTTATATTGAAAGAAATTCAAGGTTCTGGTGATAATGTGAATTCAACAGAAAAATAATTATTCCAATATAGTCATATAATCTGAGATGCAGTGTGGTTCTAATAGATATTTATGGATCTTGTTGTCTACTGCATCCCAGTGTCCTGACTAGAGCCTGGCACATGGTAGATACTTGATCAATGTTTGTTGAATAAATTAATGAATGATATATAGTTATAATGATCCAAGGCATCGATTGGAAGCATTTAAACATGACAGAATGACCAATACCTCCTTTTCTCTGCATGCTCAATTTGAGTTCTGTCATTTAAAAATTCATAGACTAAGGATCATGTTTATAACCATTAAAATATCATTGACCCGAAAAAGAGAGCATTACATGCAAGCATTGTGTTAGCCATCATTTCCTTTAATTCTCACACCAGATGTACAAGCTGTGGTGTTAGCTCCTACTTTATGGTGAGGTTAACTTTGTCCAAAGTCACACAGGTAAAAAGTAGAAGAGCAGAAATTTGAATCTAAGTATTATGTCTGGATCCAAAGCCAATGTTTATTTCACCACCTCAAATTAGATAAATAATTAGGAAAAGTTTTAACTGAAGAAATGCCAACCTCTCTACCCCACAAGTGAAATAACTTCCTGAATTCCAAGATCAGTTTGAATAATAAAAAAGTGTCCCTTCTGAGAGGACCGGCACTTTAGGAATAGTTAGATTCACCTTGAATTATGAGTAGGTGAGGAGGCAGGGTATTGGTTAGTCCAGAGGACAATGGTTGGTCTTAAAAAAGAGTATCATTTTCTTTGTATGAATACTTAGCGCCTTAGGCACATTGCCATAGTCCCTTAGTGGTCTAGAGTTTTTCGACAAAAAGTAGAATCGTTACAGGGTCAAAGAGACAGATGGGACTGATGGAAGCAGCTTTGCAAATGATTGAGGTGTCTTGCCTAGAGGAAGTCTGGTGAGGAGGAGGAGGAAAGAAGCTGACCAGAGCTTGAACAGAGGCTGCGACCATATGTCGAAACAGAGAGATCAAGGGACAGAGTGAAAACATGAAGAGAAGTGCAGAGTTGGAAATGGCTCTAAGATTGCTGTTTTGGAAAGCTGATGATGTGCCTTCACCTAGTGTTGCTGGGCAACCAGCACAGGACCACCTGCTGACTCAGTAAGATGGCTCAGTTTGTAAGCTTCTATGACTGGCATATTTACTTGTATATACTCTCTGATATCAAATATTTTACAGAATAAATAACCCCAAATGCAATATTTGTGCCTCGTCACAAAGCATGGGCTCTGGATCCAGACTGTCTAGGTTCAGATCCTGGTTTTACAACTTACTATATTTATAACTGGGTCTCAGTTTCCTCCTCTATATAATAAAAAATCACCATCACACTACCATTTTTGGCTAAGAACAAAGATTAAATAACTTTAATACATGTGAAATATTTAGAACAGGTCCTGGCATAAAATAAACTTTCAATAAATGTTAACTATCATAAGTAACTTTTCTTGCTTTTTCCTTTATTCTCAAATCTTTTGCCTATCACTTATCACAATTCTGGAGATTATTTCTGAGATAATTCACCTTCACATAAATATTCATATTCTTTCTTTCCATCTATTGCCTGATTTCTTTCATCCTTGCCTATAAGCTTACAAAAACCTATCTGATTAACTATCTCTCTGGTCCATTTTGGAACCTAAAACATTGGGAAAGAGAAAAAAAATGACCCAGACTTCCTTGGAAAAAGCCAGGTGGAATCAGTCATCAGTCTCCACAATCCATGAAAACCCCCATACTGACATCAGAACTTCCACATCTCCATCAGCCTCTGCAGACACCTCTCATTATGTTTTCTTTCCTCCAGCATCAGTACTTGTTACAAAACATTATTCCTTATTTAACTGCATTGTCCTTTTTATTCTGTTTTACTTAGCTACTCTTATTGGAGTCATTGCTGTTACTTCGGAATATTTTTTTTCCCATTGCAAACGGATGATGTTTAAGCTATGCTTGAGGTGAATATATTGCTGTGGGCTAGCTTGGAAACTTAAGGGCCTTTTGTAACATCATTCTGTGAAATGTATATGCCTTATCCTGAACAGCTGACTCAAATAGGAACTTTCTTACATGTAGATGCATACTTTACATAGCCATATATTATCTTGTTGAACTCTCAACACTTATACAATAGGTATTGTTATTTCCATATTATACATAAAAAATATGGGCTCTAGAATTTTAAATAACTTACCTAAGTCACATAGCAGTCAGGACAGGAGAAGGAACTAGAGCCCATTTCTATTCATTTTTTTGTCCAGTACACCAGTCGCTCCTGCCGTACACACACGTTAGTTAGATCAGGGTATAAGTATGTATTTGTAAATACATACTTCTCATTTGTAAATGAGAAGCCGGCTAGCTGTTAAATGATAATGATGATGGTAGAAGTTACAAATTTTTCAGGTATTAGTATGTGCCAGGCATCATCTTAAATGTATGATTTCAGTTAAGCCATAATCGTCATGAGAGATTAGACTTATCACCATGTACACATGTAGAAATGTTGCTCCTAGAAGTGAGGAATGTGTCAAAGGTCACACCATCAGTGAGTAGCAGGATTGGAATTCAAATTCAGTTCCCTTTGACTCTAAACTCCACATTTTTTTTTTTTTTTTTGGTACGCGGGCCTCTCACTGTTGTGGCCTCTCCCGTCGCGGAGCACAGGCTCCGGACGCGCAGGCTCAGCGGCCATGGCTCACGGGCCCAGCCGCTCCGCGGCATGTGGGATCTTCCCGGATCGGGGCACGAACCCGTGTCCCCTGCATCGGCAGGCGGACTCTCAACCACTGCGCCACCAGGGAAGCCCTAAACTCCACATTTTGATCAACTCCACACTCTAATGGCTGGATAAAATGCATGCCTCCTCTCCCCGGCATGCCATGTTGAATTGCGGGTAGAGTAGACTGAAAACGGGCGGGGACTGCTGTTGCTCTTGTTTGTAAGTAAGATAACATCCAAGGAGAAAAATCAGAGCTCAACAGAAAGATGTGTGTGTCATGAGTTTACATCTGATTCACAAATCCTTGGGAACAGATGACATTGTCCAGAGTCTGAGAGAAAGGAACAGAAGAGCAGTGATGGAGTCCTGGGGTGACTCTCACCATCTGGATGTGGAAGGAGGAAAAAGTGGTTGGCTGAGAGAGCCTGCTTTTCTAGGGAGGCTTTTAATGAATCCTCAGGGAGACAATTTGTTAGAAGTGAGCTTTTGCAGTTCATTAGTTGCCTTGAAACTTAATGGCATCGGGCAGGTTTGGAATTTCTTCTTCAGTCCGTGGGGAGTTTTGCTTTGTATGAATATTAGCTTAGTATTGTTCTGTATGCAATTTGTACATGTGCTCTGAGTTAGCAGACTTTTTTTTAATGGTCAGAAATGATCTTCTGTAGAAATCTGAAAGATCTGTGTCAGATTATAATGATTCTATGCAGGAATGTTATCACAAGGAATGATTTGTAAGTAGTTCTAATATCTAGGTAATAGATTTTTTTCTCCTGTCTGGTCACTAGAGAAATATTACCTTTTTTTATTGTTTTTTTCTTATAATAATGCCTTCACTGGCTTAAGAGGAGCCAACACATTTATTTAATGGCTCCCCAAATCGTTTGTAGTCAACAGGAGAGTTCCAGACTGTGAATTTCTAAACTTCTCTCATAAATATGTATAAGTGAAACTACTAGAATGCCCTGAAATGCACCCATCTTGGGGATGCCCTGACTGATTGAATACAATCCAAAAAGAAATCACAGCAGACTCATTTTCCCACATTTATACAACCTACTTTAATGAAAACCTTAACCGGGGACTTCCCTGGCAGTCCAGTGGTTAAGACTCCAGGCTTCCACTGCAGGGGGCCCAGGTTCAATCCCTGATCCCAAACTAAGATCCCACATGCCACGCAGTGTGGCCAAAAAAAAAAAAAAAGAAAGAAAACCGGGGACTTCCCTGGCAGTCCAGTGGTTAAGACTCCAGGCTTCCACTGCAGGGGGCCCAGGTTCAATCCCTGATCCCAAACTAAGATCCCACATGCCACGCAGTGTGGCCAAAAAAAAAAAAAATGAAGAAAAACCTTAACCAAAATCGTTAGGATTCCACCCTTTGAGATTTAGCCATGTACCTAAATTTTTCTTCCTATTATTACAAAATTCTTGGCATGTTTTTTCAAATACACATCTGATCAGATCTGAAGGGCTTAAAACCTTTCAATGGATTCTAGCCACTCTTGGGATAAAATCCATAATTCTTTTTATGACCTCCAGAGTCCTTCATGATCTTTTTCCCACCTCTCTGTATTTATCTCCTGTCACCACCCCCACTCATGCTTTTACAAAGCCCCTTTCTGCAGCAGGGTTTTGCCACATGCTGTTCCATCTGCCTGGAACATCCTCCCCTGTTCTCTTCACATCCTCATTTGCTCCTACCCTTTAAGTCTCAGGCCTTTCATTATATTCTGTCATAATACTCTGTTTCCTTGAGCAAGTATTGCAGTCTAATTAAATAATGATTTGCTAATAAGTACACTATGTTTATGTCTGTCACCCCTACTAGACTAAGGATAAGGGCCACTTCTGTAATTCACACCTGTATTTGCAGCATGTAGTACAGAATCAGGTACATCATTGGTCACACACAATGTTTTATGAATTAGTTGATATATCAAGCATTTCGAAGAGTGTCTGGCATAGAGTAAGTGCTCCTACTTAAATTAGATTAATTTTTTTTTAATTTTAATTTTTTGAAGTATAGTTGACTTACAATATGTATTATATTAGTTTCAGGTGTACACATGGTGATTTGATATTTTTATGGATTACACACCATAACAAGTTATTACACTATTATTAACTATATTCCCTGTGCTGTACATTACATCCCTATGACTTATTTATTTTATAAATGGCAATTTTTTTTTTTTTTTTTTTTTTTTTTTTTTTGCGGTACACGAGCCTCTCACTGTTGTGGTCTCTCCCGTTGCGGAGCACAGGCTACGGACGCACAGACTCAGTGGCCATGGCTCACGGGCCCAGCCGCTCCACGGCATGTGGGATCCTCCCGGACCGGGGCACGAACCCGTGTCCCCTGCATCGGCAGGCGGACTCTCAACCACTGCGCCAGCAGGGAAGCCCCATAAATGGCAATTTGTACCTTTTAATTGCCTCTATCTTTGTCACCTGTTTTCCCATCCCCCTCTCCCTGGCAACCACTTATTTGTTCTCTGTATCTGTGAGTCTGTTTCTGTTTTGTTATATTTGTTTGTTTGTTTTGCTTTTGAGATTCCACATGTAAGTGAAAACATATAGTATTTGTCTTTCTCTGTCTGACTTATTATATTCAGCATAATACTCTCCAGGTCCATCCATGTGATTGCAAATGGAAAGATTTTCATTCATTTTATGGCTGAGTAATATCCATTGCATATACACCACATCTTCTTTATCTATTCATCTGCCAGTGGATACTTAGGTTGCTTCTATATCTTGATTTTTGTAAATAATACTATAATGAACATTGAGGTGCATATATTTTTTTGAATTAGTGTTTTTGAGTTTTGTTGGATAAATACCCAGGAGTGGAATTGCTGGATTGTGTAGTAGTTCTATTTTTCAATTTTTTGAGGAACCTCTATACTGTTCTCCATAGTGGCTGCACCAATTTACATTCCCACCAAAAGTGCACCAGGGTTCCCTTTTCTTCACATCTTCATCAACATTTATTATTTTCTTGTCTTTTTGATGATACCCATTCTAACAGGTGTGAGGTGATATCTCATTGTGGTTTTGATTTGCATTTCCCTGATGATTAGTGATGCTGAGTATCTTTACTTGTGCCTGTTGGCCAACTGTATGACTTCTTTGGAAAAATGCCTGTTCAGGTTCTCTGCTCATTTTTTAATCAAATTCTTCATTTTTTTTGCCATTGAATTGTATGAGGTATTTATATATTTTGGATATTAACCCCTATTGGACATATCATTTGGAAATATCTTCTCCCATTCAGCAGGTTGCCTTTTCGTTTTGTTGATGGCTTCTTTTGTTGTAGTACACGTTGATAAAAGGGTCTTGGATAGTGATAGAGGGCCTTGGGTCCCAGTTGTAGCTCTGCTATGTGGTCTTTGGAGTGTCATCTCATCTTTCTGGGCTTCAGTTTTCTTGCCTTTACAAGCATTTCTTTAGAAATTTCATTTTTAAAAAAACCCTGGAAACACAGGTTCCCTTAAAAGCCAACGTAAAAGGGAAGAGAAAGAGCTGGTTAATTATAAAGTTAATGTTTTTTTTTTTTAGGTTTCCAGCCTTTCCATCGAAAGTATTCTCCACATCTAGGGTGGCCCTTCATCTTCTAGATAGAGAGAGCCTACCCATCATCAAAATTATTCTCATTGGAAGGGCTCTTATATCATTTATTGGGCTCAATGAATAGCTCTCATCTTCCCTCTCTGGTTTCAGTATCAATTGAGAAACAAATCAGCAGGAGGAGAACTATCATAGCATCTTTGTTACTGGTAGAGGACAAATTGGAGGATGTAGCTCTTATGTGAGATTCAAATGGAGCTGCTGTCTTTCTACCACTGTAACTGGATGGTGGAACAATCTACTCAAGGGACACAGAATCTTCAGAAGAGACACACATACACAGGAACCCACCTCTCACTGATGTGGGTGGAGTAGGGAAGAGAAAAAGGCCGAATTCCCTGCACACAACACCTTTGGCAAATAACTGTTCAGTCAGGGAACCTGGACTGATAGCCATCATCCAGTAACTCAATCTTCCTCTGTGAAAAGGAGTAAGAAGAGGACAGTGAACTTGGACTGTTTGACTCTGGGGGAAGGGACAAAATATTTTTACTTTAAATGTCAGTTATTCAGTAAATTTCAATTAGGGATTAGGCAGTTTCTAGAAATAAGCAAAGTGAACCTGTTCCAGGCAGCTGGTACCATGGGAACCAGAAAATGCATTTGAGGGGTTTTATTTGGTTGGTTTGTTTTTTGTAAACTAGAGCAAAAAAAAAAAAAAAAAAAAAAAAAAAAAATATATATATATATATATATATATATATATATAGCCCAGGAGTACCAGGCTCCTGGTAACAAGCAGTCCAGGTTTCCCTGGGGCATTTGGGTTTTAAGCCTAAATTCCACTTGTGGAATGTCAGGACTTAGCTTATTCAAAGGCATCTTAGAGCCCCTGGGAAAGATTGTTGGCTTGGGGAGCCTTCCTGGAGCTTCTGATATTGTTCCCTAAGTTTAGTGTTACCTCCCTAGGAGACAAAACCTGCTCCTTAGAGCCACTGTTGTATTTATATCTTCTCTTTTCAAATTTCTTTTAGGTTTTTATCTCAAGAGGCTTATTTTCATGACTAGTTTCAGTAAGGCAATGGAATGCATGTGGTGTTTTCTAAAGCAGTTGCCATAATACTGTGAATCTTTTGAGAGTTTGTGTTTAGGTATTTGTGTGTCTATGTATTTGCATATACATGTATTCATATTTATAGCTCTTCAAGTATGTAAACATAAATACAGTGCCACATATATGTGTGTCTTAATTCAGGGAGACTTAGCCAACAAGCAGGCTGCAATTTTCCCCTCATAATTGGCAATGAGAGGAGAGAGACCAGGGTTCCAGGAGCTAAGCCAGCTGTGTGGCTAGTTCCCAAGGAGAAAGATCAGCCTGGCAGTGTCCACAGAGGCACAATGAATTTGACATTGTTACCTACGGAGGTGTAATCTAGGAGGCAGTAGTTGGCCAAGGAGTCTGAGTAGCACTAATATTGAAATTCAGGTAGTCAGTTAATTCATTCATCTGTGGAGAATAAGAACTCGGGCAGGTATTAGAAATCTAGGCAACAAAATCAAGACCCTGGACAGAGGGGGCTGCAGCATTGGACTGGATCACAGGGTATCTACCTAGCAGGTCAGATTTATTTCTGGTCTCCAGTTGTAGCTTTGTGCAAACAAGGAAAAGGAAGCAGAAGGCCAGATGTTATATACTGGGCTTATGCCGTAGAGGTCGAAGGAAGGTTCTCCCTTGGGGAGCCTCCATAAATCCAGGGGTTTTCCAGAATACACATTTAGTGACAGTACAACTTAATTGATTAGCTGGCGGGGAAAAGACATCGTTATATGGACAGCCTTATTCAAGCTTGGCTCAGATGCTAGGCGAGGTGTAGTCTGAAGTCAGGACCTTAGAGATTAGAGGTGAGTCCCTGTAAAGAAAGTGAAGGTACGTATGCATGTATACACACACACACACACACACACACACACACGTAGTATTCACATATATGTGAACACAGAATCATGTGTTACAGTTGTGAAGATTAACTCAGAGCTGGTTTCTGTCCTTATATTGTCAAATGCTGAAAGGAGGTCAATGAGAAGTTGCAAATGAATTTTTGGTATTCCTGAAAGGTCTCTCTTATCCCATCCAGTGGGATAGAGCGTATCACTATGGTCACATGTGGCTTGTGTAGAATATTGTCCAGGGATATCTGGACCTATAGTGGAAAAAGAAAATGCAGTTTTACTATCAAGTTGAAGAAATGTATGAGTCTGCAGTTAGCAGGAAAGAGGAGCAACACTTTAGAAGGCGGGATAAACTACCCCGGTGCCTGTTACTTAGTAAGAGTCAATAAACACTTATTGAATAAATTATATTTTGTCCATCCATGTGGTGTCATGATCATGATAAGTTTTCCTAGAGGGAAAAAAATCTCTTGAAGACTTATGTAATTTAAGCTTTTTAATCGAGTGGACTATGTGAAGAACTGTCACCAATCAGAAAGTGACCTGGGGTCACACATATTTCCCCGATAGAGTTTGCTGTTGAATACAGTACCACCATGAACAAATAAGCTAGTATTCATAAAAAAGAATTCAGAAAGATGGAAAAATTTAGAAGGGCATATGTCACTGTCACTATTATGCACCGCTCTGTTTTTAACTTTCAGTTTTCAAAAAATTTGCCCAGGGGTTAACCCTAGAGCCTGTGTATCTTGTAGCCATTATCCTTTACCTCTTGTGGACTCTGCTGCTCATTGGCAAGCAAGTGAGGAAAAGAACTGATGATTCAGGGTCTGGGCCTAAGGCCAAAGCTAATTAACTCTGGAAGTAAATGAAAGCTGTTACCCGTGTTCCTCAGAACAGAGCAAACCAATATTTGTATTTTTTGCCGTCCCCAGGCTGATGGAGCTTTGGTTGTGGTGAATAAATTGCAGGTAGTGTGACTTTCACCATAAATTGATAGGTGTAGAATAATAGATGAGGAGGTATCCATAAATTATCTCTTTTAACATCTTACAGACTCCTATATTTGTTAAGGAGATACACTTATTTTGAAATATACGTAATACAGTAATTTTTCTAATCTCAGTTCAAATTTTCTTCTAGTTTTTCCCCAGAAGGTTTCCTATTCCTAACTGTCACAGCCTTCTCTGCTTGAATGGGATTATGCATGTATACACACACACACACACACACACACACACACGTAGTATTCACATATATGTGAACACAGAATCATGTGTTACAGTTGTGAAGATTAACTCAGAGCTGGTTTCTGTCCTTATATTGTCAAATGCTGAAAGGAGGTCAATGAGAAGTTGCAAATGAATTTTTGGTATTCCTGAAAGGTCTCTCTTATCCCATCCAGTGGGATAGAGCGTATCACTATGGTCACATGTGGCTTGTGTAGAATATTGTCCAGGGATATCTGGACCTATAGTGGAAAAAGAAAATGCAGTTTTACTATCAAGTTGAAGAAATGTATGAGTCTGCAGTTAGCAGGAAAGAGGAGCAACACTTTAGAAGGCGGGATAAACTACCCCGGTGCCTGTTACTTAGTAAGAGTCAATAAACACTTATTGAATAAATTATATTTTGTCCATCCATGTGGTGTCATGATCATGATAAGTTTTCCTAGAGGGAAAAAAATCTCTTGAAGACTTATGTAATTTAAGCTTTTTAATCGAGTGGACTATGTGAAGAACTGTCACCAATCAGAAAGTGACCTGGGGTCACACATATTTCCCCGATAGAGTTTGCTGTTGAATACAGTACCACCATGAACAAATAAGCTAGTATTCATAAAAAAGAATTCAGAAAGATGGAAAAATTTAGAAGGGCATATGTCACTGTCACTATTATGCACCGCTCTGTTTTTAACTTTCAGTTTTCAAAAAATTTGCCCAGGGGTTAACCCTAGAGCCTGTGTATCTTGTAGCCATTATCCTTTACCTCTTGTGGACTCTGCTGCTCATTGGCAAGCAAGTGAGGAAAAGAACTGATGATTCAGGGTCTGGGCCTAAGGCCAAAGCTAATTAACTCTGGAAGTAAATGAAAGCTGTTACCCGTGTTCCTCAGAACAGAGCAAACCAATATTTGTATTTTTTGCCGTCCCCAGGCTGATGGAGCTTTGGTTGTGGTGAATAAATTGCAGGTAGTGTGACTTTCACCATAAATTGATAGGTGTAGAATAATAGATGAGGAGGTATCCATAAATTATCTCTTTTAACATCTTACAGACTCCTATATTTGTTAAGGAGATACACTTATTTTGAAATATACGTAATACAGTAATTTTTCTAATCTCAGTTCAAATTTTCTTCTAGTTTTTCCCCAGAAGGTTTCCTATTCCTAACTGTCACAGCCTTCTCTGCTTGAATGGGATTTTTTTTTTTTTTTTAGGATCTAGGGATTTGGGTGGCTTTTAAGGGATTTTAGGTGTTTTTTGTTTGTAGGTTAAGACATTTAAAAAAATTTCCACCTAATCCGGATAATAATGCTACAATTTATTGAACACTTACAATATGCTAGGCACTTGTTCATAATATCTGTAATCCCCTTACCCATGCTGTAATGTAGGCTCCATTTTGATGGGAGGAAACACAGGTTGCATTTGGCAGAGTCAGGATTCACATTCAGGTCTGGCTCTAAAGTCCGTGCTACCTCTCTAAATTAGTTGGGATTAGGTTCAGCTGAATATAGATTAACCCCCAAATAATATTAATTAAATAATTTTTATTTTTCTGTCACGTAGAGGAAATTCAAAGGAAGGTATCTCCAACGCTGTTGGAATCTCTCCCTGCTCTACTATCCTAGCCTGTACTTTCCTTCTCCAAAATCATGTTATGGCTCAGGATGTCCACTGAGATTTCAACTACCAGATTTGCATTCCAGTTGGCAAGGAAGAATTAGAGGGGCTGGCAAAAGTGGTGTCTCAGGTGCCTGTCTCCATTTTAAGGAACTTTTTCTGGAAGTCCTGTCCATCGATTTTCACTTACGTATGACTTATTCATATTTATAACTCCAACACCTAGAATAGTTCCTGGCACAGTGAATGAACAGATGGATGGAAATGAGTGAATATGAGACTTAAACTTATACTGAGCCCAAGACATAGTTAAGACAATCTCAGATTTGTTGGCTTTTCATTTATCTTTTTTTTTTTTTTTAATCTGCTAGATGTGACTCTCTCTCTCTGTCTACCCTCTTTTCTCAACACATAGATATGCCATCTGGCTCTTCCAACTCATTGTTTAGGTTTTGACTGACTCAGAACTCTCTCAGAGAAGATTTCTCTGTCCTTTTGAAAGATATAATTTGACTAAGCACCCCATTTGGGTTAACATAGTATCTTTCATTTAGTCTTATCAAAGCAGTTTCCACACTTTATTAGTTTTATTGCAATGAGCTGCTTAAAATAAGGACCTTGATTTGTTCACCGTTATATCATTAGCACTTGGAATCAAGTCCAGAATACAACTGGTGTGCAGTTAACATTTACTGAAAATATGGGGGATATTCAAATGAAGTTCTGGATGCTATCATAAAAAAGACCACAAATAACAAATGTTGGAGAGGATGTGGGAAAAAGGGAACCCTTGTGCACTGTTGGTGGGAATGTAAATTGGTACAGCCACTATGGAAAACAGGATGGAGGTTTCTTAAAAAACTAAAAATAGAACTACCATACAATCCAGCCATTTCACTCCTGGGTACTTATTCAAAGAAAACAAAAACACTAATCTGAAAAGAAACATGCATCCCAATGTTCATAGCAGCATTATTTACAATAGCCAAGATATGGAAGCAACCTAAGTGTCCATCAACAGATGAATGGATAAAGAAAAGGTGGTGTGTGTGTATAAAATGGAATACTAGTCAGCCATAAAAAAGTATGAAATTTTGCCATTTGCAACAACATGATTGAACCTGAGGGGTATTACGCTTAGTGAAATAAGTCAGACAGAGAAAGAAATACTGTATGTTATCACTTACAGGCAGAATCTAAAAAGTAAAGCAAACAAATGAATAGAGAGACTCATAGATATAGAGAACAAACTAGTTGTTACCAGTGGGGAGGGACAAGATAGTGCTAGGGGATTAAGTGGTACAAGCTACTATGTATAAAATAAATAAGCTACAAGGATATATGTACAGCACAGGGATTATAGCCAATAAGTTATAATAACTTTAACTGGAGTATAATCTGTAAAAATTTTAATCATTGTGTTGTACACCTGAAACTAATATAATACTGTAAATCATCTATACCTCAACTTAAGAAAATGAGGTTCTGGATGATTAATAAACTTCTCTAAAATCACAGAAGTTGATATGGGCCTAAGTCTCTGCCTTTGAAGTCTATATTCCATCAAGGGAGGACAAAGATACAAATTCAGGAGGACAAAACCAAACCAAAAGAAAACATCTAATTTCATAAATCTGTTTGAAGCCTGCTATCTTTTCCTAACTAAGTTACTATAGCCACTTTTGAGTTTCTTCTCAGAGTAATGATTGACTCAGATGAATTTTCAGAAGTCAAGATTAAACCAAGGGAGGAAGCCAACACTAGTCATTGAAAAAGTGGTAAAATTTGCCCCACTGTGCCTGCAAAATAATTCATAATTATTGCAGAATTTTCTATATAAGCCACCTTTTATTTTATTCTTTTTTTCTCTGCTGAGGACTCATGTACATGGGCAATAGCCAAGACAAAAAAAGTCATTCTGTTTGGCAAAGAGAGGAGTTTTCAGTGTGTTTATATGAAAATGGGTCCTCCAAGCAGAAGGCTGTACAGCTCATCCCCCCAGACCTGTCATCTTGCTCCTCTAACTGTAGGGCATTTATACAGTTACAAAGTCTTCAGAGACACTGCTGCTCCAAGGTCAAGAATGGCATTGTCCCAGGTACAGCCCTGAAGTGTGGAAAGATGGTGATAGGGCTCCCTTGATGTAGCATTTGGCTTTTTAACCTACAGAGCATACACTGTAGGGATGTGTGGCCTCGTGCCAGTAGCATAAAACCCAAGATAATCATGGCAAGTCACTGTTGTTAAAGGCTTGCTGAGAGGAGGTTACAAATTTGTAATCTTCTTCTTATGGTAATTAATTCAAAACCTGAAAATAATAATTTTTTTAAAAATCAGCTCTGTCAGAAGAATACTAAGTTCATAGGAATTTTTAAGATAAAATACAAGTCTCAAAACAAATGGTGCTTTGGACTGTGAACCCCCAGACTCACTAGAAGCACAGTGATTGTGCTCCTTTAATGTTAGGATGGGAGTGATATAATGGGGAGAACCAGAGCTTTGGGTCAGGCAGACTTCAGTTCAAATCCTGCCTCTACCAGTATTTGTATGACTTTGAAATTCTTAGAAGCTATTTTCTCATCTGTAAAGTGAAGATACTAACAATTGGTTATTGTGATTAGTGACAATGTATGTAAAGTGCCCAGCATATGTTTAATCAGAAATGGTTTGCTTTGATGTTTGAATTATTATGCTACCATATTCAATAGTAGCAGAATGGGAAATTTTAAGTGAGTCTGTTGTGAAATGGCCACCACTTGAGGTTCTAGAGCTTCCGGTAGACACACTGGCATCCCTTCGTAAACACCCTACGCTTTGATCTCCCCCAGCCCAGAGCAGAGGCACCATAGAAAATACAACTGAACTCACTTCTTTTCCTCATGGTTTACTTATAAATCAAAACCGTATGTAGAGAAGCAAGAAGAACTACAGTCCTACAGCCTGTGGAACAAAAATCACATTCACAGAAAGATAGACAAAATGAAAAGGCAGAGGACTATGTACCAGATGAACAAGCAAGATAAAACCCCAGAAAAACAACTAAATGAAGTGGAGATAGGCAACCTTCCAGAAAAAGATTTCAGAATAATGATAGTGAAGATGATCCAGGACCTCAGAAAAAGAATGGAGGCAAAGATCGAGAAGATACAAGAAATGTTTAACAAACACCTAGAAGAATTAAAGAACAAACACCTAGAAGAATTAAACAACAAACAGAGATGAACAATACAATAACTGAAATGAAAAATACACTAGAAGGAATCAATAGCAGAATAACGGAGGCAGAAGAACAGATAAATAACGTGGAAGACAGAATGGGATTCACTGCCGTGGAACAGAATAAAGAAAAAAGAATGAAAAGAAATGAAGACAGCCTAAGAGACCTCTGCGACAACATTAAACGCCCCAACATTTGCATTATAGGGGTCCCAGAAGGAGAAGAGAGAGAGAAAGGACCAGAGAAAATATTTGAAGAGATTATAGTTGAAAACTTCCCTAACATGGGAAAGGAAATAGCCACCCAAGTCCAGGAAGCACAGAGAGTCCCAGGCAGGATAGCACCAAGGAGAAACATGCCTAGACACATAGTAATCAAATTGACAAAAATTAAAGACGAAGAAAAATTATTAAAAGCAACAAGGGAAAAATGACAAATAACATACAAGGGAACTCCCATAAGGTTAACAGCTGATTTCTCAGCAGAAACTCTACAAGCCAGACGGGAGTGGCATGATATATTTAAAGTGATAAAAGGGAATAACCCACAGCCAAGATTACTCTACCCGGCAAGGATCTCATTCAGTTTCGACAGAGAAATTAAAAGCTTAACAGACAAGCAAAAGCTAAGAGAATTCAGCACCACCAAACCAGCTCTACAACAAATGCTAAAGGAACTTCTCTAAGTGAGAAACACAAGAGAAGAAAAGGACCTACAAAAATGAAACCAAAACAATTAAGAAAATGGTAATAGGAACATACATATTGATAATCACCTTAAATGTGAATGGATTAAAACTTCGTCAGGTGGCCCTTACTGACATCAAAGGAGGCTGGGAAATGTAGTCAAGCTTTATGTTTGGGGGCAGTGGGGGGCAGGAAAGAAACATGGTTTGGTGAATCTTTGCCATAATATTTGAGGGCGTGTTGTTCATCCCTACATCTGTAGCACATTACACCATAGATGCTAACTAATAATCTGTCAAAATAAGTGAAAAATTCTAAGAATGAATTAATAAATAAGTAGATATGATGAGTAGAATATCAAAATAGATGGTAGTACATTAATTCTTGGGTATCAATTAATGGCAACAAAATATGGGCAGCCTGGTATTTGCAGAGAACAACCAGTGCTTGCCATTCTCCTGCCTTGGCACACATAGTCCCCATGACTGGTGAATGTTTTCCTCAGGATCTGGGCACGTATGGGCCTTCTATTTTCACCCCCAACCATTTTTGCCCTTGTTTCAGCTTCCTTGCCATTTCCCAAACATGCTATATGTGATCCCACCTCAGGACCTTGTTGTTTCCCTGATCTGAAACATCCCCCCAACCCAGCAGCCACATGTTTGTCCCTCACCTTGTTTAGATCTTACCTCAAATATCATCATCTCTGTGAATCCTTCCTTGGCCACCAGACTTCCTCTTCCCCTCCCTGAGTTATTTTTCTCCATCGTATTTATCAAGATGAGATATACTGTATAAAGTATTTATTCATTTGTTCACTGTTATCTTCCCCTACTTGAATATATACCTGTGAGGTCAGGGATTTTTGTCTATTTTTTTTTTTCTACCACCCACTCCTAGAACAGTGCCTGGCGCATTGCAGATCCTTAAGTATTTTTGAATGGATGGCCACCATTTGTTTTTTGTACAGTGCTTTGTGTCTTGTTGCATGAAAGTGAAAGATATTAATTTAACAACTGGATGTAAAAATATTGCCACAGAATGTTTGACAATTAGGTGTAGAAATGGAGGAAGGAAGAGGAAGATAACAATTATTGGTAAACAGTGCTGTGGCTTGACTCACAGCTTTAGAACTAAAAAGCTATTGCTTGGAAAGAACACACCTGAAACCACCAGGGAATGTTTTGAAAGTTTCAGTGTTTCTTCCCAGAATGCTGATTTTGTTGCCATCCAAACATTCAATGGATACAGCTTGAAGGAATCAACTGTAGAGCTAAGTAAACCTATAATGAGTACTTAAGCCATTTCAATTTAGTCTTATCAGAAAGGTCATTCAGTCAAGGAGGCATTTTGATCACAGCAATTCTCTTCACAGAAATGGTATCTGGGAAGCTGGTCTCTTTCTATTTGGTTATTCAAGGATAAATTTGGGATGCTGACAATATTTGCCGAAACCTATCTTTAAAATTCAGCTGCTTAAAGAAGAAACAAATGCACTGTGGAATAGAAAATGCCAGAAGAATCCATTTAGCAACGTCTTTAATAAAGTCAGCCTAGAATGTTGGACTCAGGATCATAGTATTATGGAAATATAATGGAAAGGACTTATAGGTGAGCAAAATGGAGAACGAAGACAAGGGTTCAAATATTTATTGAGAGTACTCTCTGTTGGGCCCTCTACAAAATACTTCATACAGAATAGGCATTGCTGTCTTCATCTGGCACTCATATTCAGATTGGTTAACTTACAACTGTCATACAGCAGGTGTGTGGCAGAGCTGGGCCCATAGTGAGAGCTCTCTGACTCAGAGTCCCCGTTATTTCTGTTTGCTTTCTCAAAGGTAGAGAACAACATTACCCCTCCACAAATTGCTCAACTGTGGAAAACATATATCCAGAATAACAACTCAAGTCGTTTGACTCTTAGTTCAGTGCTCTTTCTACCAAAGTTAATTTTTTGTGTAAGGAGACAAAGATAAATTTTGTGCAATAAAATCTACTTATTAAACGTCAATCTGTACTCTGTCCCCTCCTTTCAATTTTGACTTTAAATACTTTATTTGTCTAAGAATAGGACATGAATTTATATTTTATCATTACTGTGTTTTTACTATTTATGCTTATATTATTCATATTTTCATATTACCCATGGCTATAGCTCCATAATAATGGTACTTTCTCCTTTACAAGAGATACATTAGCTTTTATCACTGTGTGGAAATATCTGGATAGCCTAATGTTTCTATTTTATAATGTTGATTACTTACCTGCCAAGTGAGAATGGTGTCAGAATTTAGAAACACATTTGTATTTTCTCTCTCTGTCGCCTCATAAATTGCAAATAAGAACATGAAGTATTCAGTATTAACAACAATAATAGCTAACACTTACAGAGAGCCTAATATGTGTGAATCACAAGTTCCCTTTTTTAAATGTATATTGACTCATTTTATACTTACACAATCCTATTAGGCAAACATTATTGCTCTATTTTACAATTAAAGAAATTGAGACACAGAGGGGTTAAGGAGATTGCGTAAGGACCCACAGTTGGTAAATGACAGGGCTGGGACTCCAACCCAGTCAACCTTCCTCCAGAGTCCATGCTCCTAACTACTTCCTATGCTGCCTCTCAGGGTGCATATCAGGACTTTGTACAAAATTCAGGAGGAGCCTATTTCATGCCCTCTTCTTTCCTACAGAAGCCTACTGTAGAAGCTATAGCCATATCCAACACAAGCCCACCATGTTTCTTCTGAATCCAGAAACTTAGCAGAACTAAACTGAGTAGTTTGGTGAAAGAGCATTTGAGGACATTGGGTGTTACAGGACTTATTTCTGGGAAACAGTGTAAGGAAAAGAGTGGAGCCAGACCTGGGTTCACCCCCCTCCTCCCACCACTCAGTCACTTTCTAGCTTCTTGAACTTGTACATGCTATTACACCTTGTTGAGCCTCGTGTCCATGTGTAAAGTTGAGTAGATAATGCTCAACTCGGAGTATTCAGAAAGACCCCCTTTAGAGGCAGTGTATCCAAAACACCTCTGTGATAATGGTCATGTAATAGATGCTCAAAGTGGTGTCATTCTCATCAATAATAAGTGAAATAAGATGGACTAATATATAACACATAATTTAGGCGAAACTGGGTTAAAGAAGATAAGAGAACACATAAGTTTTGCCCTCCATGAAATTAAGCTTATTTTCAATAGTGTGGTGTAGTGATTAATAACTTAGACCTTTGGAGTCACTCAAAGTTGGGTGTTGATCCTATTTTGATCTCAGTTTCATACTTCTTGGCAATCTACCCTTAGGTAAACCTTCCTAAGCCTTGTTTCTTCATCCACTAAATGGGGATAATTATAATTACCTCTGAAAACTGTTCTGAGATTTATGAAATTATTTAAATATAAAAATATATTGTACATATGTGTGTGTATACATGTAAATACACATACTATATACATATATAAACACATCTAATGACATATGGAGCTAGCTATTTGGAAAGTATATTCAATTGGCACCAAATTATTTCACTGTTAATGGGAAGGTCCCTAGATGTTTGATCCCTGTACGAGTCAGAATTCTCCAGAGAAACAGAACCAATAGATATCCATTATATTTATATCTATCTGTCTATCTAGAGAGATTTATTTTAAAGGATTGGCTCACATGATTATGTAGGATGGCAATTCAGCAATCCACACAGCCAATGTCCTAGTTTGAGTCCAAAGGCCAGAAGCTGCTGTAGAACCACAGAGCCAAAGTCCCATTTCTGAGGTCATTAGACAGAATTCTCTCTTCCTTGGAGGAAGGAGGGTCAGCTTTTTGTTCTATTCAGACCTTCGTCTAATTGGATGAGGTTTACATACATAATGGAGGACAATTTGTTTTACTCAGTCTATAGATTTAAATGTTAATCTCATTCAACAACACTCTCACAAAAGCACCCAGAATAATGTTGGACTAAGCATCTGAGTACCCTGTGGATTAGTCCAATTGAAACATAAAATTAACCATCACAATCCCTATTGGTCTATGATGAAGCCTCTAACTCCTTCATGAAAAAATATGTCCATTCCTTTGGGTCCAAAAGTTTTTCTAGGTTGAGAGGCAAAGAAATGCAAATGGGAGGAAAGGGGCTTAGGTAGCAATGCTTTAGCCTAATTCCTGGTTATGCCTATAGGAATCTTCAGAGGGTGGGAGTTGGGGGGAGCAGCTTCACCCATGCTAAAGAGATCATGTCACAGGTGGAGGGGATTTAATGTGCTGAACACTGTAACTATTTTAGATTTAGAATGTGAACTCAGCCACAAAAATAGAACTATACACTAATAGAATGTTCATCTATTCCCAGATCTTTTTTTGGTTGGCTTTAAAAATAAATTAAATTGGTCACTGAAACCCTTACATTTATTCACCAAACTTTTTCTGGTCATTGACTGTGTATCATAGTTACATAGTCACAGGCAAATTGGTTGGCCCTAGAGACTTAAAGATAAATGAAATATTTTTCCCACCCTTGAAAATTCAACATCTAGAGAAGAAGATAGGACTGAAAAAAGTAGTAACGGTGTAATAACAAAAGTATTTATGAAATGTGATGTCATCATAAAGGAAAGAATCAACTATGTCCAGGAAGGGCTGGAGGGGTGGTGGGTAGGGGTGAGGGCTGGTGGATAAAAAGCTGTTAGAATGACAAAAAAATTTTCTCTCTGAGCTGGTTTAGGAAGAATGAATAGGAGTTTCCCGGGTGAGAAAAGAGTGCAAAGAAATTCCAGACAGGGGATTAGCATGTGGAAAATCATAGAGGTGAGAAGGAGTTTTGAATATTTGGAGAATATCAAAAACATGACTGATGTATATATGGAGAGGCAGTAAAGCATAATAGATATGATCTTAGCCTCTGAAGCTAGAATTCCTAGGATCAGATTTAGGCTTGACCACTTACTCACTATGTAACTTTATGCAAATTACTTAACTTTCTCTGCTTTAGTTCCCTTATCTGCAAAATGGAATTAAGTAACATACAGAAAGCACTTAAAATAGTGTCTGGCACATTGTAAAGCTCCATAAATGTTATCTATCATCTTTATCATTGTATAAGTCAGCTGTGATAACAAATATACACAGCATTTCAGTGGTTTACAGAAACAACCCCTTATTCTTTACTTATGTACTTGTAGGCTGAGAGTCACTATGGCCAGTCACTGGCTGAGTACCTGCTCCCCTTGTCCTCTCATCCTAGAACCCAAGCTAAAGAAAGGTTAGCATGTCTCCAACTGAGACATGCCATTTTCATGGCAGAGTGTAAAAGCAAGATTATTGGCAGAAACTCAGCTTCTGCTTAGACATAGCACACGTCATACCCTTTCATATTTCATTGGCCAAAGCATATAATATGACCCAAACCAAAATCAAAGGACAGGATTGTATATTTTTTTAAAAGGAAGAGCAGTGGATAGTTATTAATAATTGAAAACAGTAATACAGTCCAACATAATCATTGAATATCAGCATCTTCCTATTATTCTATGTAGGGTGCTGGTGGGGGAGGGGAAGATGTACGGTAGAAAGAAACACAGAGGCCAGAACATACCTTGAAATCAATTCTAATTTCTTGGACACTTTCCAAACTTTTTGGTCCACAGTGCCCTATCTCCCATCTGTCCTGCCTGGTGTTCTGTTTTGTTCTATGAGTCAGTCACCTGTACTCCAAGCTTAAGCTTGAAAAAGCTGGGACCTTTGCCACATGTTACAATATGTGGTAACTTGGATTTGAATTATAAATAGGAAACAAAAGTTTATGTTACCACTGTAATTAATGTTCTGACCTTCTGTTTTCAAAGCACTATAAACATTTGTCAAAGTCTCCTATTAATTATAATTGTACTTGCTAACTCAGAGTTAGTTGTCATTTTTATTATATTCCATGACTTTGTAATTAAGCCATTTGAAATAGATGGAATTTGCAGTTGTAGTGAGTAAATAATTTCAGGCTTGTTTTTCTGTTTTTGAGAGATTTGAGGAGGAGGCTTAGAATTGAAACTCCTTTTAAAGGGGACTATATGTACACAAATGTCGTTGACAGCTAATACTTGGCAATAAGTTATGATTATATATACAGTTGGTTATATATACAGTTGGTATACATATATACATATATATATGATTATATATGCAGTTGGTTATCCATAGAATAAAAAGGATCGCTTGAAAAATGTTAAAGTATTTCATAAAAATGTTGCTGCCACTTTTCTTCACTCAGAAGGAAGGCTCTTAAAGAATAAAAGAGCATTTGTTACTCTGCCTATAACTTTACTTGGGGATTAAAAAACTAAATTCTAGTTGTCAACAAAGGAAACTTGGAACTTCTAAATAGGAGTCCTATAGTCATGGCTTGGCCGTGGATACAAGTAGGAGATCTGGAGTCTAGATATTTGCAAACCCCTTTTATTTGAGCTGGGGAGAGGGAGGCGTGGAGGGAGAATAAGACCAGTGGGACCTGCTGAAGGTCAGCAGGTCAGCATGTGCTCAATAACTAGATATGGGAGCTTGGATCCAAGAACGGGAGAACCTCGAGATCCATATGAGGGTCCCACAAAAAGCTTCAGGGATAAATAGGGTGTTGTGAACATACTGAAAACATTGCATTATAAAAAGTTGAATTTTATGGTATATGAATTATATCTTAATTTCAAAATTTTTAACATAAAAAAGAAAGAAAAAGAAAAGAAAGTTGGTATTGAGCCTTCTTCCAAAATTAAAATCTGCCAATATTAAGCTAATTCTGACTTTGAGATTAAATAAATTCACCCGTAACTGAAAGTGGGCATTTTGTATTATTTTCCATTTTCTAATAACTTCTTTGAACAGTAACATCTTTGATAACGTACATTTAGCAAGACCTATTCTTCCAAATGGGATGGAAAAAGTTTTGTAACATCTTTTTGCTTATTAAAAGGCTGGGGCTTTAAAAAAAGGAACAAATTTATCATCCAAATAAATTCATCATCCAAACCTGTTCATTCTGGGGAGTGAAAGATAGCACATAAGTATGCTGGGTCAATAGTCATAAATCAGGACAGTCCTAGACAAACAGGACATAAAGGGATCTAGAGAAAGGAGAGTGCAAATAAGTACCATTTTATGTTCTTATCCCATTCATTCATGTATTTATTCAGCAAATATTTGCTGCGCTTTTGTGTCTACTTTGTGGAAGCACAGATGTATAAGATGTGGTACCTACCTTCCAAGTTATCCTGTTAATAAACTGTTGGAATAGGTTCTGATTTATTGATGCTCAAACCCAGAGCATCCATCTCTGATCTAGCCTTGGATCAGGGAAGGGAGGGAAAAAGAGGAGGTGGTGAGGTTTCCTAGGATAGGTGATATCTGAGGTGACCTTCAAAAGGGAGAAGGTTAAGTGCAAGAGGAAGACATACTAAGGAAAAGGAACTTTCCGGTAATAAACAGTGGAAATAATTTAGCTCATGAAGTTGGTCTTACTGGCTAGGAAATTGGAAGAAGGTGATGTTATCATGTGGCCTGATAACTTGTGTCCTCTCAGGACTTACTTTTAGCTGACTGGCTCAGGAAATGTACCAATCTGTTAAGAGTAAAACTCATGGCTTCACAGGTTTTACCTCTGACTGAAGGGATCTGACCAGGACCTCCACTAGGCAAAATCATGCCTTCTCAGAAGTGACAGGTTTTAAAAAGAGATTTATAGAGAAATGAAGTCTAAGGACTGACAATCTGATACTGACATCTGAATGAATGGCCATAGAGGCAGAGAGATAGCTTTAGGAGAGGTGGCCTTCTAAGTCCATGTTATCATACTGCATATGTTTCCATCTCTGGTTCGCTAATTAGAGAAATTTTAAAGGAAAAAAGTTAAAGCCCCCCACCAAATAAATAAAAGGGGAGGTGGATTTTGTATAGGTGATATTGTACTCCCTTTCTATTTAACCTTGATTCAGTATGTCTTATACTTTTTATTTTTAAGCAAACTTGAAAAGAGAAATCTCTGGATTTACATGAAATGATCAATATATAAAATTTATATCAAATACCTTTAATGATCAAGGACTATGCTACCAAATGGTTTTTCTAGATTCTAGAAACTTAGAGAACCCCACCTCACACAGACATACTCACAGTCACACATACACACACACTCACAACACAAACACACACACCTACAAATATACTAAATTATGAGCACTTCACAGGGTGGCTTCATGTCTTATTCACTTCTGTGCCCCAAGTTTCTACCTCAGGTCTTGGCCCACAGTAAATACTACATTATTAATTGGTGATAAATTTCCACTTAACAGCACACACAACAGAAATTGTTTTCATGGCACTCTATAATTTTAAGGCCCGTTTTACAAATATATTTATAATCCCTAGTGAGATAGGCATTAGTCGTATTTTAATTTTTTGTGAGAAGAAACTGAGGCTCAGAGGTTGAAGCAAACCCCCGTGGTCATATGCAGTTTAAGTCAGAGGAAGAACTCAAGACTCCCTGCTTTGAATCTGGTCCACTCTCTAAATTATGTTGCTACATTTGTGAATGTAACTTATCTCCCTTCATTCTGCAAGGTAAATGCATGTGATGCTCTCAGAAGAAAAAAATAAAACCATTCATTGTTATTCAAGGGCCCTCAAGCTAGGAAACCGTCTCCTAAAATCCCTAGAACATGCAGGAAATACATGCTACCTACAAGGACAACAAGCATTGTATTCTGGTATTGTTTTCTACACACAGAAAATCTAAGTGTCATGAAACTTTATTTTATGATCCATCTGCAGACCCTGGGAAATGTTGCAGACTGACTTTAATTAATCATCACTGCTTGAATTGTTTTAGATCCTCCCACTTCCACATTAAACTGTAATGTATTCTTTATAAAAATGTACAACTTGAAGTTAATTTGAGTCCTTCAGGCCAAAGAGTTTATTTATAACATGCGGTGAAACATTTTATGGCCTGGCCCCAATTTCAATTAAATCACAAATTCAGGAAGTAAGAAAAGGAACTGGCCTACTCGTTCACCTTGCACTTGTCAGAAGGAACAAGATCTGCGTCTGTTGTATATTTCCCATTGCCTGGGTCAGTGTGTATATTTATATATCTCTTCATATTCAATGCTGCTGATGAAAATGGCTTTCATGTGAAAAAAGCATAGATCAAAAGTCTGGTGTGGGATGTACATTTTCCCTCTCTTACAGCCTGTTCCATCATGGTCTAGTTTGAAGCTAAGAATATTTTCTTTAGACGTCAACAAAAGCATCCCTCTTTCTTGCTGCCTCAGATCATAGTATTTCTACTCTGGGGTCAGGTTGGTTTGTCCATCAAATTTCTTCCTTGTTAGTACTTAAGAGAGGTATCAGACCAGGCTTCATGGGGTCATCTGGAGATAATCCAGATGGAGTGTCAGGGTGTCCAGTGAAACATTGGAGTTGCCAATATGAAGTCCAGGATCCTGGGAGCTGAGAGAGGTGCTGTGTGGTAAAGAATTTAATCTTATCCAAGGAGAGGTTCAGCTTTGCCCTCTCGACCCTTGGAATATTATGTCTGATGGAAACCCCCCTCTGCTTAGGCATTTTGGTCCCAGAAGGTCTAAGAGTGTGATTTATAATGAGGATTTGGGGCTCTATAGTATCAGTTTTACCTCTGGAAGGGCTGAAGAATAAAGGTCAACTATGTGGCAGTGTGTGATTCAGCCCCAGTGAAACTCTGAGCCCTGAAATTCAGGTGAGCTTCCTGGCTGGTAATACTCTGTGCATATTATCACAGATCAGTGCCAGGAGAGTAATGCATCCTTGACTCTGTAAGGAGAAGACAACAAAAGCTCCACTTTGGGTACCTTATCTGAACTCTGCTTCATGGACTGGACTTCTTTCCTTGGTTGATTTTAATCTCTACCCTCACCTTGTAATAAACCAGAATTGTGAATATAAGAGCTTTCAGTGAGTTCTGTGAGTCCTTCTAATGTATTAGAACTGAGAGTGGTTTGGGGAAACCTACAAGCTTACAATTGGTGTCAGAAGGGAGGGTGGTCTTCTGTGCCCTGTGTGCCCTCTAAAACTTAATAGTTGGCCTAAATGCCTCACAGATGTGATGCTGAAAACCAATGTCCAGAGAATTATAAGGACCAGAAACTGGGAAAAGGAGTGAGGGACTGTCATGAGATAATTTAGTTGACTTCACATTTTTTTATTTCTAAGATCTGTGAGATCTGTATGCATGTGTGTGTGTTCCTTGCTCCACAGTCACAAAAGCACTGTCCAGCCCCAAAGGATTGGTAGAGCTTCTAACAATGGGCATACCTAGATATCCAGAAAATATCAAGAAAAGTCCATTGGTAGCCAAGAGTTACATAAAGAAGATGTCATTCCAGTCCAGGCCCAAAGAAAACTAAAGGGGAGTCTTGGAAAAGCATTCTAGGAGATCCAGTGGAGGCTGGGGAGCAGATTACAGAGCCCATTCCTTAGGTCCAGGATCCAGAGACAGACAGGACTTCAAACAAAAGCGAGCTGGCAAAAGCAAGACAAAGCTCTACCCTGAAATACAAGATTAGATTAGAACTACCAGAAGTTGACTTGACACTTGTGTCAGTTAGAATTAAATTTGCCTGTGAGTGACTGAAAACTTGAAATAAAAGATAGAAGTTCCTTTCTCTCTCACATTACTGAAACCTAGAAATAAGCAGTCCAATCAAGGATGACAATAACATGATTATCAGGGATGCAGGATCCTTCTATCTTGTTGTTCAATCAACCTCAACATAAGGAATCCATCTCCTACTCAAGATGGCAGTTCAAGATTAAGCCATCATGCCTACATTCCATCCTGCAGGAGGGAGGAAGAATGGAAGAAAGACAAAGGGGCAAAGAAGAAGCTATTCACTCCCCATTTAGGAATAGTTCCTCTACAGAACAAGTCTACTTAAATTGCATTGTCCAGCACTAAGTCAAATAGCCCTACCTAGATACCAAAGAGGCTGGGAAATGTCATCTTTATTTTAGATGGTTATGAGCCCTGTACCCAATTAAAAACTGGGGAAATCTAAGGAAGAAGGAATAAATTACTATAGGAGGATAATCAGTCTCTGCTATAATATTGGGTCAATGGACAACTACATTAAATTTTGACTGGGGATGGTGTTGAAGCCAGAGCCTATAGCTGAGATTAGACTGATGAATGGACCGGGTGGCTGCTTTCTTAGGAAGAGTGCTGCAGGAGCAGAGAGCCAGGCTGGTCACTGCCATGGCTATGGCTCTTGGCTCCCTCTGTGGTTCCTCATAGCATTCCTATCTACAGTCATTCCATCCCAGATTATTACTGTTTGCCATTGCTTGGTTTTCCCCACATGTTGTTATGTGGGGCTCCACAAGCTTCAGTGCTCTGAAACATTTCTGGTGTACACTTTCTTGCCATCAGGTTAGTATACATGTTTCTTTTTTTAAATTGAAGTCCCACTGGGAAAGGGACTAGCACATTTACGTGAGTCAGTCATGCCTGGTTTTGAATATCTGCTTCAGCTTTTACTAGTCACATGACCCTGAGAAAGATTCTTAATCTCTCTGGACCTCAGTTTTACCGTATGTAAAATGGGGCCAGTAATACCTCCTTTCAGAATAGCTGTTAAGATTAGAGATAGAGACAATACCTGATCTAGAGTTGGGGCTCAATAAATAGCAATTATTATAGGTAAAACTGTTAGCTTTATCTGATTTTGACATGATAAACATAGACGTATATGTTTATATGTATCTCCAACATAGACTCTTGGAGGGGATAATTAAAGTGGTTCAATCATAGTGGTTCAGCCTACTATGGCCCCAGGTATTTTAAATGCATGTTATCTAACACCTGTAACAATCTTTTGAGGGAGTTAATCTTATTTCCACTTAACAGATAAGGATACCAAAGGTCTAATAATTTTGTAATTCTGCACGGTTACTTCATTAGTGCTAGAACTGAGATTTAAACCCAGGTCTGTCTGGTTCCATTACACTTCAGATTATTTAAATTCAACTATCCTATTTCCAATTAAGGAAATGGGGCACAACAAAGCCCAGAGACTTTTCCATAATCCTAAATACAATTCGTGGCAGGTTATTAGATCTCTAATAGCTAGCCCAGAGTCGTCCTCTTTCCTCCCTACTATGCTATATTTAACTTATATTTCCTTTTTCACAGCCTTCAGCTGTATTCTTAGTAAGATAAAGCTTTTCTGTTTTTCTTAACTTTCAGCATTTTATATTGTTTTTATTGATTCACATTTTTATATACTGATTGACCTTTTTAGAAAACAGCCTTATATAATTTGGGGGTGATTTTTATTTTCCTCCTTAGTTTGAGTGAGTCTAATAGATGCCTTTGCAGAGAATTGAACAGATGTTGGATCTATTTCCAAATACTTTAGGAGGATTGGACTGGTTATACACATGGAAGAGATTCTTTGCTACTGACAGATGCATTGGAACTGAATGTATCATGATTCTAACCCATCTATGTGTGCCATATGGACCAACAATTGGCTCTTTGTATGGTGTTTCTCTCCACGCAGAGGTTGTATGCCAGAGTGAGACTTGTTAACTGTGTCTGTAGGTCTCCTTGCCTTTCTTGTGCCTGGTGAAAATTGACCTGAGGTAACAAGTTTTCTCTTTTTCTGTTACCAAGTCATGAATAAGTTAATCTTGCTTTCTACTCTGGGGCCCAGATCAATATTCTGCTGTTGATTGTTGAATGTTGATTGTTTTAGTGAATGGAAATGAACTGGCAAAATGCCATCCAGAAGATTTGAGCCCTGGCAAATGAAGCATGTGCATGGGTGGATGAACAGGCTCCCTGAGAGAAATGAAGAGGAGCATTTGCATAGTTTCTTGCCATTTGTAAACATTTGCACATACATCTAATTCTTGCAACTACCCTATAAAGAAAACAAAGTAGATTTTTGTCATCATTTTACAAATGAGGATGAAGAGGATAGAAAGATTGTGACTTGCCCAAGGTCACCAAATAAAGTGACAGAAACACAACTCACACCCAGATCTCCTGGCTCTAAACTCTGCTGCTCTGTTTTCTGGGCATCTCTTTCTCTCCAAACCTGGGCCTTTGCCTCTGAATACTCCTTTTCTCTGTGACTTGGTCGTTTTCGCTTAATCAATAGCATCCAGTGACCCATGAACTTTATTTTCTGCTCTGTCCCCTAGTAAAACATTCAAGATAACAGAAAATTTCAATTCTTGGCTAAAAGGAAGTTGAGGATTATTTGTGCCATTGGATTAATAGTCTTTTCCCCACTTAGAACCCCCAAGTAGGCTACTCAGCATTAAAATGTGTGGAGTCAAATACGCTTGCGTTGTCCTGAGGCTTTTGGCACTCTTTGTAGAAACTGAGTAACCGTGGGTCATAGGTCAATGTTCTGCTTCTGTTTCCATTTTTTATAAGATATGAGATGAAAGGCAGTGGGGTAGGAGGCAATAGAATGGGTAATGTCACCTTGCAAATCTCTCAGTAATGGGTACAATGCATGGGGCAGATCAGAGCCTTTCTTATATCAGAGATAGATGGCTGGCCAGCATTTCAGTTTTTCAGGGGAGCAAGTCTTTTATGATGCATTCTTGTTTTTAATTTTATTGGAGTATAGTTGATTTACAATGTTGTGTTAGTTTCAAGTATACAGCAAAGTGATTCAGTTAGTACATATATTCATTCTTTTTCAGATTCTTTTCTCATATAGGTTATCACAGAATATTGAGTAGAGTTCCCTGTGCTATACAGCAGGTCCTTGTTGGTTATCTATCTTATATATAATAGTGTGTATGTGTTAACCCCAAGCTCCTGATTTATCCCCTCCTCCCCACATTTCTCCTTTGGTAACCATAAGTTTGTTTTTGATATCTGTGAGTCTGTTTCTGTTTTGTAAATAAGTTCATTTAGTATCATTTTAAAAAAATTAGATTCCACGTATGAGTGATAGCATATGATATTTGTCTTTGTCTGACTTACTTTAATCTCTAGGTCCATCCATGTTGCTGCAAATGGCATTATTTTGTTCTTTTTTATGGCTGAGTAATATTCCATTGTATTTATGTACCACATTGGCTTTATCCATTCCTCTATCGAGGGACATTTAGGTTGCATTCTCTATCTATCTCTATGTTACACATAGAACTTCAATTAAAAGGAACAGAAATTCAGAAAGTGTCTGAAACTTTAGATATGTTTCTCCTTCAAGAAGCGTGCTTTTTTAAGGAGTCAGGATAAGAAAAATATAGAGCTATTTCAAAGCTCTGAGACAGGTGATCTGCTGAGGACAGGAAATGGGGAAGAAGAGAGTGCTAGGATGCCTGCTGGAACTACAGCTACCTGGGAGTCCCAAGAGAAGGGAGGCAGCAAACTTCTCCCTCTGAATTGCATGCCAGAAGACACTCCTGTAGTAAGGGAACAAATGTGATGAAGCAAAAGGTTGATGCGAGGTAGATTTTGATCCAATAAACATTACTTTTGTGCCAAGTACAAAAAGAAGTAAGACTCAGGCTCTGACCTTGGACTCACCAGCCAGCAAGAAAAGGAAATAAATAAATATCACAAAACAAAACAGCAAGTCTTTTTGTAGAAGTAAGAATAACAGTAAAAATGATAGGACCTATTAAGTGGTGAATATGGTCCAGGTTATTCTGTACATTTATTATTTGATTAGATTCTCCTAATAACTCTTTAAGGCATATACTGTTTTATTACCAATTACAGGTGAAGAACTAGGAGTCAGAGAGGTTAAATGACTTGGCAAAAATTGCACAACTAGCAAGTGAAATATAGCCACGTATCACCCCCCACCCCCGAGGAAAGTGATCTATGGTAGACTCTTTTTTTTTTTTGTGGTACGTGGGCCTCCCTCTGTTGTGGCCTCTCCCATTGCGGAGCACAGGCTCCGGACGCGCAGGCTCAGCGGCCATGGCTCATGGGCCCAGCCGCTCTGCGGCATGTGGGATCCTCCCGGATCGGGGCACGAACCCGTGTCCCCTGCATCGGCAGGCGGACTCTCAACCACTGCGCCACCAGGGAAGCCCGGTAGGCTCTTCTTAATTCTTTAAGCAAACAAATATTTATGCATGTCCAGTTATGCTTTAGATGCTATATGGAATATAAAGATAAGTGATCCGTAGTCCCTGCCCTTGAAGAGTTCATAGTAAATGAGGAGGAATTAGACAGATATGGTAGTCCCCAAGATTTAGTGTGAGGTGAGATGAGGTGAGGGGCCACACAAAACTTAGAGGATTTTGGGGGTTAAAAAGAGGTAACATGGGGGAGCTGGTGCAGACAGTAGTAGAGTAGAAAGCTTTTGGATCTCTACAAGATAGGGTCCACAGGCTCATGTTACGGCTTGCGGATGTAGTGTACTATGTTGCTAGACCTACAAGGTACCACTTCATATTCTACAAAGAAATCATTTACGCACACAGCCATCTGCAAACAGAACAGCTGAGTTACAATTAATGCTGTATGTGCATAAGGAAACTAAAGCTAGAGATCCGTCTGTCTCAGAATCTTGCAGAGTGATCAGGTACAAAAATGCTTTCTCCCAAGAAATGCTTAGAAAGGCAGTAAGCTACTAATTGCCTCATCCTTTCCCTCAGTTGTGACCCAGCTCCTTATAGCATCCAAGAGCCAAGAGAATACCTGACGCAGAGAGAAGTAGAAGACAATCTCTTGAGACTCAAGTAGAAACATGCACTGTAATGGTCCATGAGTTAGGAGGACTTAAAAATATCCTGGTAGAATCATAACTAAGGGACAAGATAGTCTCTCTTGAATGCATAATGAGTTTGCTCTGGCACCATAGTGTAAGAGAACCCACAAAAGGGAGCTGGCCCAAGTGAGGACAGTCCAGTTGGTCATGTAAGAGTCTAAGGAGGTAAGCATGTTTACTTAAATGAGAGAAGATGGTGAGGTAATAGGGACATCATTGGTGGTGAGAATAAGGAGACTGATTGCTGGCTTCAAATAACTGACCCTAACGAGACTGTAGCTTTGTTCTGTTGTTTTCAGAGATTGCAAAGGGACGGTGGAAGTTACCATGAGGCTCATTTCAACATAATATGAGATGAAACTTTTTAAAAGGGCTTCAGTTAAGACTGAAACTTCTTTGTAATTCCTCCTACATGTTTCAGGTCTGGAATCATCTCAGCTTCGGTTATTGAAAATTTAAGGTTGCCTTCTATTATAGCTCACCATTATTCTGTACTATCTAGTTAATCACACTGACTCAATTCAGACTGCCTGGATTTATATCCAGGTTCTTCTGCTTGCTAACTCTGTGACATTGGTGAGTCACTAAATCTCTTAAACTTCAGCTTTCTCATCTATAAAATATAAAATAGTAATGATAAATATCTTATAGGGTAGTTTAAAAGTTTAAATAAAAGAATGCCGGGCTTCCCTGGTGGCGCAGTGGTTGAGAGTCCGCCTGCCGATGCAGGGGACACGGGTTCGTG
>NC_041229.1:48423597-48470596 GCF_002837175.3 Physeter macrocephalus
ACATGCCGCGGAGCGGCTGGGCCCGTGAGCCATGGCCGCTGAGCCTGCGCGTCCAGAGCCTGTGCTCCGCAACGGGAGAGGCCACAGCAGTGAGAGGCCCGCGTACCGCAAAAAAACAAAAACAAACAAACAAACAAAAAAAGAATGCCTATAGGAGTTGAGCCTGGTCCCTTCTGTGAAATGGACCTGGCTCACAAAGCGATTATTATTGTTATTTTTATTAGGGTATCTGTTAAAAAAGGACTGCAAGCAGTTAAACTGTACTCCATTTTGTCTTAGAAAACCTTCATTTTTCCTCTTGGTAAGTAGTATTTGTGTAATTTTGAATGTATTAAGAGAGGGCTCAAGTGACATTCTTGATGCCAAGTAATTCAGTAAAACCCAGATCCAGAAAACCTTTCCATGTTCATAGGAAGATATTATGTGTCATCAGACAAATAAAAATGGAAACCTCCAAAGCCATGCTGAGGGCAAAGGTCAATCCTTATCTGTCTCATGGTAAATCTGGCACCACTTGAGATGGTCACAGATGGTTGGAGTCTAGAGTCAGATGGAGCTGTTGGTGTTCTATAAGAGACTATGACATGTAGATTCTTGTATTGATATGATGAAAACTGTAACTGATAAAGCTTTGGGAGGTTTTTAGTGGGGAAAGTTTTATTTTTTAATTTGCATAACCTGTGGGAAAAGATAATCTTGTCAGCTGGTTACAAGACATCTATAACCTTGCCACCATGATCCTGAAAAGCACCATGAAAGCTAAAAACTCTGTAAGCTAGTCCAGACTCTCACTTTTTCATAGGTTTTAAGAGCCCAAAGAGTCAGGTATAAGAATATTTAGGTTTTAATGCCACTAACAATGTAGTGGTCATAATTATTAGAAGGTGGAGGAAATACATTGAGAGATCAAGAATATATGGCAGAAGAATTTTAGAGGGAAATCAAGAAAACATGGGTTAGCCTAGAAGAATGACGACCAGACAATTGTGATAAAATATTAGTAAGAAGCATAAACTATTTGAATAAATGAGGAAATGCCTCATGTTCCTGGAAGACTAAATATTGTAAACATGTCACTTCTTTCCAAAGCAAGTCACAGGTTTAATGCAAACCCAAATAAGACATCTGTGTGTTTGCATACCTTTTTGTTTTATTTCTTGATTTTTATAATAGTTCAGTAAGAGATGACATAGGGATGGGAGATATATGAGAGTTAATGAAGAAATAGATCCAACAACAACTGGTTATTGATTGGCCATGTTGGCTAAAGGAGGGAATGTAGAATAATGCACAAGCTTCTATCTCAGGAGACTAGCTGGGTCATCGTGGCTTTCCCTGGCACAGGCAAAATAGGGGAAAGAACAAGTTTGAAGAGGAATGTAATGAAATCAGCTTTTGACATCTGAAATCAAATTGTCAACGGAATGTCTAAGAAAATATATTTTATTATTTTTATTTTTTAAAATATCTTTATTGGAGTATAATTGCTTTAAAATAGTGTGTTAGTTTCTGCTGTATAATAAAGTGATCAGCTATATGTATACATATATCCCTTCCTCTTGCATCTCCCTCCCACCCTCCCTATCCCACCCCTCTAGGTGGTCACAAAGCACTGAGCTGATCTCTCTGTGTTATGTGACTGCTTCCCACTAGCTATATATTTTACACTTGGTAGTGTATATATGTCCATGCCACTCTCTCACTTCGTCCCAGCTTACCCTTCCCACTCCCTGTGTCCTCAAGTCCATTCTCTACGCCTGCGTCTTTATTCCTGTCCTGCCCCTAGGTTCTTCAGAACACCATTTTTTTTTAGATGCCTTATATATGTGTTAGCATATGACATTTGTTTTTCTCTTTCTGACTTCACTCTGTATGACAGACTCTAGGTCCATCCACCTCACTACAAATAACTCAATTTTGTTTCTAGAAAAGATATTTTAGAACGCTATGGGATACAAAGATCTAGAGCCAAGAAGATGGGTCTGGACTAGATTTATTAGACAGCATCAGTACATTAAAGTCATAGTTGAAACAATTGGCATGGTTGTAATTACTTGGGGAAAAGCTATCTATAGACCAAGAGAAACAGACTGAGCCCTTGGGAAAGCCCAGCACTAAAGGAGAGGATGGAGGAAGAGGATGCTCTAAAAGTATGGAGAAACAATAGCCAGAGAGGTAGAAAATCAACTGAAAGAAAATGGTGCCATGAAAATAAAGGCATTGAGAAAGAGAAAGGAGTCAATCAAGTCAAGTTGTTCAGAAATATGGAGTAAAATCATACTTACTTTCATGCACATTGGTACAGCCTTTATATTGATAGTATCCATCTCATCATAAAGCATAGACCCTTTAACTCAGTAATTTCATTTCTAGGAATTTATCATACAAATATACTTCCACAAGAACACAGAACATATCTATAAGAAAGTTTATTACAACTTTTTTTTTTGTTATAGCAAAAGCTGAAAACGACCTAAATACCCCTCAACAGATGACTGAGTAAATATAGTATATCTACACAAAAGAATGTAATGCAGCTATTAAACACTGAGATCAATATGTACTTATGGGGAAAGTCTGACGCACATTGTCAGAAAAAAAATACAGAAGACTACAAATAGCAGTTTAGTGAGAGGTTAAAAGCAGAAGCCCTAGCTTCTTGGCTTCAAAGTTCAGAACTGCTACTTACCAGTTACAGAATACTGGGAAGTGTCTTAATTTCTCTGTGCCTCTCCTACTATCCTTTGCTTTAGATAAACTCTCCAGTTGGCCCTTGTTTTTCTGAACCTTTTTCTCAATTCAGTAATTAAAATATCCAGTCTCATGCCAGGACTCCCACATCACCAATAGCTACAACAAGAGGGAGAGAGAAAGTTTTTTGCATTTGGCAACTAGGAAGTTAGTGGAGACCTCTACCAGCTGGTTTCAGTGGAGGAGCGAGGCAGAGCCCAACTGCAGTGGGAGAAGGAAGGGGTGAGAGGTGTGGAAGAGATGGAGCAAGTGTAGGCAGACTTTTGGAGCAGCTACAGAGGGAAACGTTAAAATAGAGGAAAGAGGTGTATTTAAAGACGTGAGGTTGCTAAGGAGGTAGGAAAGGATGGAGAAGATTCTCAGTTCAGGTGGTGCATTAGTTTTGGAATGAGCTACTAGAATACACACACCCAGAGCCTCCACATAGGAAAAACTGGAAGCTAAGAGGGTTCCTGCTTAATAACTCCTATTTGCTTTCTATAGGAGACAGAAGATGATGTTAGGGATTCAAAGAGTGTGCTGGTGGTTGGGACGGTCTCTGAAAACAAATGGGAAAGGAGAGCTTCCTAGAGTCATTCCCTAGGATTTCTGAGTAGTACTAAGACCAGGTCTGATTATGGAAATCGTAGGTTTATGGGATCAGAGTGGTTCTGTGATTTTCCCTGGAAGCCCCAGAAGCAGGGCTGCAGGCACAGAGCATGCCTTTGGGGCCAGGCTGCGGGCTGTCTCAGAAGAACCCCAACACAAAAGGGCCAAAGACAAGATCTGCCCTTCCTACTTTTGCTTCAGGCTAGCTGCAGGAGGAAACACAGTCTATCAAATAGAGAGGATATTTTGTATAAATTCCCTCTTGAAAAAGCAAGACGTTGATTTCCCTGTTTAAAAACATAATCCAAAACATTGACTAGCTCAACAAATCACAGCCACTGTGAATGGCTTTATGCATTAGCACCTAATTCATCAACACATCAAACACTTGAGTTGCTTTATTTAATACATGAAGTTCTCACCACCCTATTCATTACACTGCCTTTCTCCTTCACTCCTAATATCTATCTCTTAGGGCTTTATTCTATGGGATGTTGAATGAGTCTCATTATCAAAAGTGAGTATTTTCTGTTGAGTATCACAATTCATTTTGATACTTTACTGTAACCTTTTTTGAAAGCAGGATGTACACTCTAACACTCAAAAGAAACATTACTAGGGAACCAGCAGAATATTTCTTTCATGAGAGAATTCTTTTATTTTTTTTAACATCTTTATTGGAGTATAATTGCTTTACAATGGTGTGTTAGTTACTGCTTTATAACAAAAATCCTCAACAAAATACTAGCAAACAGAATCCAACAGCACATAAAAAGGATCGTACACCATGATCAAGTGGGGTTTATCCCAGGAATGCAAGGATTCTTCAATATATGCAAATCAATCAATGTGATACACCATATTAACAAATTGAAGAACAAAAACCATATGATCATCTCAATAGATGCAGAAAAAGCTTTCGACAAAATTCAACACCCATTTATGATAAAAACTCTCCAGAAAGTAGGCATAGAGGGAACTTACCTCAACATAATAAAGGCTATATATGACAAACCCACGACCAACATCGTTCTCAATGGTGAAAAACTGAAACCTCTAAGATCAGGATCCTCTAAGATCAGGAACAAGACAAGGTTGCCCACTCTCACCTCTATTATTCAACATAGTTTTGGAAGTTTTAGCCACAGCAATCAGAGAATACCTAGGAATAAACCTACCTAAGGAGACAAAAGACCTATATGCAGAAAACTATAAGACACTGATGAAAGAAATTAAACATGATACAAACAGTTGAAGAGATATACCATGTTCTTGGATTGGAAGAGTCAACATTGTGAAAATGACTATACTACCCAAAGCAATCTACAGATTCACTGCAATCCCTATCAAACTACCAATGGCATTTTTCACAGAACTAGAAAAAATATTTCACAATTTGTATGGAAACAAAAAAGACCCCGAATAGCCAAGGCAATCTTGAGAAAGAAAAACAGAGCTGGAGGAATCAGGCTCCCTGACTTCAGACTATACTACAAAGCTACAGTAATCAAGACAGTATGGTACTGGCACAAAAACAGAAACATAAGAGAATTCTTAACAGCCATGTTCAAGGGCTCAAAGGTTTGTTGAACTTTGGAACACATGGCAGTACTCAAGATGCAGGGAAGAAAACAAAGAACAAAACCTGCCCCCCCCCCAAAATGGCCTTAATGCAAACTTATATTAGTTGAGTATTTTGAGGCTCTAACACTGAATCATTGGGGAAGAAGTCAAAGAAAACCCTAAGTGTCTTTGGTTAAAATTTTATATTTGATTAACTTTGGTTGCTTTAGAAAATATAATAATTTATTCATAGGAAATCTTAATTACCCAGAAGTGAGGCAATGTGTTATAACAGAGAAATGAAATAAAATAAAATGGTAGTCAAGTAGCTAGAGTCTTGCCTTTGGAATTTAATTCCTCATATGCACTTCATCTCCTTGGGACTCTGTTTTAGACTGGGAAGGACTGGTATTTATTCTGAATCTGTTCATCTATACATGTGCCTTTTGCACTGATAACAAAATAGATCCCTGGTAACCAAGATAACAGAACCAGCCTGTTTCTGCCTCTGTGAAGTAAAGAGTGTGAATAATCCCTCTTTAAGGTCCCTTTTAGTTCTAACATGCTTATCATTCTTTGTGGCCTCTTTTCTCATGGTAGTTTTAATCAAAAGAGCCAAATAAAATAAAGTAGAAGAGCACAGGTTTTGGCAGCAGTAAGATCTTATTCACAATCTAGTTCATATTTTTTTAGCTGTGTTACCTTGGGTACATTACCTAAACTTTCTAGGCCTCATTTTCCTTCATCTGTAAAAGAAGCTAGTAACTCCTACTTTATAGAATTGTTGTGAGGATGAAATGAAGTAATGTATAAGCATCATAATTATCACAAGGCAGAGGCCCAATAAATGACATGGAAATCACTTTACTGTATATTCACATCCAATTTGGGTAATAAAATGCTAGCAAGTCTAGTGGTTGGTGATTTTTGTTCCCCAGATACTGTTCACACCTCTGCAACAGGGGTTATTATACTGAACAGATGTTATTTATTTGTCTCTGTGACAAACTACCTGTGAACTTTCCCCTACAAGTCAGCTCAGACAGTTTAATGAGAATATAATGGATCCTCAAAGACAGTATGATCTAATGACTGCTTGACATCCTATAGGTGTTTAATAAAGAACTTTTTGTAATGAAAGAATACAGAAGTAGATGAGTAGATGAATGGAATTAGTCTTATAAATTTTCTCTTTACAAAGGACAGAATTCTGGCTATCATACTTAGTTTTCAAAACATTTCTACCCCCTGATCTCTTGCAAATACCTCAATGAGAATAATTGTGGTCTGACACACCTAGGACCTGATTAATGCTTGTCTATATTATTATATATTTTCATGATTAAATTACAGCCAAATATGTCTTATCACCTATTTCATTGACAGATATTAACTTGGTGATGATAGTAGCTGTAGATCTATAGTAGGTATCATTGTCATCATTTATTTGGGTATAAGTTTAAGGATTGTTATGACCAAACAGTTCCCTTCTGCTATTTCTTCAACTGGCAAAGTTGTACTTACCCTTCTAGGTACAGTTAAAATGTATCTCCTATGTGAAGCCTTCTTCGGTTCATTCAGGCAAAATTGTTTCTTTCCTTGGGCTTTTATACCTCTATTTGTGCCATTCATACATATAACATTTATTATATATGTTATATATAGTACATACAGATTATATATTAATAACATATTAGATATTATATAAATGTCTCTAGAATTTATAAATTTGTATTACGTTTGTTTAATATTATCTCATTCTCTCTCTCAGTACCTACATACACAGGTCACACACAAAGACATACACTGTGAGCCTTTTAATGACAAAGACTGTGCCTTAGTTTTAACTTGCTCTGCTGACATGTGAAGAACAAGTTTTCTCATTAGACATCTGCCAGATAATATTTTGCATCTCAGGGCCTAGCATAGTGCTTATCGCATATACAGGCAGTAAAGGTTTGATGGTTTTAATTAAACCAAACCCTCGGTACATAGTATTAAGCAGGGACTGACTAATTCCTTTATTTTTGTTTTTTTCCCTTGTTTTGAATGTAAAATCATGTACTCTGAGGTTTATGGTTTTTGTTGTTTTTAAACTAAAATTGACCTTCCAGGCCATTGGTTTTCAGCATAGGGGCTTATATATTATAAAGCATTGGATTCTGGTTGTTTCTGTCAGACTAATGGATCCAAGTGGTTCATGCTGTGCCTGTCTCTTGGGTGATGAGAAGTCTGCAGTAGTCATTCTGGACCCCTGCCTGGTCCTGACAAAGATATCAAGTAAACATCAAAGAATTAAGGTCCAAAGAATTTGTCAAGAAGCTGCTTTCTGGACTTCCCTGGTGGCGCAGTGGTTAAGAGTCTGTCTGCCAATTCAGGGAACACGGGTTCAACCCATGGTCTGGGAAGATCCCACATGCCGCGGAACAACTAAGCCCGTGGACCACAACTACTGAGCCTGCGCTCCAGAGCCCATGCTCTACAACAAGAGAAGCCACTGCAATGAGAAGCCCGCGCACGACAATGAAGAGTAGCCCCCGCTCGCCGCAAATAGAGAAAGCCCGCGTACAGCACCAAAGACCCAACGCAGCCAGAAATAAATAAATAAATTTTTTAAAAAAAGAAAAAGAAAAAGAAGCTGCTTTCTTTGCTTACCCACAGACACTATTTTAACTGCCAGATTCTGTAAACAACTGGCATCCTTTGTTTTTGCCTGGTTCACATGCTTTTGACAAGACCTTTTTACATTTACAGCCATGGAGGTAGTCAAACCCTGTAGTGCCAAGTGATCTATACAGAGTTATTTGTATTTAAAGAACCTGTTTTTTAGGAGGAAGTGGCTATTTTTTCCCCATCTACTAGGGGCAGAGATTATCTGAAGCCACATAAGTTCTTGCTAACTCCTGTAAGCCTGTGATGTTTGGAGAACAGCATCCTCCTGCCCCATCTCGGGAATTTTTAAGGATCTCAGCTTTGTTTTCCACAGAAAGCTAGCAACAAAAATCAAAACAAACAAAAAACTGTAAAGATTTCAAAGCTGACACTCTCCTTGGAAATTTTTAGGAAGGTGTCTTGCACCATTGTTTTTGTGGAAGAAATATGGCAAGTTGTCATATCATGTATTTTTCAGTGAGTTGGTCTCAATGCTGGGGGCCAGATTTCTTATGTCCATCCTAGTGGGAGAGATGCCCCCACTGGATACACGCTTCACAGGAGCACAGGCAATTAATACATAAAGCATGCGAAATAACTCACCTGTGATGTTTACCCCTTTTGCAAAGACGTTACTGAATATAATTGTGGATATTCACTTTCTGACTTACCTTTGTGTAAGAAGGGAATCTTTCTCAAGCTCTCAGATGAAGGGAAGTACATTCTGTTCTGTTCCCAAGGCTCTGGGTAAAAATGACTAGTTTTCGTTTAGGCCCTATTATGTACCAGGTGTTTTGAAAGTTATTTTACGTGTATTATTTCATTTACCCTTAGAAAAACAGTAAGAGGTAGGTCTTTTAGCCTCCATTTTATTGATAGTATTTTGAGGTTTAGTGAAGTTCCAAAGTTTTCCAAGAACACATAGCTGGTGGTGGAGGAGGAAGGATATGAACTGTCTGCCTGCAAAGCCAGTTCCCTCTTTCTTATTCCTGACTGCTTCCTCTTTATCCAGTTTTGAAAGTAGAAGTAAGGAGGGTAAGCTCATGGTTTTGAAGCTGGTGGGTAAATTTCCGTGCTAGGGTATTAACTCTCTTACTGCAACTCTCTAGGCGTACAGATAATCAAGAATTGGCTGCAATATGGTTTTCCTATAGATGAGAGCTGTGTGTTTCCTTAGCACTGCAGTTTCCAAATTCAAGAGACGTTTTGTGTCTTGAAACAGTGGCAAAGTATGAGGGAGGCCTTTGATTAGTGACTCAAATTTCCTGCTTTACCTACACCTTTCTCAGGTACCTGCATTACTCTCACTGTTCCGTACCTAGAAGAATGATTCTTTTTCCACCCTCTCCATTTTCTTTTCTTGGCCTACTTAAAAAATTACCTCATTCCAGTCAGACATCTTACATATATTTTTAGTGCTTTTTTACCCTACATTTTCAAGTCACTCTTCTGAAAGAAAACGTTGCCAGACAGAAAGTAAAGGTAATCTCTTGCTTTTGGAGGAGGTGAAGGAATCTCTTTCACCCATGGAAATGCTCACACAGATATGAAGTTCTCGTTCTTCTGAATCAGGTTGAGTTTCATTCTAGGTAAAACAGTGAGATAGGCCTAGAGTGTGCAAATGGGCCTCCTATAAAACGCCCTTGGCTCCCAGGTTTTAGAAATTGTCTTCAGAAACTCAGAAATCGTCTTCTGAGATTTAATATCACTGCGTCTGTACTTGCAGTAGGCCAGTTGGTGAGGAAGCAAACACTCAACCTTTAGAAACAGGCAGATTAGGTGAAAATTCCCGATCTATTGATACTATTTACTAGCTGGGTATCTCTAGGCAAGAAACTGACACTTTGAGCTTATTTGCTCATTTATAAAATGGGAACGATTAGCAACATTTGTGTGACTGGTTATAAGAATTTGAAGTAACATATATAAACTACCTGGCACAATGTCTGGATAGGACTTTGAAGTAGGGCTTTAATACCTGGTTGCTCTTATGGTCTTGGCATATTTAAGAAACAGCTGACATTGCCTTATAAGAAGCAGCCTTCTATGCCCATTGGCTTTAAAGATAGTTTTTTGCTGTTGTACCGAGTAGTGAAAGATAAGTTGAGAGCTCTGTAAGCCTATTCATCTACAGAGAAGTTTTAACCTAAAAAACAAGCAAAAAACCCAAAGTGACCAGTGCTTTAAATTGGTTCTCAAGGTATAGGCGAGACTGCTACTTTACAAGAGATAAAATTTTTCCAGATTCAGAGAACCATTCTTTCAGATTTGAGGGACTAACAGCTATAGAAAAAATTTTACAGTGTACAATGTGATTTTACTAACCTGCATTATGATTTTTTTTTTTTTTCTGCAAGCAAAATCTACTTAGTCCCTTAGCATTGCAGGTGAGCAAATCAAGGTAACACACCTGGGAAGTGTAGAGCCAGTTCATCAGACTCTACAGCCTATGCTTCAGCTGCTTTTATATAATGATTAAAACTGCTCTTTCTGTTTCTGAGGGAAGAAGTTACAGAAGCTGTATTAGTTGTTTTTAGAATGCAGAGGTTTCCTTTAGAAAGTTACAGCTTCAGTGAATTTACTAAAAGAGCCCAGTTCCTGAGTTGGCCTGCCCAGAAAGACTGCTTCTGTAACCCAGCCACCTCCCATCCTGGTCCTCAAGTAACTAGCAAAGCCTCAGAAGTGCCAGCTGTGTACCCAGAGATATGCAGAGACTCTACCTTCAAATGTGTTTAATAGATGTATATGTGGTGGTGGAAAAGGAATCAACTTAACTGTGGCCAGAGCTTGAAGAGAGTGGAATTAAGTTTAGAATGCAGGATATTTTACTCACTTTAACTACTAGCTTAGACAGTCTTCCTGGAGAGAAAAAATTACTGTAGCATTATTTTAAATACTCTTCTTCTTCATGAAAGTAATTTCTTTGGATTCTTTTTAAATAGCTAAATCAATCTGCAAGTACTCTCTGGGTTTTTTGATAGAAAATGAAAAGACTGTGTCTTTACTTTTCTTTGTATCATTTCTTAGGTCTATTACAAAGTTGCACACATTTACCGGTAGTTCAATGTACATTGTGTTTGAAAAAGAAAAGCACCAAGTCTCTCCCTCTCCCTCATTCCAGCCAGGGAAATAAGACTTCCTGTAGAGTAGGAGACCAGTAAGGGCGAGTCATAGTTTGCAGGTGGCACAGCAAGCAGGTGTGTGGCCTCTCTCCTGCTTTATTGTTGGTGGACCCTATTATTGTTTATCCCTATTTGCCTACCCTTTTGATGGTAAGCAACAGAAAGGCAGGTATTCTCTATTGTTCTCCCATTGTTCACCCAGAACTTAACACACTGTTTGGTACATAGTAGGTACTCAGAATGAAATTTTTTAAATCTCTGAATGATTGCAGAAATTCACTTAAAGTGCATATCTTTCTATCATCTTATAAAAGTTCTCATTATATTGAAACATATTTATTTTGACTTGGTTTATACCCTATATATATTGGTATAAATATATTCCTATGCAATTTAAGTAGGAAAAGTTTTATATATGCAAGGTTACAGGAGTTGGGTTTAATTTACTATAAGAATCATTTTTCAGGACTTTGCCACATTAATTGATTGAGTGAATATGACTACTGTTAATTTGAAATTCATTGAAGTTTAGTAGTAAATTAGAAGTAAGTCTTTATAGTTCAAGTTCTTATAACAACCTGAAAAGGAATCAATCCTTCTTAACACTCCTACCCCACAATTTCATTCTTTGACAAAAATTGACATTTCTCCTTCTCCTAATTGGAGTTGGTATTTATTTAACCAACTCACTTAGAATTTGTTATTTGCAAGTAATGTTCTAAGAATTTTATGAATACTGAACTGATTTAATCCTCATAATAACCCTATGAGTTTGGTACTATCATTATGAATAGCAAGATTAAGCCCTTGCCCGAGGTCATCCAGGTAAGAAGAAGTAGAATGGAGTTTCCAACCAGGCAATCTGACTCTAGAACCTTTTAAAATGTGCTGCGTCACTGAAAAAGCACCCAGGAGGGATAAGTCAAGGCGAGGCTAATGTGCAGGGTACACCAACTCCAGAGCACTTGAGATTTGCTGACTCCCTTGCAGTTTGGAGCATTTGCAGTTTGCTTCATCATTAGGTTTTGAGCAGGTTTAAGGATGGATTCAGAAGATCAAAGTGAAGAGCAGCTGAGAAGAGCATCTCAGAGAGGAATCAATAGTAGCTAATACAAGCTAGCAGTTATTGAGTGCTCACTATGGGTTAGGCACTATTCTAAATACTTTTGTGAATTAACTTATTTCATCTTCAATATAACCCTTAAAAAAAGGTCTTATCATTATCTTCATTTTACGTATGATGAAGTTGAGGTGCAGAGAAGCTCAATAATTTGCTGAAGAATGGGCAGCTGAGAGGCAGAATCTGGTGTTCAAATTCAGGGAGCCTGGATTCAAAGTCTGTGCTCTTAACCATTACACTGTTATGGCCTCAAAGAAAAGAGACCATAGATTACGTCTCTTAAGACCTCATACAGCTCTGCCGGTTCAGCCTGTTTGTTATCTTGGTTCCCCTACCTGTTTTCCCACAGAGAAGAGTGATCACAAGTAAAAGTCTTAGAATTTTTTTTTTGAAATTTGTAAAACTTTTTCAAATTTTATTTTTTATTGAATTATAATTGATTTACAATGTTGTGTTAGTTTTAGGTGTGCAGCAAAGTGATTCATATATATATATATATATATATATATTCTTTTTCTTTTTCAGATTCTTTTTCCTTATAGGTTACTACAAGATATTGAGTATAGTTCCCTGTGCTATACAGTGAAACTCTTAGAATTAAGAGAGCTCATAGGCTTATCTTCAGGAAACTAATAGAATGAGAGGTGATGAGGGATGTCAGGCTGGAGGGAAGGGGAAACCCAAGGAGAAGGTGTAGTGAGCTCCCTGGGAGAGAGAGTTACACTGATTCCAGGAAGGGATTGAATGTATCCAGATGAAAGAGCTCAGAAAACTCTGGTTCTGGGGAAGAACACTGGCATTGAGCAACCAAAGGCCCACCTGCAGCTTCGAGTAGCCGACAGACATTAGCCTACAAGTCCAGGAGCATGGGGTTTGAGTAGTGAGCCCCATGACTTCATTGTTAGCTTGGAAATAATTTGTCAAATGCTTCCACATACAGTTTAAAACCTTGGGGGTCAAGCGAACCTTTAGAGTAAATATTAAAATTGTCAATGTTGTAAGTTAACAACAGCTGTTATTTGTTTATACTTTATTTATAGAAACCTTAATGATTCCTTGGTTTTACAAAATAAACATAATCAAAAGGTCACTTTTTAGCCAAAAACAGATATTTGGAATATGCCACAATCATATTGTCATTTTCAAAACATGAAAAAATATGTTCAGCCCAAAAAAGTATCAATGAAGCAAAAAATTATGGCTAGTTGAACAATTTCCAAAACTGATATTCTTTCTTAGATTTACTCTAATATCAGAATAAAGTGTCAAAATGAGCAACTTTTTCCAAACACCAGGGTCTGGGATACAGTCATTACCATATTGGTTTATTAAAGGAGGAAGCTCAAAGGAATAAGAAAGGACTCATAACATGTTTGATAGAATAACTAAATTAAAAGCTCAAAGAGAGCTAAAACCTAAAGCTGACTATATTCATGCAGATGTGATCTAAGATCATACTGGGTAGTTTCAGATTTTATCAGTGATCCTCAGGTTGGATATGCCTGTGTAGTAATGGAGGTCCTTGAGTTATCATCAATATTTCAATATAAATATGCTGGTGATAACATCCAACCAAGCTAATGAAGGCATCATGTTTTATCTTGGAATTCCGTTAGTAGAATGCTGATGACATGGTGATCAGAAACTCTAAGTTGCTGAACACACACACACATACACACGTGTACATGCACAAATATGGAAACAAATTATTTCTCAAATATGAAAACAAATTCTTTCTCAAGATAATAGAAGTTCTATCTTGTGATAAATTATGAAGTCTCTAAAATTTTTGACTTCCTCTGTCCCTTCTAGTTCATACTATAGTTCTATGATTTAATTTAAGCTAAATTTTGTAATGGGTAAAATATAGACATTGGAGCCAGATAGACAAAGGGGTATATGTGCCATCATTTTGTTGTTTTTTTACCTTAAGTGATTGCTCATCTTAACTTCTTTGAGTCTGAACTTCTTCCCTTGCAGAAATGAGAATGATGCTTACTTTGTCACGTTGCTGTGGGATAGTGCCTGGCACATAGTAGATACACTCAAAATACTGATTTCATTTCTTCTTCCCATCCTTTCAGTGGTGCTATTAACCACTGAATTTTAGTGAAAGTAAAATTATCTATGTATATTTCTTTTTCACTTTTCAGCTGGGGCCAAGGACATACTTGGACTATGTAGGAGGTTAAACAAAGGTCACAGCTGATGTTCTGTTCATTTTTATTACTCTTGTTGAAATTGCTTATTTGTAATCTGGCAAGATTTCAAGATGATGGATTGAACAAGCACATCTAATACTGAATCAAAATGAAAGTGGAGGTTAAAGCTGTTAAAGATGAAATCATCCAACCAGGCAAAGAGATTTCCATTCTAGTTCTCTAAGGCAAACATAAGATTGAGAAACTAGGTAGAATACAGTGTAGTTAAGAAAGGCATTGATGTCATTACCAGAGGCTAAAAGAGCTTCATATGGACATGTCTTAAATTTTTAACTTTTTCTAAACCTCACAAAAATTTTGAGTTTTTCTAGGAAATATGATAAGAATAAATTTTGTACCTCTTCCTGTGCCATGCTTTGAAGAGCCTGCATTATAAACCAGAAGCTTCACACTAAAGTCATCTTGGGCCATGGACCTCAGATCTAAACCAGAGTAAAATCACTGACCACAGAGAGAGGTGGGGTGTCTGGAGAGTAGTGTCTCGCACTTTTTCCTTCGGCATTTCTTTCCTCTGAATCCAAATTTCCTTCAACAAGAACAGATGAAATCATCTTTTTCTGAGTGTTGTCTCCCTTAGATCTCAAGCAGCTGGCCTTAGCCCTGCCCCTGCAGTGTCAGGTTTTAGTTTCTCATGCTGTTTAATCACCTGCACTTTCAGAGATCCATGTGAATTCAGCTCAGTTCCTGTGGGCATTTATCAAGCCCCTTCTCTGTGTTAGACCCTATGGGAGATACTGAAAATTCATCCTAGTCAATGTGATAGCCACTACTCTTAAGTTGCTCACTGTCTAGCATCAGAGCCAGGTAATTAAACAGTCATTCAGTTCAATATGAACCATATTGGGATAGAGCTATAAACCACATACTGGGTTCCGAGGAAAGAATTTTCACATAGCCTGGGGATTTGGGGAACTCTTTATAACCTCCTTTGTAATGTTTGTAAGGGAAACTCTTTGAAACCTTCTCCAGGTGACCTTCTCTGACTCCCCTTGTGGCCTGTCCTCTGACCTTCAAAGCCCACTGGAGCTCTCTCTGTTTGAGCACTTACTATACTTCTGTTAATTTGTCCATTCAAGTGGGCATCCCTTGAGATTAGGAACCCATGCATGTGTCCATGCATGTCTTGGATGTCATTTGGAGTACAATTTTGCTAATCCTTGTGGTTGTGATTATTTCTGGGCTACTTTCCCTAAAGGCTCAAAAGTTGTATCTGAACCTTTGATTTTCACACACATACATTGACACAGGCAACCCACTTAGTTGATCAGCAGCTGCCAGCATAGTTCTTCCCATGCCTTTAGTCCCATCTTAGGGGGAGTTACTTAACCCCTCTCAGCTTCAGTTTCCTCATATGTGTTAGGTATTGATTGTGAGCAAGGTGCTCAAAGTTCTAAATGCTTCAGTTTTGCATGAACGCTTGTACATTCTTCACATTCCTCTTTAAGCATTTGCTAGGCAAGGAATTAAGACCACAGTGGATGTGGGGTTTTCAGGTTAAAGGTCAGAGGTGGCAAAGGGTATCACTGTTGACCCCAGAGGAGGGCGGGTGTGGAGCAGAGAAGGGCTCGCTGTGCAACCCTCATGAGAGAGGTAGCATTGGGCTTTCTGCCAGCAGCTGCCCAATAGGCCTTTTCATACAGGCTACATCGAGGCTGTGGGTTTTGAGACTGAATATGCTGACCTGTGTCTTCAATTTCTGCTTCCTGGGAAGAGCCAGAGAAAAGACTTTTTGTTTTTATTTTCTCTGAAGAACTTATTAAGAAAACTAAAGCTTTGTTTTCTTCAGAGGATCAGCTTCTTGCTCTGTGCAGAGGCCCCCATTCCCATATCCCCCTCCAGTGGCTCCTTGAATTGTTGTAACCCTCCTGTGAGCCTCTGGATCACTCCTATAATCTTCAACTATCACCTTTTCATGTCTTTGTTGGTTTTGAGGTTTTTCAGCATTTCTCCATTTTCTACTCTGATGCTGTTTCATTAAAGGGCCTATGTAAGCAGATTGAGAAAAGAGTGGGTGCTGCTAAAACTCTTAATGCTGGTGAGACACAACCTTAGCTTGGAGCTCACTCTGCAAAACTCAAAAAGCAGCCAGGGAAGGAGATCGCCATTCATTCATTTATTCATTTGACACATATTTTTAATACTTTCTGTGTGTCAGATGCTCTCCCAGCAAACGGTATCAAAAGAGAGGACATTTTTGAGCTAAAAAGGATGTCAGAGATCATCTGAGAGGAAGAGAGAACCAGGGAGAGGAAGTGGCTCATCCAGGGCCACGCAGTTGACTAGAAGCAAAGTTTCAAACCCAGGTTTCTGAATTCAGATCTCCTGACACACTCTTCATAGGTGTTTTAATGATTAAGCTGCAAAAAATGCCTTAAGTGCAAATAGGGCAGTTGTGCAGAGCATTTTTGTTTTATCTATCTATCTATCTCTCTGTCTATCTATGTTTCTTTAAGAGAATATGGCTAAATGTGCCAGTGAGCTGGGCCTCCCCACTATACTACTTCAGTTTCTGTGGTGAGGCAGCACACTGATCTAAGGTGACTTGCTTTTTATTATTGTTTAACTTTTCCTTTTTAGAGTGGCTTTTGTTATCCCACTTAATCCAAATTCACTGGGACCACAACAATTGAGAAAAGGCCAGTGTGTGTATGATTTACTCAGCTCCTGTATCCTAAAGGTGGCCCTAAAGTTGTATGTTTCTGGTAAATAAGCCTGATCCAGAACCAAACATCCATCCATCCATCATTCAACAGTAACAATGAAAACGTAATGAGCATCTACTAAGTAACAGTTTCTGTGTAAATATATAATGAAGAATAAGATACAGAACCTACCTTTAAGGAACTTATTTCTTAACAGATAATTACGATACAGGGTGAAAAAAGTGCTATGATAAACTTTTACACAATGTTGTGGGAGACTAGAGGACAGGCCCCCCTATTGGTGTCTGGGGAGAGAGGAAGAAAAGGTGGACAGGAGTATTTTCTGAAGTAATGAATGAGCTGTATCTTAATAGATGAATAGGAGATACTTAGATTAAACACAAAAATGTGTAGCAGTGAGTTGGGGTGGTGGGAAGAGGAAGAATATCCCAGAGAGAGGGAGCAAGATGGAAAAAGGCACACAGCAGAGTCATGGTAATGGCCAGTAGTTAAGTGTGGCTAAAATAAGTGATCCAGGAAAAGAGGAAGCATTGCAGATGTTGTTGGGACCAGATCAAGAAAAGCTTTGTATAATATGCTGAGAACTCTGAATTTTATTCTAAAAACAAAGATGAGCTACTGAAGGATTTCAAACAGGGGAGTAATTCAGTCAATTACACATTTTAGAAAAATTATTCAAGCTGCAGTATGGAGAATTGATTGGAAGGAGTTCAGAATGATTACTGTTAAGTAGTCCCAGACTTTCTCTAAATGGATGCACTGTTCACGTACATGTATCATAAACATTATTTGAATTCTGCGCAGCCAGCCCGTCTTTCCACCTCAAGAGTAGAGTCCCATTTAAGGCTCAGGAGCTTGCCCAAGGGTGGAGCTGTGGAATTGCTAAAAAATATTTCATAGTTACTGGTTTTTGAAGAAAGTGTACATTTATTCTGTTGTTTTATTTGTAAATCAGGATAGATTTTTATTATCCAGATAGGAATCACCTGAAATAAAACTGAAAGAGGTGAAAATTTGGGAGTGTTGTCTTTTCTGAGCTAGAAGAAACTTTAAAATATGGCCAGATTTCTAGTGGCATCCAAAGAGGTTAAAGGAAAAGCCCAAGCCACAAAGCCTAAAGCTTGAGTTATTAAATAATTTCAACATTTACCATCAAGGATGGCTTAGCTGGGTTAGAAGAATGATCTGAAAATTTGCTTGGATGATCTGTCCTCACTGCTGGACATGATTCACTTAGTAGAAGTGGAGCACTTCATTAACATTTTTAAAAATTTGTTTTATTCAAATAGAGTTGATTTACAATGTGTGAATTTCTACTGTACAGCAAAGTGATTCAGTTACATATATATATGTATATATACACACACACATATATATATGCCTTCTTTTTCATATTCTTTTCTACGATGGTTTATCATAGGATATTGAATATAGTTCCCTGAGCTATACAGTAGGATCTTGCTGTTTATCCATTCTATATATAATGGTTTGTATCTGCTAATTCCAAACTCCTAATCCATCTTTCCACCTCCCAGTCCCTTGGCAGCCATAAGTCTGATCTCTGCGTCTGTGAGTCTGTTTTGTAGATAAATTCATGTGTCATATTTTAGATTCCACAAATAAGTGATATCACATGGTATTTGTCTTTGTCTGACTTATTTCATTTAGTATGATACTCTCTAGGTCCATTCATGTTGCTGCAAATAGCATTATTTCATTCTTCTTTTTTATGGCTGAGTAGTATTCCATTGTAACATACGTACCACATCTTCTTTATCCACTCATCTGTCGATGGACATTTAAGTTGTTTCCATGTCTCGGCTATTGTGAATAGTGCTGCTATTAATTTAGGGGTGTGTGTATCATTTTGAATGATAGTAGTTTTGTCTGAATATATGCCCAGAAGTGGGATTGTTGGATCATATGGCAACTCTATTTTTAGTTTATTGAGGAACCTCCATGCTGTTTTCCATAGTGGCTGTACCAATTTACATTCCCACCGGAAGCTGGAGCACTTCAGATTTAAATCTGACTTCAGGCCTTATTATTGTAAATGTTCCTCTTAGCAACATTTGTAAAACATATTCCAGGGTATGTCTTCCTTTTAGAGAGCTTCACCTTACTCTGAAAGGGAGCACTCTTTTTTTCTAGGTCAGTTGACTTCAAAACCAGAAGATTCAATTGAGGTTCGTATTTCTAATATTTTTTTCCTTCAAACATGATAAAATAACCTGTAATTTTAAAGAGATTATTTGAGAGCGTTAGAGCTACCTCTGTGGAATGTCTTGAAAAAGACATTGATATGATGTTGGTAGGATTTCCTGAGTCTCTGCTGTTCTTGATGACAAGGGCTAAGCTTTTGATAGACTGAGCTCCGAGTTCCTGTATTTGAAGCCTGGTATAAGTATTTCAACACGGCAAACTTCTGTTTGGCAAGTTGGCATTCAAGTCTGATAGTGGGCAAGGCTTTAGGCAAAATTGTTGAATATGAATAATATACTCCTGTCACTGGTTCAGATAAGGACTGGGGTGTGACATCAAGGAAAGGTAAGTGAAATAATATTTATTGAACACCTAGTATGCCAGGGCAGTTACCCCTTCTTTTTTTTAATATTTGAATTTTATTTTATTTTTTTATACAGCACGTTCTTATTAGTTATCAATTACCCCTTCTTTAATTCAATTGTCATAATAATACTAAGGAGCATAAGTTGTTAAAAAGAATTTTATCAAAGGAAAAAGTGTGTCAGAAAAGCAACTTGTCTAAAATTATACAGCAAAGAAGTGACAGAACCAAACTTTGTGCCCAGGTCAATCTCCCAATCCATCTTCTTTTTACTATTTCATGCTACCTGAAATAGTACCAGCTGATACCTCATATTCCTGACACCCATTTAAAAACTTTCTTTTCAGTGAAGTTATTTTTTTAAATTGTAATTGCTGTCTTTTTATGTGTATGTGTTGGGACTGGGAGTAAGGCAGTTGGTAATGAAGCATGTCCTATTGTAACATAAACTTTGAACTTGCAATTGGTTATGGTCTCCTGAGGCCCTGGGATACCTTGAAGTTCTAGGTTTCTCTCATATACTAAGCTATCACCTCATTTGATCACTGTAACAGATCTATGAGGACACATAGTTACTGTGACTCTTTCACAGACAAGAAAGGAGTATCAGTAAGGTTGTATTGCTATTGTACATAGTAAAGTGGATCTCTGACTAAATCCTACATTGTTTTCCCTATAGTATATTTCATTCTTCCCAAAACTAACGTAACTAGGTCAGAAAATTTTATTATTTTTTGTCCTATCCCCTTAACTGCCTTTTTACGTTCATTCACTTCGGTTTCATTCATTCAACAGGCATTTATTGATGAATTGAATGTCTTTTATAGGCCAGTCGCTGGTTTTGGCCTGAGACAAATAAGAATGAAAAAGATAGAGAGTCCCTACCCTACAATGAACACACACAACTTAGTGGCTTATTTGCAGTATGCAACCTGCCATTACTTTTGGTAGCCTTGATACTCCATGAAGATAACTCATAGGAGAAACAAAACATGTTTTTGTGAGAGGAAAGCATTTGAGAAACACCCAGACTGAGTTCACAGGATTGGCACCATGTGACTGGCTGTCACCCTATATCAAGAAAAGAAGGAACAGTGAGTGCAGGTGTTGAAGAGAACAGACAGTGAAGCCGACTTCTGGAGACCCAGAGCTTTCTTCACTCCCTTCCTCCTGACCCAGAAATTGCTAGAACATGGAGAGTTAAGCCAGCAGAGTTATATTGAGGTGAATCTTTAATGAAAGAAAATTTTCATAATATATCATTCAGTTAAAAATAACAGGTTAGAAACTATGTACAACATCATCTTATTCTCAAGACAATCAATATATGTCTCAGGGTATATAAGAAAGACTAATATAGTATTAGTGACTATCTTTGAAAGATAAGATTATGGATTTATTTTTTTAATTCTCTTTTTTTGTGAAGTTTCTATAATAAAGTCATTGCTTTTGTCATATAACAAATGCACTTTATTATAATTTAAAAAATTGTTATAAAAATAAAAGCCATGCAGTTAAAAGCACTGCAAATTCCAAAGTAAAATGTACCTGGATTGAAAATTAGACTGAAAATCATAGTAACAGCAAGAGCTATCCAAAACCTAATCTCTGGGCCTAGAAAGGCAGTGAAGAAACTCTTCCAAACAGTTTTTAAAGGAACCGGCTGCTACTTCGAATTATTTACTCAGACTCTGGTTCTTACAGTCCTTGCCCCTGCTCTATGGACTGTTAGGTTAATCCTGGGTCTGCTGAGGCTGAATAGATGATGTGAGCATATACCATGGCTATGGTCATGGCGTGGCACTAAGGATGTCTTGATGGGTCAGTAAGGGAAAGGGTTGAGGGTTATCACTCATTTCCTGAGGCTGATAGCCTTCTCAGGTAGGACAAGACACCTTGAATGTGTCACTTTCTATATGACCCCAGTTGCCCCAGGAGACAGCAACGGTCTGAGAGGGAACTTTGTCCTCACAGTAACTGTAAGTGGTTTGAACTTGTTTTATTTTTAAGACTCTGTGTCTTGTAAGGTTATGGGGCAAAGGTGTGAGGAACTTGATCTCCCTTTACTCTTCCTCTTCGTCTCCCTCGGTTTTTCTTCCACCTCTCCCTGTCTCCCCCTCAGCAGCTCTCCCTGTAACTTTCTCTCTCTCTCTGTTTTGCCTCCTTTTCCTTTCTCTTTCTCAACCATGCCCTTCCCTCCTTCTTTCCACGTGCCTTTTGTGTGTGTGTGTGTGTGTGTGTGTGTGTGTGAGCACCTACTTTGTCAAGTTCTGTTAGGTACCAGGGACACCAGTGAATAAGACAGGCCCAGTATCTCTCCATAAAAAAATAGAGAATGACAAAAGGGTTGTCAGAACACTTGCATAATTTTAAAACCCGAGAAAGAATTTGAAATCTTTGAAATTTTTTGCACGAAGAACAGAAACTTTTCCCAGGCACTTCTGCCAGTGTGATCAAAAGTCAGCTGTTGAATCTCTCAGTTGGCTTCTAGGAGCTGTCAGCTTTAGGAGCTTGAAGATGCTTCTTCTCCCCAGTGACAGCTCCTAGCATTTCCACAGCTGCCCCAAAGCAGGCCGGTTTTTGCCATCCCATGTGAATAAGGAACAAAGGGGAGTATTTTTTTACTCTGAAATAATTTTTTAATAATGTTATAGTACCTTTGAACTCTAGTCAGACTCCTCTGGTTTTTTAAATAGTTTTTACAAAAGGGTCGGGGCAGAGAGACTTGCTTTTAAAGGTCAGAATATCCTAACTAAGTAAACCTGGCTATTGTGTCTCAGGAATTAGGAGATTCAGGAAAAGACAGAGGAAAGGTGACACTATAATTAACAGGCAGTTGCAGGAAAGGAAGGATTCATGCTGTGCAGTATATAATTTGGAAACCAAATGTTCTTGTCAGAGAAACCTGGCCTTGTGCAGAAAGCCAGGAGGGCTGTTCCAGACAAATGGACTGAGAAAACCTGCTTTGTGTGCTGGCGAACCCCAGTCACCGGTTCTCTTTTTTGGACCACAGCCAGGCCATTCGTTATTAAATTCAACTCTTCATTTAATAATTATCGATCACGATCTATTCACCAGGCACACTGCTGAGTATAGAAACACAAAGATAAATCATAAAAAAATCCTTGCCATCAAGCAGGTCTTTATTTTATAGAGGAGACTGACAAGCAGACTGACATCCTCCTCTCTCACCACCAATCAAGTGACTTCTGAGACAGAAACTTATACAGGTAACCACAAAAGCAGGGAGGTGGAGCTCTTCAAATTGCCCAAGAGTTTGGAGAAAGCTCCTGAGAAAGACTTGAAGTATATCCAGGAAGACTTCCCCAGGTGAACCTGGAGGGGAGAAACATTCTAAGCAAAAGATGTAGCATATGCAAAGTCAGGAAGATGAGCAAGTACTCATAAAATTCAAGGAAATCTACACAGTTTGTACAATAAGAGTGCATGATAGAACCCAGAATGGTAGAAGGTGGAGCAAGAGATATTTCAGGACAAACTGGAATACAGCCAAGTTAATTAACTTCTATATTGAAAGACTTTTAAATCAATAATTTGTTCACAGGTCAATTTTGTTAAGAAGGGTATAGTCGAAATCCCTCAAGGGCAGAGATTATATAATATTTTCTTTGCATAGCCAGCATGTAATGTAGTGCTTGACATATAGGCACTCAGTAAATGAAGACCTTGGGATAATCAGAGAGTAATCCTTGGCAATGTTGAATTATTGATTCGAAAGGAGAGAGGTAGAGAGAAAGAGGAATATTGAGTTCTTACTGTAGGCCAGGCCCTGTGTTAGGAGATTTACATATATTGTGCTAATTAATATTCACAATAGTCTCATGAGGTTTTTCATATATATATATGCATACATACGTATATACATATATACACACATATATCTCCCCATTTTTCAGAATAGGCATTTGAAGCCTTGGGAAGTCAAGTAATTTACCATGGTGCTGTAGCTAATATATGGCCAGAAGCACGATTCAAACTTAGGTCTGTCTTTCTCTACAGCCTACATTTCTACTTTTAGTTGCAAACCTTTACTGAAATTTCTACTACCATGCTTTGGGGAGAGTGCTGCAAAACGTGCTCATTTATAATAATGAATAATGTGAAATTACACAACCAGGTGATAATTTAATTTTTCTAGTAAATGTAAATTCTGTAGAAGTTCAGAGAAATGGAGTTGAAAATTAGCTTTTTTCCCCTGTATTTTGTAGGTTCGAGAAGCTTTATATTTAACTTACTACTGGTAAATGTTACATGAAACAAAATAAATGAATAACAAATGAGACTGTTGAATAAACGATTGTGCATAGCCCTGTGTTTAAAGCAAATGTTTCCGAAGTTGCCAATGTTAGATTGCTTGATGTACCGTGTTCTGGATATTTTAACTGTGTAGTTGATGACTCATTTGGCGTCCAGAGAGACTGAGAGCATAAATATAACAAATGTGGAGAAGAGAGTGCTTCTAGAGCACTGCTTAGAAAACCTTGGGTAGTACTAGCTTGGGCTCACTGCCCTGGTAGCTGCCCCTCTCCCATAGCTCCTTCCTGCCAGTGTCGTGCTGGCCTCCTATTTCCACACCTGCAGCTTGTTGCTGGTTTTCTAAGCAGCATCTTTTTCAATTTTTAGGATTTATAAGGATGTGATCTTTTTTTCTTTCCTTTTTCTCTCAGTTCAGGCCAAACAATTTTTTTCAGCCTTACATGTCACAAAGCTCTGCTGCCTTCAGACCTCTGACTCGTGGGCAGTGACTGACTCCACCAGCTTTCCGCCCCAGGTCCCACATGCTTCCAAAAGTGCACATTTGCTGGATGAATCAATGGTGTGGAGGAGGATTCCAGATAGAGTGGACCTTCCCACTGCTGCGCGGGCTGCCCACGGCTTCCCTCCCACCCCAGGCTTCAAGGTCCTGAAGTGTGGTATTTCGAAGTGAAGAGAAATCCTGCCCAGGACTTTGTTGCCAATGGTGCCAGAGATAAGGGCTCCCCACAGAAAATAATCTGCCTCCTACTCCCCACCATGTAAATTTGGAAACCAGTGATGAATTATACATGTGTTCTTTTAAGATCTCCTGGTATAGTTGAAAGAGGGACATTATTTAATATGGGGGCAACACACCTGCTTTATATATTCATAGTACAAAAAATAATGCATCTAAATCACCCAAGCTAGTCCCAAAATAATTGGTCCTCAATAAGTAATAGCACTTACCATTGTAATGATTATAAAACGGATGATGGTAATGAAGACAAAGAAGAGTATATTCTATGTTTGACATCTAATTCTTTATCCCTGCCCTAAAGCTTTTACTAAATTTCACATTTAAAATGTAAGGGAAAAGAGAATATATTGATATGATTCGTAGATTTTGCGATAACGCAGCTGTGATTATTCTCTTATTCTCTTATTCTCTTATAATCTAAATCAGTATTTAGCCTTTCCAAATTGCATGATTTTCTTCCACATGTTAAGCTATGGTCTGGCCCATCATGGGAAAAACACAGGGTTTAATGAATTAAGAAAAATAGTCAAAATTTTGGATAATCTCAGACTTCAAATTGTCTATGTATGTACTGATATTTTTAGGCAAATGTTTGCCATTTGAGCCTTAAGTGAAGGTAATCTAGACCAAATGTGTTTCTGTCTGAAGTTTTAGTACTTTTATAATTTCCTTCCAAAAGAAATGGGGTCTGGCTTTCAGTTGGAAGATCTATTTTGTGGATTATAAAATTGTATTCTCAGAGTACCTGGAAGTTATGAGCAGATGTTCGAGAAGAAACCCCAGACTTGATTTGACTTCTAGGTGACACCTATAGAGTAACCTTGAGTAGAGAAACTACATAATTAGCCCAGTCTTGATGGGAACTAGGCATAAGTAATACAGAAACAGCTTGTACAGAAAAATTGGAGCAGACAGTTTTGTAATTCAGCCCAGTTGCTGCTTCCTGTTTCTAGTGCAGTTGCCAGGAATGAATAAAGTAGACTCTGGTAAAGAGTGATTTGTGTGGAGTGGTGTCTTGGGGACATGTAGTGGCTTTGGGAGCGTGGGGGTGATATTAAACTTTAGATTTATAATTCTCAAAATTGTTAAGGGCTTTTGACTTGGATGAAACATGGATCCCTTCTGGGGGGTAGCTACATTACTTGAGAATTTTATTATGATATTCTTAAGATGGGGCAGTGGTGTGGGTCAGAGGGGGGTACACGTACTATTTGAACTATGATGGTCCTTGGAAATGCTTACGATGAATAAGAGGCAGGATGCCACAGGGAGGATCTTGATGAGCAAATCTTGAGTCCTTACTTTCTGTCTCTGTTAAATGGGAATGGCAATGAGAACCTTGTGGGATTATTGTGAGGAATAACAATAATGTATATGATAGATCTCATACAATGTCTGAGCAATATGTGCTCAATAAACAGCAACTCCTTGTAGGAGTGATAGCCACAGTGGTCACATTCTGATAGTTGTTCTAATAGTGATAATAAAAATAATAGAAATAAAATAATAGCAATCAATTGTTCTATGTTTACTAAGTTGGAGGCAGTGTGTTAAAGCTTTATATCCATTATTTTAATTATGGAAATAGCCCTTTGAAGTAAGATGCTGTTATCATCCCATTTTAGAATTACTTGTAGATATAGTGGTGGTAGGGATGGTGATAGTAGTAATAACAAGAATGTTGTACTAGAATTTCTATCACCTCAGTGGTATAGACATAGGCACAGTATAAATAACAGGACTATATGCACACCAAACTTTCCCAAGCTCTTTCAAAATCAGTACAGTTCTTAGAACCTCGATGTTGTCTCCTGATCTCTTTCCCAAATCTTTGACCCAAGTAGAAGAACTGCACATGTGAATGTCTGGTCATAGTCACATTTTTCAAAGGTTATCTATCAGACTTCACCATTCGAGTAAGCATCTCAACTAACACTCCTTAAGTGTCTACTGTGTGCAAGCACTCAGTATACTGTGGTGGTTGGGAAAAAGCCAGAATTTATTTCAGATTAGTCTAATCAGTTGAAATAGGTATATTAGCAGGACATTTGTTTATTAAATACTATGTGTATGCATTGCGTTAAAACAGATAATCAAGATAATAATCATCAGAACAATGTGTGTAGGGAAAATTCCTAAGGATTTTCTGAATGCGAATGACATATGGGGTTTAGAACGTGATATTTGGAGTCCAAAGTTCCATGATTAACACTAAGTCACTAAAACTCTGATTTTCTATTTCCTCATCTGTCAAAATGTAATAATATTCCTACTCTACCTTTGCCATACTCTCACAGATTTAAGTGCTACATAAATTAGAAAATGCTATGTTAACTTGAAAGTACTATACAAACACTAGTTGTTTTTATTATATGTATCTGGAAAGATCAGGGAAGATTTCATGGAAAGATTTTTCCTTAAACTGAGCTTTAATGATAGGATTTGGATATGGAGAGGCAGAGCTTATGTTGGGGAGATAAGAAAGCATTCCAATTCCTTCTCTTGCAAAGGGATAGGGTCGTCACAGTGACCCTTCTCCACATGGTGAGGGGAACGGCATAAGTAAATACAGGTAAATAGGAAAGCTTAGGATTAAGTTAGTTGGGATATATCTAGTCATCAGTAGGAAGCCATTCAACAGCAGGCAAAAAAGCAGCATAACCAAAGAGCTGTGTTTTGGAGAATATTCTGTCTGTAGTTGATAGGATGCTCTGAAAATCAGAGAAACAAAAATACAGAGTGAGTCAGAAGGCTGGAGTTAATAAGAGCCTGAACTTGGTTAAAGGCTGTAGGAGTAGAAAGGAGGAAGTGGATATAAGAGATAGTACAGTGATTGACCATCAGAGATTGTTTTATCGCTCAAACTCCTCTGATATACCACCATGGCCAACACTGATTTGAAAGAGCTTTTTTTTTTTTTTTTTTTTTTTTGCGGTATGCGGGCCTCTCACTGTTGTGGCCTCTCCCGTTGCGGAGCACAGGCTCCGGACGCGCAGGCTCAGCGGCCATGGCTCACGGGCCCAGCCGCTCCGCGGCATGTGGGATCCTCCCGGATCCTCCGTTTCCTGCAAAATAGAGCTAGAGCATGACATTTAAATCTTTCCAAGTTCAGGCCTTGATGTGCCATTTTGACCTTTCAATTAATTGTATGCTATTGCCGTAGTAAATCGTTTGTTCCTCATTCTGTGACCCAGTCTGATATTTTTCTTATGCTATCTCCTCTGCCTGTGACACCAATTCCAACACATGTAAAATGCTCTCATCCTTCAGTTGCAAGCTAAATAGTCACCTTCCCTGGTATATGCTCCCCGCCTCCACCTCCAGCAGTTAGAATTCCTGTCTCCTTCCTTGAAGCAGCTAACATGTTGCTACCTTCTTTCGCCAGAATCAATGTATGCAAAAGTTAGGTTTTACTCTGTAATCAGTCCTCATGTTTAAAGTTTTCAATCCATTGTGGGATCAGATTCTTAAGAAGGAATCTGATAGCTTTTGGGTTCCATATTCAAGAACCCTTGTGATCAGACCGATCCCACTTATGATACCTAATATCAGTGAGCCAGTGCTGTTGTCGGAGCATGCTGTTCAATCACACAGTCCTGTCAAGAAAGACTATTTCTGGTGACAGACTGAAAATTACACCAAATTATCTATTAAAGTTGTTAGACAAGAAAGAAGTCATTCAGAATAAAGTTACCTCCAAAATACCAATGTTTTTCTCTGACACAAAGGAAGGCACTTCTCTGCCCTCAATCATGCTGGCTCTTCCAACGGTTGCTTTTGTAGCAAAATCCCTAAATACAAAGCAGCCCATTCTCTGAAGATAAACCAGTAAGTGGTAAATTATATAAAACAATGCCCTCTGATGTGTAACATGGGAAAGAGGGGTCCCTACCTTTTCACTTACTGTTGGACTTTTAATAGTCTAATAACAGCTTAAAAAAATCGTTTTATTAATGCACAATTTCAACAAGCAACTTCCTATGTTATAGGCTCCTCATGCTTCCTGGTAGGTAATTAGGATTGTTTTCTACCACTATATGTTGATAGTTTTTGGCTTGGCAGTTTTCTAAGCAGACACCCCCTTTCCCCCCAGTTATCCCACATGCACGCACTGTCACTCCTTCACCGTTCCTAGGACACAGTTACCACCCGTACTGGTGAGTACTGGTGAGTGTAAGGTCTGCAGCTGCCCACTTGGACTGACTTTCACTTTTGTCCAGCTAATTGCAAATGCTTATTAGTAGGAACTGACCAACTGGGCAGTGAATCAGCCAGCAGCCCCTGCTTTTAGTGCTCTTCCAAATTGCTTGTGTACTTATTTCCCATTTAACACGTGTAAAATGTCATTGAGCATTTTGCTTTACTTTGTGTTTTGTGGATGAAGAGTAGTATTGAGGATCTTTTAATATGTTTATTTAACATTCATGTTTCTGTTTGTGTGAAATGACCGTTCAGTGCTGTTTGCCTATATTTTATTACATTGCCTTTTTTCTTATTGATTTATAGGAGTATTTGATATCTTGTACTGATTCACTATTGATATAAGTGTTGTGGATAGCTTCTCCCACTTTGTAGATTAAGCTCTTGATTTTAATGTAGTCTAATATATCAATTCTTTCTTTATAGTTGGCACTTTCTCTGTCTTGTTTTAAAAACATCTTCCTACCCCAAGATCATAAGGTTATCAAGCTATAACTTTTGTCTTTTATATACTTAAGTATTTAATCAATCTGGTTTTGATTCTTGTGTATTCTTTTTTACAGATAAATAAATAATTGTCAAAGCGCTATTTATTAAATAGTCTTCCTTCCTTTTCCCTCTAGTTATCTGCACTACTCACTCTGACCTATATTATATTTCTATACTATGTGAGCCTCTTTCTGTGTTATCTATTCTGTTTCATTGGTCAATCTGTGTATCCCTGTGCAAAATCCACATTATCTTAATTAAGATTCTTTATAATCAATTGTGATGTCTAATAGATTAAATTCTTCTACCTTGTTTTGCTTCAGGAGTGTCTTGGCTTTGTTTAGGTTTTACTCTTTCATGTGAATTTTAGAATGAACTTGGAAAGTCCCACAGAAATCTTTTTTGAGGTTACCACTGGAATTGCCTGAACCTCTAAGTCAATTTAGGAAGATTGATCTTTGTCTGATATTGAGTCTTCCTTCTATAAATTTGGACTATTTTGCATTTATTTGGATCTTTTGTGTCTTTCAATAAAGTGTTATAATTTTCTCCATAAATATCTTACATTAAAAAAAATCATTAACTTTGAAAAACTTTTGTAAGATTTTTCATCAGGTTCCTTTATTGTTACTGATAGTATCTCTCCCCCACCCCTCATCTATTGAAAGGAGCATATAATTTTTCTCCCTTACCCTGTTCATGTGACTAATTACATTGATTGAGTTATAAGAGTTAAACCAACTTTGTATCCCTGGTGTAAGATGTTTTCCTTTTCTTTCTCCCTTCCTCCCTTCCTCCTTTCCTTTTTTCTTTCTTCCTCTTTTTCTATTTTTGCTTTAACTTCATAATTCTGCTGTTATTATTATCATTTTTCTTCTGCCTTATTTTAGGTTTACTCTGTTTTTATCTTTGTGAATGCCTAAGATGGACGATTAGCTCATAGAATCAGCCTTTTTCTTTCATATTGGCATTAAATACATTTTCCTCAAAATATTTTAGGTACACTGGCATCCCATCACATTTGATATGCAGTATTTTTATTAACATTCAAATAAAACTTTTTATAAAAATTTATTTTATGATTTCTTTGAGCCAAGAGTTATTTAGAAGTTTTTTTTCCTTTAATTTTCAAAAATATGGGGATTTTTTTCCTTTCTGTTATTGATTTCTAATTTAATAAAATAATGTCCAGGAAAAATTGTATAAATAAATAAATATTCTTTTAAATTTATTTTAGCCTGAAATGTGGCCAACATTTTGCCAGTGTTCTCTCTTTACCTGGAAAAATGTGTATTCTAATTGTTGGATGTAGGTTTCTAACTATATTCAGTAGGTCAAGTTTGCTAGTTATGTTTTTCAAATCTTCTGTACCTTTGCTAAATGTTTACATATTTACCCTATCAATAAGTCAATGTGATCAGCTTATAATCTCCCTCTTGGATAGTGGATTTGTGAATATTCTACAATATCTTCTTGTGTTTCTTTAAACTTTTTACATAGTCATTTTAAGTTATGTATCTGATAATCTTAATATCTGAAGTCCTTGTAAGTCTAAATCTGTTCTTGTTTCTCATGGTCGTCTGTTTCATTATGTCTCCTTAATTGTGACTTTATATTTTTGCTGAACTTAAATAATGGGAATTCTGAGGGTCAAAACTGGGGGGCATTTTCTTCCAGAAAGGATTAGACTTTGCTTTTCAGTGGAGCCAAAGAATTCTTTGGAATTGGGAGTACTTTGGTTTCTTTTGAGGGTTCTTTTAATTTTAGATTTTCATGTTCTGTGATCTCAGACCTGAAAACATTATTTTTCCTCAGGCATCCCTGGCTTTCATTTTCCTACAGCCCACTTTTCTGGTTTTGGTTGACAGGATTTTACTTGATGCTTTGTTGGTTTTGGTCTTGCTGATTGTTCTCACATTTTTGTATGTCTGTGATTCATTTAACGTGTGATGATTAGAATTTATTAGACACAAATGCATTGCAGCAGGAGGCCCACTAGAGTAAGTGCCTTGTGTACAATACTGATGGAAGTGGGAACATTTTAATGCAGATTTTGATTGCATTGATTTCCTGCTTAAAATCCTCCAGTAACCTTCAGGTTTAAGTACAATCTCTTTAGCAAAAGCATTAAGGCCTCAAGATCATCTCTCTTCCCACCTCTCTTATCTTCTTTCCCTTTACTTACCCATATGAACCTGTACTCTTCTATACCAACATCTTTATAATTTCTTGAATATGACACACTTTTTAAAGACTCTTTCTGCTGCTTCAGAGGCTTTTTACTATTTATCTATCAGGATACTTCAGCTTTTGAGTTTCAGTGCACAGAGCACATCCTTTTTTAAGTGTTTTCTAAACCCAAAGACTAGTTGAAGTGCCCCTCTTCCAAATTCCCATAACCTTTATTTTAGCTTTTATAGCACTACATTACTTTCATTGCTTGTTTTTTTCTATTTTTTCCATTAGGCTCTGAGAGAAAAGGCTGTTTCTTGTTTATTCCTCTATTTCCAGTGCATAATATTTAGGGTGATCAAATACGCTAATCTCTTAGTTCTGACAGCTATTACAGAATACCATAGACTGGGTGGCTTACAAACAAAAGAAATTTATTTCTCACAGTTCTGGAGTCTGGAAAGTCCAGCGTCAAGGCACCAACAGATTCACTGCCTGGTGAGAGTCTGCTTCCTCTTTCATAGATAGCAGTCTTTTTATTGTGTCCTCACATGGCAGAAGGGGCAGGGGACCTCTTCGAGGGCTCTTTTATAAAGGCACTAAACCTATTCATAAGGGCTCCACCCTCATGACCTAATCACCTCCCCAAATCCTCACCTCCAAATACTGTTACATTGGGGATTCAGTTTCAACATATGAATTTTGGAGGAACGTAAATATTCCATCTGTGGCAGCTAGGTTACCCAAGAAAGTCCTGGCTTTCATCTCTGGTTTTCCCAGGGTAATGATTAATAGTACTCACTTTGGTTTTTGAAAGTGCCCACTTTGAGTGTGGAATTATATTTTTATCCTAATAATATCGTTGTAGTTGTTGAATGAATGAAAATATAAAAGACAGGGAAGGAAGGAGGGATACTTAGAACTGGACAATGAGATCTGACTCACCTTTCTAGCAACATATCTTTGTAAAAGTTCTTTAACTCCTTTGTGCTTTCATTTACTCATCTGCAAAAAAAGGGAAAATATTCCCCATCAACTTCAAAGGGAAGCTAACAATAATAAAAACTCTAATGTCTTAAACTTATGTAGTTATTTAAGATTTACTAAGTACCTTCACAAATGTAATTTCATTTATCTTCTAATGATAGTGCTAGATAGTGAACATTTCCATACTTTTTGAACTAACACTTAAGATGACCAAGAGCAGTAGTTAGTGGGTGTTCGCCGGTTCTGGTGACTCTGTTTGCTTTCAATCTGCATTTATTGAGAGTCTACTATGTGTAAGGTGCCTGTGTTAGGTACAGAGCTATTGAACTCATCTAAGGAAACTAAAGCTACACTTATTTTTCATTGGTCTCTCGACCCCAGAATTACAATCATGACACCTAACACCTTCCATGTTATGTAACTCTCACTCAGAGCAATTAGAAGTGACAGAATAAATCAATGGGTAAATATTCCATTGAACTGTATCATCCTTATGAGTTGGGTACTTGCTTGAGTGCTTGGTTGAGTAATTAAGTGTGGCTTTCACTTAAGAGTTCAATCAGTTATGTTTATTTTCTTCTTATTGGATTAGCTCATGAAAAATTAAGAATCATGGCAGGGCTCATATGGCTACTTTGAAAGTCCTGTAAAACAGCAGATGTAGATTATAGCACAATTGATTTAACCCCTGTAGCTGAACTGATTGTCCAGATGGTGAAAATGACAAGACAGAATAACAGTGATCATTACACATCTCGCATTATGTGGTGTTCTTCATCTTATAAAACTTCCACTCACATACTCTCAAGATGATTAAACTTGTTAAGTAGACAGGAAGGTATTTTAGAGATAAGGAAACAGATGAGTAAGAAAAAAATTATTAGTTAGCACTTGTCTGATTCCAAGCTAAATGGTCTCCCTGACGACAGTTTACTGACACGAGATTATTCTAAATGCAAATTTAACCTGCTTTCTCTATTATATAAAACCAATTTCTGTACCTTGTTATGAGTTAAAATTCAAACACTGTAACATTTGTCCACAGGCATCTCATGATCTAGCTCCTCCTTGCCTCGCCAGCCTTACTTTTAATCTAATTTAATTTTTTCTTTCACCCTTTATTCCTTTTTACCCTCCACAAGTGTGTCTGTCAGGCTTCCACACCTTCTTTCTTTACTCACACTGTTTCTATTGCTTTGCTTATGTTCAGTGTCAGCTCAAACATTACCTGCTTTTTTAAAGCATCTGCTGACTTTCCTTGCTTTTCCCCAAAGAACTTTTTTCCGTGGTCTCCCCAGTCTCTATAGTTCTCTATCAAAAGATAACACTTACTTTTTTATAAATCTGCTTCTCTTAGCTGGACTCAGTGCCCATTTGTTTCTGTTTTTCTAGCGTCTGGCAGAGTTTCAGTCATACAATAGGCACTCAACACATATTTATTGAAAAAATTAATACATGAATGAATAATATATAATGCTATTTATCCTACCTCACTTTATCTGAAACCACTGTTACATATTCATATTTCTTCACAGTTGATCAAAAGTGTTCATGCCTCTCATTCTATCTGACCACAGAAACAACATGAGCTGCATAGGCCGGCGAGGGCCTAATTTACAGCTGTGAATAGGGAGGCTCAGGAAAGATAAATGTCTGCCTCCCACTTGGTGACCATATGATGTCACTTCAACCTGAGAATGTGTATTCTTGCTGTGAGTGCTCTAAATCTGACCATTTTAGCTGTTCTTGGGCAAGGGATTTCCACCGTTGATTTAAATGACCGGAGGTAGGAAAGCTTAGAATAGCACGTTCTAAAAAATCTTGAAGAATTCCAGAGAAGGATTAAAAACTTGTATTCTGTACTCTTCTCAGCTCATCATTTTATCTTGGCATTTAGGCATTGAGTCTATGGCATTGACCAAAAGCATCAAAAAACAATCGCAGAAGCAATAAGAGCAGTTGTTATTCACTTACTTTGTGCAGGGCCTCATGCCGACTGTTACATGCCTTTCCTCAACTCTCAAAACCAATTCTTTTCATAGGTACGCTTTTCCTCACTTTACAGTTGAAGAAGTCGAATCTCAGAGTGAATCCAATACCTTGCCCAAGCCAAATAGCTGGTGAATGGCAGAGCCAGAACTCTCCCCTCTGAAGGGAGCTGGCTAACATCATTAGCCTAGTATGAAATTTTAGAGGTTACTTGCCAAGAACTGAGCTTCTCTTTGATGACTTAGATCACAGAGACTCTTTTCCTAGGCTGACTTTGATGAACTGATCTCTGGTGTTTGTAAGCTGCCTAGTAGTATATATCAGATATAAAATACCAATATTTCCTTCCTGATTTGGTTATCCTGAACATTGTGTGAAGTCTTGGTACCTCAAGAGAGATCAGTTGTCCTGATAATATTGCTTGGAGGAATTCAAATTAGATCAAGCCCGTCCCCAGCGTGTTGCAGCGCTCCTCTTCAGCCTGGCTGCCCCACAGAACACTGCAGTGCAAACTTGTTCAACAGAATCTTCATCACCCTGTACTTGCATTCAGGAATTCATAACGTTCCATCTGTGCCCTCCGTTTTATAAAGATATATGATCTGGTATACATGATTAAGGATTTGAAGGGACAAGACTTTGGAGCCAGATAGTCTTGGGCTCAAATCACAGTCCTGCCACTTACCAGCTATGGAGTATTAGGCAAATAACTTAATCTTTCTAAGCCTCAGTTGATTCATCTGTGAAACTGAGCCAATATAATTATCTCATGAAGTCATTGTAAAGACAAAGCAGTATAGATACAGATATAGATCTATCTCTCTCTATATATATTCCCACATATAGTGGGTGTTTAACAAATATTATTAGTCCTCCCCTTTCTTTAAAAGTATCTTAAATAATATGAAAATATTACAAAACTTTTACAAATGAGAAAAGAAAATGTATTACCTATAGTCCCACCACTCAAATTAAAAAGCCACTCTAAGTGTTAGTGTATTTTGTCATTACACTAAATTTTCTTGTCATTTTAGTGTATTTTGTCATTACACTAAATTTTCTTGTCATTTTTCATATGGCTATGTTTAAATCCTGCCTTTTCACTTAGTATTACATTATACGCACTTTCATAGACATCATCTACTAAGCAACTCAGTCATTCCACTCCTACGTATTTACTGAAGAGAAATGAAGCCATATGTTATATAAGTCCATAAAGACTTGTACTCTAATGTTTATAGCAGCTTTATTTTTAATAGCAAAATTGTGAAGATACCCAAATATCCATCAACAGGAAAATGGATAAAGACATTATGACATAGCCATACAATGGTATACTACTCGGCAACAGAAAGGAATGAACTATTGATACATGCACTAACGTGCGTAAATCTCAAAATAAGCACTGTATGCTAAATGAAAGAAACCAGACAAATAAGAGTGCTTACTATGCAATCCCATTTATAGGAAATTCTAAAAAACTCAAATCAGTCTTCAGTGAAAGAAAGCAGAAAAGTGGTTGCTTAGGAATAAGAAGAGGTGGAAGGGAAAGATTACAAAGGTGCACAAGGAAACTTTTTGGAGTGATGGATGTGTTCAATATCTTAACCGAGCTGATAGTTTCACAGGAATTTATACAGCTCAAAAGTCATAAAATTGTATACTTTAAATATGTGTAGTTTATTATGTCCAATTAATACTTAAAAAAAACTGTAAAAATAAAAATTATATATCTTGGGGGAAATCACACTATAATAGTGAGACTATCCCCACTCATTTATGTTCAGATTGCTTCCAGGATTTTGCTGTTAAAAACAAAATTGCAATGAACATCTTTGGCATAAAGCTATTATATATTATTTGCTTTCTCTTAGAATCAACTAATGGCAAAATCGTCTTTCACTGGGTGAGAGTGGCACATAAAAATCTTTGTAGTTCACTCCTCATTAGTGTGGGTGTTCTTATGAGGGAGTTATGTGTACAGTAGACTCACTAGCTACTTTGTTTTTTAATGATTGTTATCACTGGTTTCCAGGTACCACCACTTGGGCCATTGATAAAAATAGAAGCATAAGGGCACACAGGTTACAATTAGAGTTGTAAAACCAGGAGTCTCAGTCAGGAGACCAGTCGTGATGGAATTTTGAGTTTCTCTAAGCATCTGACCCCCTCAGGATTTCAGGGGCCTCATCAACTATCCCTATTGATCTGTGTATACTACCAACCATTCTGTTCAATAGTCAACTACTCTGATCATCCAGTCACTTCTAGGTGCTTACTTTCCTTGTTAGTCAGTGGTGTTTTCTCTATAGGGAATGTATAAAGGTGCTGCATGGACCTTTTACTTCAACATTGACCATTCATTTGTTCATACAAAAAAAATTGCTGAGCTTGAACTATATACCAAACATTGGATTCATACTGAGGAAAAAGCTATGAATAATACATAATTCCTGGCTTCAAAAGCTTATGGTAATTTTTGAGAAACCAGTAAGTAAATAATAAATTAGAATAGGGGGCAATTGGCCCAACCCGAGGCATAAGCCATTGGGGAACATCTAGCAGATACATGTATCCCAGCCTAAAGCATTAGGGTAGACTTTCTAGAAGAAGTGACACCTCAGCTGGTAACTGGAAAAGGAAGGGTCAGGCGGAGAAACTTAGGGAGAGAGGGAGGAGGATGTTTTAAGCAGAATAAACAGCATGTAGAAGATACTAGAGGGAGAGGAGGTCTGACAGTACTCTGTGGGTATGTCTATGACTGATGCTGGTGTGGTAGTGAATGACCAGGGCTACGTACTCAAGCTGCTGCCCTTGGCCTAGGCTGCCCGTTTCAGAAGAGATTGGCAGGCTGACACTATAAAGGCAAGATTGGCAAGATTAGGGAAGTAAGAGTGAGGATGGCAAGGGCATTGTCAGCAGGCCTGGGGCCAGGCCAGAAAAGAGTTTGCCACTGACCCTGTGGCTCAGGCCACCCACCATCAGCCGACCTCTTTCTCCCTCCCCTTCTTCATCAATGGTGGAGTAGATTTTGTGTCTTTTGGTTCAGAGCCTAACAAGCCACCTGACTTTTCCCCCAGGTTAGTTCTGGTTTGGGTCACTCTCTGGGACCTGTCATGAACTTATGATGATGACCATATTGGTAAAAGGTTTTGTTTTTTGCTTTTTGTTTTGTTAATGTGTGCTTCCTATGAAGGACTTTTAAGAAGTATCGGGGTAAAAAAATACTACTAAAATATTCTGTAAAGTATTTGTTTTCTGATTACAAAGGTAATAGATGCTCATTATAGGATAATTATTATTATCAATTATGACTTTTAATATGTGTATTAGAGAAAAGTTGGAAATCACAAAAGTGTAAGGAAGAAAACAAACATTACTGAAATATTCAGAGGTGGCATAGTTTAAAATTTTTCCTTTTAGTATTATCTATCTGCACATCTCATTGTATCTAAACCCTTATGTATTTAAAATACATAAATACTGATAAGTAATGGGTCTGATAAATAATTGGTAAATAATGGGTCACTACTGATAAATAATGGGTCACTCCAACTGTTTCCCTTTACAATTACGATGTGATAAATCATATATATTAGCATATAAGATTTAGTGACACAAAATAAATTTATAAAGGTGTACTTGTTGGGATATAAGGCAAATGTCATAATTTTAAAGGAGTGCATAAAATAACACATAGTTGATGCATTTTACTACCCTGCCTCCTATTACTGGATATTTAGATAGTCTCCAAATTTTATTCTCATAAATAAGTTAAAAAATATCCTTAAGTCCTTAGGTGTCTTTGGGCCTGTCAATTAAATGCTGCCAGTCATGACACGTTTCAGGTTGGTAAGAATGCTAGAGTCTGGTAAAATCACTCAATGTCCTCCAGTAGTATAGCCAGTCATACATATAAAGGGAAGGCAGGGAATCTGGTAATTTTATTTGCGTATTGGCCAGGTTTCGGTTTCCATATTTTTATACATATTATCTCACTTAATTTTCACCTCAACTGTGTCAGGTGTGTGTTAACCCATTCTACAGATGAAGAAACTAAGGCTCAGGGTGATTAAGTGACTCTCCCAAGTTTTGGGGCTGAGTTGGAGGTGAGACTTTAACCAGAGTCTATCACATACCAAAGATCATATTCTTCCATCTATGCGTGTCTTCTCACAAAAATCAATGAGAATTATGGTGTTTCTTTTGTAACCCAGAAGCAAGAGAGTGTCTCTTTTTTTTTTTTTTTGGATAACCGATAATAGTTAATCATTGATCATTACTATGTGCCAAATACTGTTCTGAGTGCTTTATAGGTATTAACTTATTTAATCCTCCAAACCGAATGACATAGGGTCTATTATTATACCCAATATACAGATGAGGAAATTGAGGCACAGAGAGATTAACTACGTTGCCCAGAATACTTGGTTTATGGGCATATAATGCAGGATTCAAGCCAAGCAGTCTGCTCTGGAGTCAGCATTCTGAACCTCCACTGCATTGCCTCTCAGAAACAATTGTCAGTTTCTGCCAGAAACCAAACAATAGATGTTGTCTTACTATATGTAGTAACATTACATCACATTAAAGGGCAATGTGAGGATCAAGAACACAGATTTTTGGAACCAAACTACCTCTGTTTGCATCCAGGATCTGCCACTTACTAGCTGCATTGCCTTGTGGCAAGATACTTAATCTCTCTATTTCTGAGTTCTTCGTCCATAAAATGGAGACAATAATAGTCAGCATCTTATAAGGTTGTTTTGGGAATAAGCATTTGTACCATACTTTACATAGTGCTTGGCATATACTTACCACTATTTGAGTGTTGTTAAATAGGTTGTAGTTTATGAGTTCTTCCCTTCTGATTCCTCTCTCACAAACCACACTCTAGGAAACGGTGATCTCAATGGCAAGGTGAGGTGACCAGACACATCCACAACGTCTGGCTTTTTCAAAGGCCTTTCCCACTATTGATGGCCCAGCAAAGATCTGGGCCCCGAGGCTGCATAGTATCTTATGTTTCTGTGAGATCTGTTTTAAAGGGAAGAATCAGCCTTGCCAACTTTCCAAATTTAGCCATAACTGGGTCACCTAAAAAAGTAGTGCACTGTTCCCTCAAGTAACCTTTTGCTTATGTTAATTTTATATGAAGCGTTCCTCACCAAATCTTAGCACGTTTTGAATTTCATGAGTCACTGCTTTGGCAGAGAAGTGTGTGAAGAATGCCTTTCCAGGACTGTTAGCAGACATGGTACGGCTTGCTTCTGCCCTTGGTCAAGTCTGTATCTCTAGGGACTGGTACTGCAGGTGAAAACAAACAGACAAACAAACAGACAGGATCAGGTATGATTATTTTATTTTGGTCTTTCATACTATAAATTCTCCAAGAAGGAATTTTGCTTTGAATGAGTTGAACCGAATCCCTAATATTGCTCCCTGGCTGGTGCTGGGCTCTGTGCTAGGCTCTGAGTACAAACAAGAATTTGATCCCGGCCCTGCCTTTAAAGACGGCACAGTCTCCTGTTGATCAGTCTCTAGAGAAATGCTTCTGAGGAAGTTTTTGAGGTAAGAGGTTGATTTTCCCAAGCCTAACTTGACATAATCACACGAATCATTATCTGACAGAGGGCCCTCTCCTTATACCTCCTGACTGGGAAAAAAAAAAAAAGGTGTTCAGAGAGCTCGGCGCTTTGAGTCAGATGCAAAATCTGCAGTGAAGAACTATTCTCTTCCCAGTGGACAAAGGATGTGTGAGAGGAGGTCCACTAACACTTTGAGACAGCTTATCATAGACCAGGACCCATGTTAGAGATATGGTTATCTTGAATCAACCCTGTGGGGCGACTGTGTCTTTCAGCAGATGTGGGAACTGATGCTTATTAATAAACTGAGGTGAGAATAACCTGATTAGGTCCAGAGCTAGGAAGAGGTAGTGCCCAGAATTTGACCTCAGCTCTGTCTGGCTCTAGAGTCCATGTATTTCCCACTCTAGGCATTATTTCCTTAGAGGGATCATTTTAAAGAAAAAACTTGAATTCAGTATCTTAGAAATCCTAACCAGATTCTTTCTTTAATAGAGACAGTGCCAGAGTGAGGGATTTTTAAAGTCCACTGGCATCACCTTCCTGAAGAAATGGCCTCTCTTCTTTTATCATCAACTAATCTTACTCACACCTTTCCTTCTGAGTGCATTGCTATAGCCTATTTAGTTCAGTTTAAGCAAGGTTATGCATCAAGAATTTGAGACTTTTATTTGCCTCTCTCAACGGGACAGGAGCTTTGGAGCCTCACTGAGCTGAATTCTATCTGTATACCTACTGCTGACTCTCAAATGGAGAGCATGATTTGTTTGTGAGGTTTGTGAGGCTGGCATGACATATAAAATCGTTATTGTTAATCAGCTAGACTATAGTTATGGCTTAATAAATTCTAGTCCTTTCCCCCTTCATAGTGAGACATTTTGACTACTCACTGTCTGGGGGAAAGAAGCTCTTCTGAAGAAATTTGCTAAGCACCCGCAGTGTCTTACTGTTTTAGGTGATTGGAGAACTAAAAGTCTAAATGTCCTACCCTTGATGCCCTTGGGTCCTGGATATAAAGAAAGGATAAAAAGTAGAAATAATTTAGAGACAAATTAAATGCTTTATAATGTGACATTTGCAGTAAATAAAATAGAATCCAGAGAAAGTGGAGACTGGTACTGGTGAGGCTTTAGGGAAGGCCTTCTGGCAGGGAGGGGTTTGAATAGATCTTGGGGCAGAAGGTGGGGGTCAGGGATAGAAGCTACACAGGCAAAAGGGAGAACTTAAACCATCAATTTTTCCTATGATTTTCCCCTTCCCTTTTTATTTCCTTGTTTCCACGGCAAGAACGTAGAAGTCATTTTCCTTTTCATCCCCATTCCCCTTTCCTTGTACCTATGCAACTGTTTTACTTGATTAGAGAAACGTCATATTTTTTATTATTTCTTTAAAGTGTAGTCTTGTATGTGGAATAAATAGAATTTATTTTTTGGTGGAATTAATTATTTCTTTTAGAGGTATTTGAGCAGCTGCTGTCTTCCAGGTACTATGTGAAAGGTGGCTTTGGATAGCCAATAATCTAGTAGGAAAATTAAGACAAATAGAAAATAATCACTATTTTAAGGAGAGAACAGGAAAAGCTCTGAAGAATTTTAGAGAATTTATGATTGGAGTGATGAGAGTGTTCTCATGAAGAGAAGCAGAACTTGAGCTAGGGCTTGAACGATAGGATTAGCAGTTCCACAACGTAATCACAAGTACAGAGATGGGACACAAAAAATATAAAGATTACTAAGCAGATCTATTTGTAGGAGCCATGCAAGGAAATTGTAGACCAGAAGCCATGAAGGTAAATTGTAGCCAGAAGCCAAAAATGTTACATTAACTACGTGAGGAGATGGATGTTAACACAATTTATTGAGGTAATCATTTCATAATATATACATATGTAAAATCATTATGTTGTACAGCTTAAACTAATACAATGTTATATGTCAATTATATCTCAGTAAAACTGGGGAAGAAAATCAACTTCATGGTAAATGCAAACCCTAGTCAGGCATTTTGTGGAACAAACAAACAAACAAGTTCCAAATACCTTTTTTTTTTTTTTTTTTTTGCGGTACACGGGCCCCTCACCGTTGTGGCCTCTCCCGTTGAGGAGCGCAGGCTCGGCAGCCACGGCTCACGGGCCCAGCCGCTCCGCGGCATGTGGGATCTTCCCGGACCGGGGCATGAACCCGCGTCCCCTGCATCGGCAGGCGGACTCCCAACCACCGCGCCACCAGGGAAGCCCCCAAATACCTTTTAAATAGACAGTGAAGAACTCTGGGATTTTTTCACAGATGCTTATCCAGTGTTACAGATTGATCCTCATAAAGAGATGCTTATATGCAAAGATGCTCAAGATCACTAATAACAAAGGAATGAAGATTAAAGCAATGCAAGATCATTTTTACCTATCAGATTAACAAAGATTTTAAAAGATTAATAGTGGTTAGTACTAGCCACTAACAAGTAAAAAATAGGTACTATCATCACTGATGTAAATTGTGCATAATTATGAGACTGGAAATTGGCATAAATTTGCTGGAAAACAATATGGTAGAATGCACCAATATTTAATACATGCATACTTTTATACTTGGCAGTCCTACTTGTACTAATATATCTATCCTAAGGTCGCAACTGAGCAATGCTCAAAAGTGATTGTACACGATATCAATAGTAGTATGTTATCTAACATTATAACATTAGTAGCAACTGAAATGTCCATTAATTGGGATATTTTAAATAAATTATGGCATAAACTTTGGACAATATGCTTGTAATTGTGCTTTTCCAAAAGGATGAATTAGTTCTGTACTAATTTGGAATGATGTTCATCATATATTAAAAAACAAACCAAACAGATATCAAACAGTAACTCTGATCTCATTTATGTGAAAGCAAAACTTCATATGGAAATAATTATCAAGAAGGATGTATACCAAATAGCTAATAATGGTTATCACTTTAGAGTAGAAATAAAAAGTAATTTCACTTTCACTTTAAATCCATCTATGTTTCTTAAATGGATGTGTAATTTATAAATAAAAATTTAAAGTATTTTGATAAGTGGTTAAGAAGAGATTATTAAAAACGTTGTTTTAGCTACAGGTTTGAGTATAAACTAGAATGAATATAAGGGCAAAGATGAAAGTCAATGTCCTCTGAGACACCTTTCCATATCACCCAGTGTTGACCTCGTCATTTCCTATCACATTATTCTGTTTTCAGTCCCTTATATTGATAGTATTTAGCAATATATCTTACCTTCTGGTTTATTTTTAAAATTATTTTGCTGAGATAAAGGACGTTGCTTATCTTGTTCCTTGCTGTATCTCCAGCACTTAGAACATCACCCAAATGAAAGTTGTTTCACATAAATGAGTTGAATGAAATAAATGCCTGTTGAACAGCTATTGTAATAGTTGGCTTTTAAAATAAAATCTAAACACCTTAATTGCAATTATAAGCCCCTACATAATTTCGCTCCTGCCACCCTCTCTAACTTCATTATCTTATCCCCACATCCATCCCCTCCAGGATCTGTACACATTGAACTTTCTTCAGTTATCTTAATATACCCTTCTCTTTCATCTCCAGATCTTGGTACGTGTTATTCTTGCTTCTTGAAAAATTAACTGAGTTCTTCTCTTTCTTACCCCTGTTCATTCCTCTGATATCAGAATAATTTAAGCAGTATTTTGGCTTAAGGTCAGGGTCTCTGGATTTAAACATCAGATTAGTTAAGAAACCTTAGTCAAGGTTTGTTGTTGTTTAAATATCCTCATGTGTAAAGTAAAAATAATAATACCTCTCTCGGGCTTCTCTGGTGGCGCAGTGGTTGGGAGTCCGCCTGCCGATGCGGGGGACGCGGGTTCGTGCCCCGGTCCGGGAGGATTCCACATGCCGCGGAGCGGCTGGGCCCGTGAGCCATGGCCGCTGAGCCTGCGCGTCCGGAGCCTGTGCCCCGCAAGGGGAGAGGCCACAACAGTGAGAGGCCCGCGTACCGCAAAATAAATAAATAAATAAAAATTTTTTTTTAATTTAAAAATAAATAAATAAATAGTACCTCTCTCATAAGGTTGTTGTGAGAATAAATGAGTTAATACATGAAAAGCACTAAGGACAGCTGATGCACAGTAGCAGTGTATTACATGTTAAGATGATGATGGTGATGATGATGACAATGGCTTGTGGTGCGGTAGCTGTAGTGATACCGATGTCACCTTTTGGGGAAAACTTCCTACCCCAGGATGAGTTAGGTGCCATTATTCTTCAGTGAAAAATGAATTATTGTGTATCATTGCCCATTTATTTGGATCTTACTAGAGTATAAGCTCCATGGGATTGAAGACGGAGGTCACTGTGTTCACCAGAGTACCCACAACACCGTGTCTGGCCTATAGTAGGTGCTTAGAAAATGTTTGTAATAAAATGACTGAATCGGATAATCTTTGCATAAAGCAATACAGTTGAGCTAAGATATATTGTAGGAACTTAGAAGACAGATCTTGGCAGTGGAGTAGAATGAGAAAGAGTGAGAGTCAAGGATGACTCAGGTTCAGGTACTGGAGACTAGAAAAATGGCAAAACCATTAAGGGAGAGGAATAAAATGAATGACTAGTCTTGGCCCTTCCTGTTGACACCTAAGAATTATTTTTTGTCTTTATGCTTTCACAGCTAACCTAAAGGGCTCTTAGATTTATTATATTCTTTGACATCCAAAACTTTATGTTGTAGGCAATACAGATGTATATCCCCTTCTACCAATAAGCAAATTGAAGTTCAGAGGTAAATGGTTTGCTTGAAGTCATGTTTGAATAGAAGGAAAGTCCTATTCCAGGTAGGAAAAATGTAATTTTATTTAAATTAGTCATTTGCTTATTTAGAAATATATATGGAACTTCTACAATGTACAGAGCATCATGATCTGGGTATACAGAGATTTAAATGAATTGACCACTGCCCTTAACAGCTCAGTACTTATTGGTAAAGACAGTTAACAAGTTCAAGACAGACTGATAGGCCTTCTTAAGGATTCAGATAATATTCTTTGGGATTACCATGAACAGAGCAATTAGTTTTCAGTAGCAGATTTAAAGAAGGTTCTTGGATGATATTACATTTGACCTAGGTTTTTATGCTGTTCACTTTTCAGAGTTGTACTCCAATACATTTCTTTCAAAGATAAGGTATATTTCGGTTCTAAACTAGAATTGTCTAATTTTCTCAATGTGTTCATAAAAGAGCATTATCTAATGCATGTCTATCATTTAGCTTTGGGTTTTAGGTTTCTGTAAATTGTTTTGCACTTTTTCTTTCTTCTTTTAATTTAACTCAGCAACAGTAGCTCTCTGTTGTGAAGAAACACCAAATGAATTCATGTTTGAGGTGACAATTTTCAGCATACTTTTAAGATAGTCTGCAGAGCTGATAACATGTTGAGGAAGCGACTTTTTAAAGCAAAATAAAAGGTAGAATCCAAATGAGAATATCAAAGAGCCTCAGCTTGATCACTTTATTTCCCCACTGCATCCTCAAAGGTACATGAAAGCAAAACCAAATTACACTTGAATCTTGGTGATAATAGGACGATAGACTTTTAATATATGAAGAAGATGTCACCGGTATATGATCTAAGGAACTAAATTTAGATTGAGAATAGAATCATAAGGTTTATGAACTGAGAAGGAACGGATGGTAATCTAGTACAACCTTTTATTTGTCTCTATCTTATTTAGAAACTGATAGAAAGATTGACTTGAATTCATTTCAGTTCAATTCACTGAAGCAATTGCTTGGTATTACTAGGTTATCAAATTGCTTAGTATTGCAAGGTTTCCATTACTTAATATTTTTCCATTACTTATTACCTTTATGAAATTGGGCAAGTAATTCAAAATCACTGTCTGCTTTTTTAACCAATAAAATGGGAAAATGGAGAAAATAATAGGTATCTCATAGAGATATTGAGAGAATTAAATGAGATAATGAGATAATGCATGTAAAATACTGATCTGGACGCTCTATTGTGGCCCACCCTACTCCCCCACCTCTAGGAAGGTATTAAGATTGAATTGATTGTGATACAAGCAGCTGGCCACATGTGTTTCTCCCACCACAGTAATTCCAGTGCCCTGTACCATGCCTGACATCTAGTAGGAACTCAATAATTCTTTCTTGAATGAAAGTATGAAGTTGACCTTTTTCATGTCTTTATATTAACTGATGGACTCCTGAAGGTGTTTAAATTCTAGACCTCTTAAATCTAAGCCACTTTTTAAATAAAAGGGTAAATTGAGACCCTAAGTGTTAAAGAGTTGGCTTACAGTGACAAAGATGAATAACTACAGTGACAAAGATGAATAACTACAGTGGCAGATCCACTTGGGACTCAGGATCTCTAACCTCTAGTCTAGTCTATTCTACCACAGACTTTAAAAATATTAGTAAACACTGTGTTTTCCCAACATTCTAACTGTAGTTAAGTGTACTCACTCAAGACAATTTGGAGAACACACTGTGTAGAGAACAAAATATAGTTTTATTATTTACTCATATAACAATGTCCCACACACATATGGTCACCTTATCTTTGATAAAGGAGGCAAGAATATACAGTGGAGAAAAGACAGCCCCTTCAATAAGTGGTGCTGGGAAAACTAGACAACTACATGTAAAAGAATGATATTAGAACACTGCCTGACACCACACACAAAAATAAACTCAAAAAGGATTAAAGACCTAAATGTAAGGCCAGACACTATCAAACTCTTAGAGGAAAACACAGGCAGAACACTCTATGACATAAATCACAGCAAGATCCTTTTTGACCCACCTCCAAGAGAAATGGAAATAAAAACAAAAATAAACAAATGGGACCTAATGAAACTTAAAAGCTTTTGCACAGCAAAGGATACCATAAACAAGACCAAAAGACAACCCTCAGAATGGGAGAAGATATTTGCAAATGAAGCAACTGACAAAGGATTAATATCCAAAATTTATAAGCAACTCTTGCAGCTCAATAACAAAAAAACAAACAACCCAATCCAAAAATGGGCAGAAGAACTAAATAGACATTTCTCCAAAGAAGATATACAGATTGCCAACAAACACATGAAAGAATGCTCAACATCATTAATCATTAGAGAAATGCAAATCAAAACGACAATAAGATATCATCTCACACCGGTCAGAGTGGCCATCATCCAAAAATCTAGAAACAATAAATGCTGGGGAAGGTGTGGAGAAAAGGGAACACTCTTGCACTGTTGGTGGGAATATAAATTGATACAGCCACTATGGAGAACAGTATGGA
>NC_041229.1:48470801-48474475 GCF_002837175.3 Physeter macrocephalus
AGATGGGAATAAAGACACAGACCTACTAGAGCATGGACTTGAGGATATGGGGAGGGGGAAGGGTAAGCTGTGATAAAGTGAGAGAGTGGCATGGACATATATACACTACCAAACGTACAATAGATAGCTAGTGGGAAGCAGCCGCATGGCACAGGGAGATCAGCTCAGTGCTTTGTGACCACCTAGAGGGGTGGGATAGGGAGGGTGGGAGGGAGGGAGACGCAAGAGGGAAGAGATATGGGAACATATGTATATGTATAACTGTATCACTTTGTTATAAAGCAGAAACTAACACACAATTGTAAAGCAATTATACTCCAATAAAGATGTTAAAAAAATGTCAAAATTTAGGCATACTTCTTTGGCTCTTTCATTTAACACTAACGTGAGTAATTATTTTGTGACTAAATATTCTTTAAAAACATTTTAATGGGGCTTCCCTGGTGGCGCAGTGGTTGAGAGTCCGCCTGCCGATGCAGGGGACGCGGGTTCGTGCCCCAGTCCGGGAGGATCCCGCGTGCCGCGGAGAGGCTGGGCCCGTGAGCCTTGGCTACTGAGCCTGTGCATCCGGAGCCTGTGCTCCGCAACGGGAGAGGCCACAACAGTGAGAGGCCCGCCTACTAAAAAAAAAAATTTTAATGGTTTATTAGGGTTCAGTTTAACAGAGATACCAAGTCTTGTCATTTCTTATTGCTGTATATTTAATTTCTAGTTTTTCACCGTCTTAAATAATGCTCTCAGACACCTTTTTGCAAAATCGTCTGTCTTGTCTTCTGATTATTTACTTAGAATAAATTATTGGATGTGAAATAATAGCTGGATCAAAAGTTAGGTCCATTTTTAAAGCACTTAAATAATGAATATTAGCAGTATATTTCTTTCCAGAAGACTTTACCAATTTCTTTCTCAAAAGCAGTATCTGTGGGTATTTTTCTTGATGCCTCTATTACCAGAAAAATGTGTTAATATTGAAGGATAATTTATTCCTTTTTTTCTTTTTTCCAAAATAATTCTTTCAGGGGCAAATGCATCACTACAGCTTCTAGAATAACATGTCAACACCAACCATCATTCCTCATTATCTTTTCTTGATAATACATGCTAATTACCAGTGTACGATCTCCATAAAAATAACAGAGCAGAGACAGCTTCAGCATAGCTGAGTCACTACCTTTGTACACATATTCCAAGTATAATGAAGTGAACAAAGGTCATATTTTAAACAGTCAAATATAAAGATTCTCTGTGATAAGAATAGTTTTCTTCTGTTAAGCCAATTATTATTTGGATATTTGAGCTTTGAGCATTTATAGCAATCATTTGAACATTTCTTGAACACCTATCATATACCAGATTTGGAGGATAAAAGGCCATGCTTTCCATTTTTTTTCTCTCATTCTTTAATGAATGATGGTAAGACCTGGTTTTATTTTACAGATTTCTGTGTTTCCTGTTGTTATTTGAGAAACACCCAAGAATACTAGACTAGGCTAGGAATAAAGATACTCAAAAGTTCTGACTAACTTTTATCATCTGTGAGATCCTGACATTGAACACCTGCTATTGTACTTGTACATGATAAATTCCCTTTTCACCTTCGTGAAGAATGGGTTTCACAAAATAACAAACAAGGTGCTTGTTCAAGTTATGGCCTATTCGCCAACTTGTATTATAGAACAAGTTCCTTAACCTCAATAATCCTGAATAATCTATAGAAAGTAACAATTCTGCTGACCCCACACAATTATTGAGAGTGTGGGGGGAGGAGTCTAGCAAGTAAATGATAAAGAAGACACTAGAAATATACAAAGCAATAACAAATACTTAGGGTTTAGGTTGTAATTTTTTCCTAAGAATGCCATGATAGCCAGGGACCAAGAAATTCTCTTGCTTGCTCTGCACCTCCTCCCCCTTTTCATGAGATTTCTGATTAAGGTACCTATACATTAGGCATAGAAGCTAACCTAGCTTCTGAGTACCACTTCATAACTGAAGATTAATTCTTCAGTGGATTTTTACCAATGCACAGGTCTGGTAAAAAGTAAGAAACCATTGTGGCTTAAACCTGAAGGTATAAGATGGGTATCCTGCTCTTTCCTTTATGAAACTGAGATGTCTGAATGTGCCACTCAAATTCAGATATAGAGCATCTAAAATAGAAAGAGTGAGACCTAAATGGGTCTGCCCACAGGGCCACTGCTCAGTTTTGCACAGACAGGAAGCACAACAGCAAGAAAAAAGAGGATGGCCCAAGATGCCTGGAGAAAGCTGACTCTACCTAGGTGAGCGTAGGGCATGGACGCAGAAGAAGATGGAGTACCACTTACAGGTGCTATCCTGTGAGGCAGTTTTCATAGGCTCTACCAAACCATGGCTTAATCCATGTCCTAAGCTCTGACCTATCAGATTATGATAACTACGTAAAGGTACAGTAGTGGAAATTTGGGTAGAACAGGTAGAAAATTCCTCCCATACACTCATGCTTTGGTTAGGTCTTGTACCTGGAAAAGGTTCTCAAAATTCAGTGATGAATGAGATCAGATAAAATGGGAAAAAGTGGAATGGGGTTAGATGAATAACTATCACAACACCAGTGTCTCAACCTTGGCTGCAAAATGGAACCACCTTGGGGGCCTTAGAAAAATACTAATTTCTGGGCCACTCCCAGAGAGTCTGACTGAATTGATCTGTAATGCAGTTTGAACTCCAGGATTCTTTCTAAAGCTCCCCAGGTGATTCTAATGTGAAGATAAGATTAAGAAACACTGATGTAGGAGATGCTTAAATATTACTCACCTAAACAAGAATGAAACTTAGAAAACGGATAAATTTGGTCCCAGTTCCTTACATTTTAGGATCGTCTTTTGCCTTCAAACTGATTTTTCCACAAAGTTCCCTTCAATTTCTATGTTCTTTAACTCATTTGGAGCAAAGTTAACGTTTATACCCAGTTATTCAGAGATTTATCCATAAGCTTATTTACTTGAGTACATCTATTGCCACAATCCATTGATTGCACAGAAACTTTCAATCCATTGAATCCCATCACTTTCTAACTACCCATCATACCTTCTTGAATTCATTCTTCTTGTCCTGCCAAGGTTCCGTCATCATTACTATCATCACTTCCTTTGCTCTCAGCCAAAGACTTTGCCCCGTACTTCATGAAGAAAGACGTCTCCTTTGAACTCCCTCATCTTCTTCTACCAATCCCACCAATGCCTTTTCTTCTTTGCCTGCCCTTTGCTTTCCTCCTATCATATTGAAAGGGGTTCATCTCCTCTACTCATGATCTTGTTCCCTTGTGCTTGGAGTACCAGCTCTTCTTCCCCTCTCAAAAATGTTGTTTTCCTCACTCCCATTTACCATTGCAACAAAAAGAATAAAATATCTAGGAATAAACCTACCTAAGAAGACAAAAGACTTGTATGCAGAAAACTATAAGACACTGATGAAAGAAATTAAAGATGATACAAATAGGTGGAGAAATATACCATGTTCTGGGATTGGAAGAATCAACATTGTGAAAATGACTCTACTACCCAAAGCAATCTACAGATTCAATGCAATCCCTATCAAACTACCACTAGCATTTTTTACAGAACTAGAAAAAAAAATTTCACAATTTGTATGGAAACACAAAAGACCCCAAATACCCAAAGCAATCTTGAGAA
>NC_041229.1:48475631-48488478 GCF_002837175.3 Physeter macrocephalus
GAGTGGCAGGGACATATATGCACTACCAAATGTAAATTAGATAGCTAGTGGGAAGTTGCCGCATAGCACAGGGAGATGACCTCTGTGCTTTGTGACCATGAGAGGGGTGGGATAGGGAGGGTGGGAGGGAGGGAGACGCAAGAGGGAAGAGATATGGGAACATATGTTTATGTATAACTGATTCACTTTGTTGTAAAGGAGAAACTAACACACTATTGTAAAACAGTTGTACTCCAATAAAGATGTTAAAAAAAATGTTGTTTTCTTATATGTATGTTTACAACTTTGGCCGTGACTGAAATAATTTTTAAAATCAAGGTAAAATGAATCAAACTATAAAATAGGTCTTGTACTGAGAGTCTTTTGAATTATCTGACACTTTCAGACATCAGGCCTTCCATATCACTGTTATTTTCATCTCTCAGAAGGTGCCTCTACACTCCATTGTCAACACTCCATCAAAAACAAGTCTCTAAAACCTCACATTGTTTTTGGTTTTGATTTTCAATCATTTGCTGAAACTGGTCTTGTGCTCCATGTACCAACTTGTTTTGGAATCTCTCAGCTTTTTGGGATTATGAAGAGTCTTCATATTTACAGCTAAAGATTTTCTCTGGTGTTTGAGTATGAGAACCAGACATATCTTCCTATCACCAAGGGAAAGTGTTCTTTAAAAACGTTTATTATGGAAAATTTCAAACATACCCAAAAGTAGAGAGAATAGAATAATCAACCCCCATTTTCACATTCATGTTTCATCTACCTGCTCTTTCCACTTATGTGAATATGCTTGCTAGGATAATTTAAGTCATATAATTTTTTTTTTTTTTTTTTTTTTTGCGGTACGCGGGCCTCTCGCTGTTGTGGCCTCTCCCGTTGCGGAGCACAGGCTCCGGACGCGCAGGCTCAGCGGCCATGGCTCACGGGCTTAGTTGCTCCGCGGCATGTGGGATTCTCCCGGACAGGGGCACGAACCCGTGTCCCCTGCATCGGCAGGCGGACTCTCAACCACCGCGCCACCAGGGAAGCCCTAAGTCATATAATTTTACCCATAAACAGCCCAGCATGTTTTTCTAAAAGATAAGTATTATTTTAATATAACCAAAATATAATTATCAAACTAAGCACAATTAACAATGGTTCAGTAATAATGTCTAATATTTAGTCCATGTTCAATATTTCCCAATGTCTTAAAACTGTTTTCTTTTCCAGCTTTATTGAGATATAATTGACATATAACATTTGGTGTACAATGTGATGATTTGATAGACATATGTGTTACAGAATGATTACCACAAAAAAAAGCTGTGTTTTTAACAGTCAGTTTATTCTAATCAGGATTCAGTCAAGATCTACAAATTGTATGTGATTAAAAAGCTCTTGATTAAATATCTCTTAATCTATCAGTTTCGCCTCTCTTTTCATCCCATGCATGTTAAAGAAGTTAGGAGACATACCCTGGGTAATACTCTGGAGCTATCTAGCACTATTCTTGTGTTTTCTTTTAATTTACTCCTTTTCTTCTACCCATATTCCTATAATTTGCTAATTTGGGTAGAGGCCAGACTAGATTGAAGATTTTTTGTGTTTTTGTTTTGTTTTCTGTTTTCAAATGGCAGGAATACTTTATGGGCAGTACTGGCCACTTCCTTTTGCCTCACAGCAGGAGGCACATGATGCCTTGTCCCTGTTTTATTGATGCCATAATTGATAAATGGGTTCAGATGGTGTCAGCCTAATTCATCCATTATAAAACATAAAATTCAAGGTTTTAGAGATAGGTTTTCTTTATTTACACCACCATAACTGACTGCTGCTCTAACGGTTCATGGCTGCCATGGTCGTATCATCTAGACTTCCTCTTGAAAAGCATCTGCACTTTACTAATAAATTAATACCCAAACTGGAGTGTACAAGAATGTGTATATCCATTCATCTCCTTTCTCACTGTAATCTCCATCACCACTGGCCTCATTGTTCTCATTAAGACAACATTTTGATATAATTTGTGGACTCCAGCATTTGTAAAGCTCAGTTGGAGAAAAATGGAGTGCTTCAAAAACAGTATCAATTTTTCAGGAAAAAAAAAAAGATGTTCCTGTAGCAATAATGATAATAGTTATAAGGAAGAGAAATACACATGCTTCCCCTGTCATCAACCTTCCTTGTAATTAATGTGTATGTGTCTGTCTTCCGAGTTGGACTCTAAGCTCCACAAGCACAAGACATTCAGTCCGTTCCTATCACCACCTTGCATGGAGCCTGGTACGTAGTATGCCTTCCAGAAATAGTATTTTGAGTTAATGATTAGGAAAGTGATGGATTTCTTGCAATAGATTTGAGTTCAGTCCTCAGTTTGATTTTCTTTGAGAATATATCATCTCAAAATCAAAAAGGTCATCTGGTTCGTATATAATGCTTTCTGAGGCAGCACACACTGGCCCCTTAGCTTCTGCTGCAGTTCCAGCAATGAAGGACCCCACACTCCCTCTCAGTTGCTGCATATTTCATCTAGCAATGGTGCTAATTGTTAGAAATGCCTTCCTTCCTTTAGGAATTTCAGCAGGGTAAGGCTGATCATTTTTCCATTTGATAAGAAACATTTGTAGTTTACTTAATAAATGTCTTCACCCTAAAATTAGCCAATGCTAGGTGTTCATGTAGAAAATTTAAAAAAATTAAGTCTTTTTTTCTTATAATATCTCATTTAAATTCCTCAGATATTGGCCATTTTTTTCTATATTAACATTTCTTGAACTCTTACCCTTAAGATGCTGTATATTTGTTTTTGTTGATTTCTCTATACTGTACTATCTGGTTATTTTAAAAGGTGATTGTTTCTTTTAAAGAAGGCTTAAAAAATCAGACCAGAGAATGGTTATACCTCCCTGCTTCAAAACCAGTCTTTCATATATTACCTAAAAAACAAGAAAGTATCAGGAACATTTGCATAATTTTGTGCCATTTCTTCTTTTGTTCTTTTATTTATGGTTAAAAAACATATTAAGCGGGCTTCCCTGGTGGCGCAGTGGTTGAGGGCCCGCCTGCCGATGCGGGGGACACGGGTTCGTGCCCCGGTCCGGGAAGATCCCACATGCTGTGGAGCCTGCGCGTCCGGAGCCTGTGCTCCGCAACGGGAGAGGCCACGGCAGTGAGAGGCCCGCGTAACGCAAAAAAAAAAAAAAAAAAACATATTAAGCTTTCATCAGCAATCTGAATAAAGCTTGAAATCACTTCAGGAAGAATTAAAACAGGAGTAACCTGTGAAGTCACTACTACCTTGAGTGGAGAGCCAAACAATGTTTCCTCTTTGCAGAGCTAGTCTGTGCAGATATGGGAAACTCCTCGTGCCTGCATGGCTCTCCCAAGGGGCTTGGCATGGTAAGGTTCAGCTGCTTGTGTACTGGTTCCATTCAAATAAGCAGAGAACATGTTCCCTTTCTACAAAGGGGTTTTAACCTCTTCATGAGGGAGCTCTGATAATTGCTAAACCTTTCATTAAGATGCAGTTTGTGGTGTCTCAAAATAAAACCCAGAAATAGAAATTTTTCCATCATAGCTATACTTTCAAGTAAAGTATGAGATCCAAAGAATAAATCTAAAACGAGTATCATTTAAAAATCTCCATTTTGCAAAGCGCTGTTGTGATTTTTTTTGAACGACCTATATTTTGTGATCTACTTTTTGCATGAAGGGTGATCTCATGATTCCAAAGAACTTTCATAGCAGCAGTTAACTGAAATGCTGAGTTTATATTTTGGAAACATGCCCAAGAGTCCTGAGGTAGGAGGTTTGCTTTAAACCAATAAAGATCACATGATGTTCCATACTCTGTTACTAATTCTCTATTCATAGTTGTATCCATGGAAACCTGCAATGGTCTCATAATTGCAATAGGCTCAGAACTGCCTGCTTTGTTGCAGGTCTCTCCACCTCCAGTCTATCACTCACACTGCTGTCAAAGTGTTTTTCTGTAAGACAAATATAGCGCGGCATTCCCTATTTTATGTCTTATATATGCCAAACTTGTCCATGCATGTCCTTTAAAGCACTATATATGGCCCAGTCTAATTTTCCAGCCCCATGTCCTATCAGTGCACCCCATATTTTAGTCACAATTTCCTTTATGCTCCTACCTTGCTCTATCATGCTCTTTTCTCATGCTTTCTTATGTCCGTCATCTTCTCTTTTTTATTCCTGGTAACTTCTCTGCAAGCCTTTGAAAAACCAACTCAGATGAAACTTCTTGGTTGAGGTCTTTGCTGGACCCCAAATGGGGAGTTACCTCTTCTCTGTGTCTCCAGAGTATTGAAAGCAGGCACAGGGAAGTTGCTAAATAAATGTTATGGCATCTTCCATTTCTCCCTCTCCAGAGTCTCCTTCCTTTCATTTTGCAAATATGACTGGAGTCTTCCCTTTTTCAAAGGTATAAAACCTTCTCTCAGCTCTTCCTTCCTTTCTCCAAGCTATATCATTACTTGCACTTCCATTATCACCTAATTTCTTGAAAGAAAAAACAAGTCTGTATTGTCATCTCTCTGTAAAATTATAAGTGTTAGACAGGAAAACATAGTGTTTTGAAGTCACGTAAATTTAGAGAATATTGAATTAAACAACAGGAAACAGGGTTCTTTGTTGAATGATTGCTCAGTCTTTAATATGCTAATGCCACCAAAGGGATATGTTTCCTAACTTAATTGGCTATAGGGAGAATCTCAAGAGACTAGCCTTCTACTGGTCTGTACTTGCTTCCTTGCATTTTCTCACACTCATACTTTAACTCGGTGAGCTCTAGTTTATGCCTACATAACATACCTTAAACCAGAAAGGTTAAGGTAACTCACTGAACCCGTAAGTCAGTGGGTTTCTATCCTGACTACCCTTTGCAGCTTCTGGGGACCTTTAAAATTATTGTTGCCTGGGCCCCACCCCTCAGAGGTTCTGATTTAATTGATTGTGGATGCAGCCTGGGCGTGAGGATTTATAAACCCATCCCAGGTCATTCTAAGTGCAGCCAAGGTTGAGAACGATTGCCCATTGTCTCAAAATGTTAGTTCATTCTTTCATTCATCCGAAGTTCTCAGTGCTGAGGATGAAGAAATAAAGAAGACATGGTCTCCTCCCTGACAAGTCTTATGGAATACTAGAAAAGGACAAATATACATGTGATACAGGAACAAAGTGTAGCAGAGTTTACATTAAAAATCTTAGCGGATAAGAGGAGCACAAACAAAATTGTAGTGAGTTCTATTTAGGGAATTGGGATGGATAAGAAAAGTTTTGTGGAGAAATGCCTTTATGTGGTAAGCATTTGTCAGGCAGGCTGGAGTGCCATTTGGGGAAGGTCATTTTAGGTTGAGGGAGGTGTCAGCATGACAAAGGCATAGAGTATGACAGTATGGTTTTCAGGGTAATTGCAGCAATGCATCAGAGCTGCTGACAAGATGGAGGGGGGATGAAAGAAAACAGTAGAAATGTAGATCAGGCCTTCAACCTGGAGAGTTTTGTATGACACTAATAAATGGTGAACTTTATTGTGAGAGAAATGAGAAGGGTTTCGGTGTTTGAATCAGAGAGTGGCATGATCCAGTTTGCATCTTTGATTTGTCATGTCAATTTCTTACTAATTTGTACTCCTCAGGAGGGGCCCATGTCTTAATTATCACTCTGCCCGCATCACGCATCATAGGCTTTAAATCTCTGTGCTTATTTGCTTGATCGATGTATATCTTCCTCTCAAAAGATTTATTGTGTGCTCTATGAGAGAAGGACTCCGGCATTATTCACAGCTGTACAGTCCTTAGGAGATGCTGGGTAGAGATGCAGCATCTATTGAATGAATGCAACAGCAAGGTAAAGGTAATGAATGCCTTCACCTTCTAAAGTACAAAACTTTGCCAGTGGCTTAAGTCACAAAATTTGTAATTAGATCTTTATTTTCTATTTTTCCCCTCCATGCCGTCACCTCCCATCCAGCAAACAGACAGCAAATATTTACAAGAGATTGTTTTAAATTTTGTTATTCTGGATGCTGTCAGATTAATCAGTATGTGTTTACTGAGTGCCTACCTATTCTATTCCAAAGCATGACAGCCTGTGCTGTCAGGAATTTTTAAAAAGTTCAAGATATGTCTCCTAACCTCAGAGCTTATCTAACTGGGGGAAAAGAGGTACCAAGCATAAATGCTAGCTTAAGAAGACAAAGAAAGTATTGTGCTAAGTATCATAAGATTTTTGAGAAGAATGGGCTCTCTTGGGACTTGCTGGGCAGCGATAATCACGGTAAATTTTCTGCCATCACCACATTTAGACGGTAATTCAGAAGCTGATCCCAATTGGACACTGTTCATTACACACTAATTATTATTTGCCTGCAGTGATTGTTATGTGTGACAGTGAGTGTAAACCCAAACCTAGATGCTTACCATTGCCCTTCCAACAGGGAGAAAAAGGGCTGATTATAAAAGTTGCCATACCTAAGTTATTCCCCTTTTTCTCAGATAATATTTAGAGGTGAACGTTTCTAAAGTGCATGTCCGTGCTTGGGGAACATTTGACTCTGTATACATATTACAGATGGTAGAAAATCATATGCTTCAGCAAGAAAACACTGTGATATTTGGCTTATATATGTATGGAAGTATGGGGAAAGACCTCAAATGAAATGTATTCTAGGAGATGAGATTTTAAAATAACTTACATTTCTGCAGTTTATTTCCATGTACATTTGGTCATTTTAAGAGTTGTTTGATAAAGATTATTGAGCTCTTATGGTATGCAAAACCCTGTTCCATGACCTGCGGTGACATAGATAATTAAGATGATCCTTGTTCTCAAAGAGTTCAGAATTCAGAGGGGGGAGGTAAATAGATAATCATAGAACAAATCGATATGTGTTATGATAGAAAAATGTGTAACTGGTAAGAATATTACCACACAAAATCCGGTGTGCATTAAATATCATATTTCTTTATTTTCCTTTCTGACTCTTAGCCTTCAATACTGTTTAGGAGAATTCTAGACTTCTAGCCCATCTAGGAGAATTGTTATTCTCCTCCCACCCTCAGTATTATGCAAAAGTTTTGAGGACCTTCACAAGACTGACTTTTCACAGGATGGAACCCTCTAGGGTGATTAGTAAACAATGCACATTGGTTTCCATGAAGACATGAGTACTTTGCTTGAACCTCCACAGTCTCTTTTGTTCTCATGCCTTTCTGCTTCCCTGACACACATGGGGCACGGGAAGCATTGGTGAAGATGGGAATCTCACTCTCCAAGAGTTGGCTTGTCTGCAAGCACCTCGCAGGCCTGTTTCCATAGACCTCACAAACCAGAGCCACAGACTTCTATTTCCTTCTCAAACTCCTGCAATCTCCCCTACTCACGTCCCAGAATCTCAAAGACACTCCCTTTCTTCTTTACCTTCTACTCATAACCCATAATCTTTCCACTCCCTCTCCAAAGCCAGGACACCTAGAATAGTTCTTTCAAGGAGCCTGTAACTTCAGGGTGATTCTGCTACCAGCCTTGTCAGAATCCAGAGGCAAAGAATAAAACACCTGTTAAGAACTAGGGAGAAAGTAAAAGCATAATATTCTAATTATCCCACCATCATCAAAGAAATACTAGGAGTACAGAAGAATGAGTGATTCATTCTGAAAATAGGTGGTTAGAGAGAGCTACAAAAATGAAAGTGGTGTTTGAGTGGGTTTTGGAGAATTATTAGGAGTTGCTAGAGGGTTATTGTAGACAAGGGGAAACAACATGGATTGGGGGATGGAATTACATCTTCATATTGTCTGTACCCCTAGTGTTTGGTACATAGTAGGTCCTCAATAAATGTTAGGAGAACTGAAATTGTGAGACATGTTAAGGAAATGACAATAGGTTTGGTAAGCCTGGAACAGCATGTGTGTGAGGAATGAGGGAAATGAAACTGGGATTAGGGGTTCCCTTAAGCAGCGTAGCTATGTAGGTCATCCTTAAATATTTGGACTTTATTTTGTAGGCAGTGGGGGATGCATGGGCTTGTTAAACAGAGGAGGGATGTTATCAGAATGGAAAGTGCACTGGAGAAGGAAGTACCTGAAAGCCAAGGCCAGTTATGAAATGGTTGCCATGGATTGGGTAAGCTGTGAAGAAGGTATGAGGTGCTGGGCTCCAGAGGAAAACAATCCCAATTTCTTTACAGCAAGGTCATTGATTTTTCCACCAGTTAGAAGAGAGCTAAATAGCAAGGACTGGATAACATGATGGACTAGGTTTTCATGGAGTTACTTAGACTCATAGGAGTGGGAGCCAAATCTTAAGAGTATTTTGCCAAACACTGCAGGAGTGAATCTGACCCGGGAATGAACCTGCCCACTCAGTGAAGTTTGGAGCTTAGAGCAAGTCAGCTATCAGATGTGCTAGGGTCATTCAAATGCCAGAACTGCATTTTTAAAGACCAGGAAAAGACATCTGTTAAAACCCCAGTCTGGAATAAATACATTATTTTGTCTCTGAAATGAAACTTTATGAGAAAAAATAAAAGTCACGAGAGAAAAGCATCTCTGTATTAGGCTACGCAAGCCATTAAGCTTAATTTACTGTTTTAATACAAAATTAAATTAATAGTAAATTTAATAAAATTTACCCACTTTTTTGTTATTTTTCAGACTTCATGATATATATGTTGTTAAACATCATATGTAAAATGACTTCTACAGGATGAGTTCATATAAATGTTGGCTCAGGGAGCATAGTAATGTGAAACAAAGGTATCAGGGTATAATGATGGAATGAGAGAAATATTGGGTACCTTCTTTTCATCAGAGGTTCTCCCATAAAATACCTACAACGTAGAGAAATGAACATAATCAGTGACAGAAAGACTCAGCTCAGTTAAAGCCAGAACGCATAAGCCAAAGAAAATAAACCCAGGATTTTCTTACCTTGCAACTCTACTTCCTTTTACTATATTTCAATCACAATAGCTGAAAGTGTTTTTTCTTTCAAACTGAACAGAAAAAAACCTATCACCTGGATATGTGCTTCCAGCAGTATAGCAGAATAACAGCGACTTGAACTAGAACAGTCAGTGGTGAACCATAATATATTGGGAGGTCAAAGATACCCTGAGGAAAATGACTCAGATTTCTTTACAAAAAGGTGATTTATTTTTCGGATTTTACTGATAAGACTTGGAGCCCCAATGTGGAAAGTCAAATATGAGATTCCTATATAAACCTGAGAGTAATTGGATTTTGAGTCTCTGTACTCTGTGTGTGTGTGTGTGTGTGTGTGTGTGTGAATGGGGGGTGCAGGGTTGTTGGTTCAGATGCCAATAAACTTTACATTTTAAGTTATGAATGCATGGACAATTTTAATAAGCAACTATTAGAAGATCACTAATAGTATATGAATGTCAAACTACTAGAGGGATAAAATGTAATAAAAGAAAAATAAATTTTTATCAATCAAAAAATTCAATAAAGGATGAAAAGCAAAAAAAAAGATAAGAGAAACACAAAATAATATAGAAAACAGTTTCAAATATAACAATAATCACAAAGATAAATTAAATTTGCCAATTAAAATAGGAAAATTAGCATTTGAATAGTTAAAAAATCCACCTAACGTCATTTGATGAGACACTCCTAAAATATAAGGACACAGAAAGTTTGAAAGTAAATGAAAAAAGTATGTACTATGCAGATGCTAAAAACCAGAAAACTGGAGTAGTTTACAAATAGACAAAATTGACTTTGAAATAAAATGGACTATTAGAGCTAAAGATCGTTATATGATGATAAAATGCTTATTTCATGAAAAAATATTCTGAACTTATGTGCACTTAATAAAAATATTCTTAACATATGGGAAGCAAAACAAGGTATAGAGGTAAATTAATAAATACATCATCATAATAAGAGATTATAAGATACCTCTGAATTCTTATATCAAGAGGTTAAAAATTACTATTTCTAGTAATATGGTATACCACCTCCAGCTAAAATACAAAGAAAACCATTAAAAAATTAGGTGCTTAAGAGCTAATTAAACAACATATATGCAAAACTTTTATAGAAAAAATTGTGTATTGACCTTTATTGAGATGTATTAAACGAGACTTAAATGCAGTGCATGCCATGACATGGATCTAAAGATTCAGTAAAGATGCCATTTCTTCCAAATTGACCTGTATAGAGTCAATACAATTCCTATAAAAATCCCAACAGGATTTTTTGACAAGCTTGACAACCTAATTTAAAATATCAATGAGAAGAGTAAAGGATAAGGAATAGCCAAGGCACTCCTGAAAAGACAAGCTAGGTGGGGTTCTTGACCTACCAGAAAACAAACACTGTATACTAAACCAATTCCAACGAAGACAGTGTGGAATTGGAGAAGCATAGTAACTAATTAAATAAACAGAGGGCCTTGAAACAGAAGTTAAGGGTACCAATTCTTGATCCAAGTTACTAACTCATCCATGCCTCAGTTTTCTTATTATTAAAAAAGGAATGAAAATAGTACCTACTTGATAAGGTTATTATGCAGATTTAATGAGTTAATTGAACACTTAAAAGTTTTACTTTGAGTTAAAACTCTTATTAAAAGACTACCTGGGACATTGTATAAGTATTTGTTAACTGTATGGAAATGGCACTGCAGAACATTGAAGAAATGAAGACCAATTAATAAATAGTGAAAAACAAGACTGGTTAAATACATAAATGAAAAAAACAAGGTTTTCAACATTTTAGAAGAAATATAAGTGAATATCATTACGATCTTGTCATTAGGAAGTATTTCTTAAACAAAACACAAACCCATAAATGAAAAGATCGTTGGACTCATTTACATTAAAGTAATTCTGTTTATCAAAAGATACCACAAGGAAAAGGAAAAGCCAGATCCCAAAATGAGAGAGAGTATTTGCAACAGAAGTAGCCAACAAAGAATTTTATCGAGAATGTGTAAAGACCTCTTACAAGTCAAGAAAAATAAAAACAACAAGTATAGCGGAAAAAATGGTCAAGAGACATCATCAAACATTTGAAAAAGGAAAGTAAACAAAAAATGAAAAAACATGTAACAAGATACCAAATCGCCCAAGTAATGAATTAATATAAATTAAGCCCAGTTCCATATTATATACATTTATATGAGCATAAAATTAGGAAGCCTGACACCGCCAAATGCTGTTACGATTGTTTCTTTTACACTACTGGACAATTTTAGAAAACAAATTGACATTGTTTTATGAAACTGAACATTATGACTTAGCACTTCCACTCCTGGTTATATGATAAACTCTTGTAAATATTCATTGACCATGGCAACTTTGTTCCTAAAAATAAATAAATAAATAAATAAATAAAACTTGGAAAAACACAAATGTATATCAACAAGAGGATGCAAATATAATTAATTTATGGTATATTCACACAGTGGAATAATATAGAGCAATACAAATGAATGAATGTGGATGAATCTTTGGACCAATACCGAGTGGAAAAACTAAGTCAAAGAAAACTGATATAACGTTTGCATGAAGCTCAAAAACAAGCAAATCTGAACAATATCTTTTTGGGTAGATTCATATAAAATGATAAAAGACGTGCTAAAAATATTTAAGACAGTTGTTAGAGCATAAGGGATATAGAAATACAGGATTCATAGTATAGTACAAAACTCTTTATCATATTCTAATTTCAAAGTTGGTCTTTATTTTATTACTATACTTCAAAACTTCCCTTTACATTACATATATTCTTTTGCATATAAAAGCACAGTATAGTCAAAAATTTTAAGTGACGTACCCTTAGGGTACATTAAGGTGGAAAGTTTTCCTTTTAGACTCAACCCTTAAAATAAAGATGGACCTGTAAGGATTTCTGTGTTCATTGCACTGGTGTTGCCTGAAAGTGGATTTGAATTTTACTTTGAAGAGATGACAGAAATGAAATGCAGCTCTTCCAAACAAAGCAGTTGTTCATAGTGACATATCTTCTGCATCTGTGATAGCAGATGCTTTTAAAAGCAACAGAAAGAGGGAGCAGTAGTGGGTGGAATTAGAAGCAAATGCTTATTCATATGCTGCATTTGAAGCAGATTGGCCATGCTTCTTTCAGATACACTTGAGAACAATCTAATCTTAGCTGAAATTGAAATGTCTGGGACTGTTGAATTGTCATTGATAGGAGTTGGCTATTTTCTGAGTTTTTCAATGATGAAATGAAGCAAAAAACCACAAAATCATCAGGCTACAATAGACCTTTCAAGGAAGCTTGCAGTTCTTCTTTTTTTCATTGGGTCAATGTAAGCAAAACCATGAAACTGGCATTCTTTATTCTTGACTACCACTGATATTAGGCAGCTCTTTTAGAAATAGAATCAGGAGGATACCTAGTCCTTAGCTGAGCTGCTTATAGCAAATGCACATGCACGCCTGTCCTAACCCACAAGGATTTCTAGAAAGGGATATACTATCATCACTCCAGGTCAAAATCATTCCCCTTTCTTATAAACCTTGTATCCAATCTAAATCCCTGTTTCAGCCATTCAAGACTCTTTTCTTTCATCTTGACCTTACAGAGGAGAACAGCTAGTTTCATAATTTAATAAACATTCTTTCACTATAGTTGGAAGATTATAAAATTACTCTTCAGATTTTTACTACCATGATTCACTGATAGATATATAGATATGGTTATAGATCTAGATCTAGATACAAATATATACAATTCAGACTTGGTCCATCATTCACTGCCACTATATAACTATATGGTTCCTTAATTCTAATTATTAGTATTTTGGATAACACTGACTCCTCCAACTTTTTTTTTTTTTTTTTTTG
>NC_041229.1:48488762-48521088 GCF_002837175.3 Physeter macrocephalus
GTACCGGGGCACGAACCCGTGTCCCCTGCATCGGCAGGCGGACTCTCAACCACTGCGCCACCAGGGAAGCCCCCAACTTTTTTTTTTAATGTCTTATCTTTGCCCCCTCCAAACTTAGTATAATTTTTATTCCTGCAATCCAAGTACCTGATAATGAGTCCTCCTAAAATGTAATTTTCATTACACTGCCTTTTTTACTTAATGGAACTACGTTGATTTCCGAATGTTTGTCCAATCAAGTTCAGCTTCTCAGGCTAGAATTTAAAGCTGTGTTTCACCCCATCTAACTTTCTCTTGCCAGCCTTTTCTTTCTCATCAGACCTGAGTTTGAAGCTTGGTCCTACCACTTTCTAAATGAGTACCAGTTACTTCAACTCCAGTTTCTTGTGAACATGAGCAATAAATACATGTTGATTTTTTTTTAAAAAAACTGTCTCCACTTGAAAAAATGGATAAATCACTTTTTTAAAATGGTTAATAGAATTCCTTGTAATTATTATAGATTTGGCATGAGATACACTATAAAATTGGAATTGTAATGCCTATCATGTCGTAAAGATTAAATTAGATTTCAGCAAAGCTTAACAGAGCTGTCCCATAAGAAGTACTCAGTAAAGTTAAAAAAAAAAAAAGCTCCCTCTCCCTCCCTTTAGGAACAAAAATATTGGCTTAATGCTGGAGAAATGATCATGGTAAGAGTGACTCATAGAGGAAATAAATATAGTACATGGTGATGAGATTTTTCCTTTACTAAGAAAGGCCTGGCTGGACGAGGAGAATGCGAGGGAGAAAAACCGACTCTGTCAGACTTCCAAAGATGGAAAGCCCTTTGCATTTATGTCACAACTTACATCATGGGTCTCAGAAGTGAAGCTTTCTTATTGAAAAAAGACCCCAAACTTCTCATAATTGGTGTTTGCTGCAGCACTCCTTCTGTTGATTAAATATTTGTAAAAGAAAATAAAACGATGAGTTCTACCATCAGGAAGGAAGGAAGCAGCTGTTTAACTGCATATACTGCAGTCGTGTATAAAGACAGGATGACCTTCCCATGCTTCTCAAAAACAGAAGAGCTTCACTACCTGATTTTAGCACTTTTAAAGATACCTTTTTTTTTTTCGACTGAAACTTTATTAGTTTTGGATCAGTCAATGCTGAGTATTCTTTACATTGAGGCTACCTGCTAGTGAAAGGAATTTGTTTACACTTTGTATTATGTATTTTGGAAGGCAGCAGGTAACAACTAAATATGAAAGAAGCATCTGACCTCTTAGCAGGTAATGTCTAAAGTGAATAAAGTGAATGAAAGATCTGTGAATGAGTTGTCTTGCGTAGAGTATGAATAAAATTGCAACCCTAAAATTGCAACCCCAAAATTGCAACCCCAATAGTGTATTCACTCCAAAGTACTATATTCACTCCAAAGGAACGATAAAGTCCAAATAGCTTGCCGTTTCTTTCCACGTTTCAGTGTTCAAGGATTCTTTCAGTCTTTTCAAAACACGAGGAGACAGAGCTGAGTGAGAGCACAGCAGCAGATTGCTGCCTTTAACTCGCAGCTAGAAGGTGTGTCAGATTCTTCTAGGCTGACCTCTTGAATGGGCTGCTCGCTGGGACCCAAATCACACAGGGCCTGTGAACTGCTTTAGTGCGGTCTTATTTAAGTATTTCCACCAGAGAACCAGAGACAGAGCGGGGTGAGCAGACGGCTCAGGGGTCTATGGATGTAGTATGAGATTGTATGTGCAAGTCACAGAGCCAGCAATTCATTTGAAGACTCGGGTTTGATCCTAAAAACCCTTGCAAATTTTACACTCCAGACCTTAATATATTCATATTTGTTTTAATATGCATGTTTCTTCGTATCTATAAGTATATTTATAACCCAGGAAAATCTCTGTGGTTTCATGAAGCCCCTGGCATATTACGGCAGATCCCGTGTACGCTGCAGAAGGACATAACAATTAATGGGTTACTGAGGATCTCAGGTGCCCATAGCACCTCTACATTTGCATCTCTAGCGCACTTCCTCTCCCTGAGTTCCAAAAGCCCGCCAATAAGACATATTCACCTTACTACGACAGGAGCTTGAACTTCACATGCGTAAAATTTGCTCGTCATCTTCTTCTCCTCTTGTACTCATTCTCATGGTGAGTGGCACCTTCCAGGCACTCAGCTGCTCAAGCCAGAAACTTGGGAGTCATCCCAGACATCTCTTTCTCCATCAGCCCCCACCAAGTCCTGTCAAGTACGCTTCCATCTGTTATTCTCTCTCTGGACTGACATTGCTTTAATTTAGCCCTTTCTCAGCACTGGCCTGAATTACTATTATAGGGATCACTGACTGGTCTGTCTGCTTCCCTGCCTACTCACCTACTACATCCCTAGTTTATGGTTGCCATTACTTTAAGATCCAGTCCAGATTCCTCAGTCTATCCAGCTTTTTATGATTTTGACCTATTCCTGCATTTTTAGCATCATGTCCATAGCCCACAGATTCACTTTGCCAACTTCCCCATATTCCTGCCACGCTAGCAACATATTCTTAGGATCTTCACACTGGCCATTCTGCCTATGCTTTTGGGCCTTTCCACATATATTCTATTCTTAGAATGTCCTTCCTCCCTTCTCTTTTCCATGTGGTTAAGTATTACTCATCTTCAATTACAGTTTAATGATGGAACTGCTGAGAATTTCCCCCCCCTTTAACAAAATCCCAGTACTATTTTTTTCTGCCTTTTCTCATAGGAAACCACAAACTTTTGGGCATTGTATATTATTGATTTTTTTTTTTTTTTTGTGGTATGCGGGCCTCCCTCTGTTGTGGCCTCTCCCGTTGCGGGGCACAGGCTCCGGACGCGCAGGCCCAGCGGCCATGGCTCACGGGCCCAGCCGCTCCGCGGCATGTGGGATCCTCCCAGACCGGGGCGCGAACCCGGTTCCCCTGCATCGGCAGGCGGACGCGCAACCACTGCGCCACCAGGGAAGCCCCCTATTATTGATTTTTGAATGAAAGAGGAATTGGTTAAGGTCTTATCAGAAAACTATACTTCTCCTTTAATATGTGATTTAAGCAGGGTAGTTTCTTTTTAATGGCATCATAATTATCTCTATGAGAGTACATCTCTAAAAATAGAATTTAAATCTACATAAAATGTCAGACATGTACATCATTTTCAGGACCAAAAAAAAAAAAAAAAAAAGCCAAGAATAACATTGTCCAGAAAGTTTCCCTTGGTTCTTGACTCCATTAGATTAACTGTACCTATTTGTGCTTATAAAGTACTCCAGGATTACCCACAGTATAGCACCTAATCCCTGAGCTGTGATTGTTTCTTTCTATCTGCCACTGGACTTGATAGCAGGTGTTGAATTTCATGTCTGTGTCTCTAGTCCTTAATACAGTGTCTGGCACATAGTAGGTATAGAAGTAAAATAAGCATATGTCTGAATGAATAAAAACATGAATGAATTTCTGGAAGAGCTATTATTTGCTAATAGTCTTTATGGACAATACTCTGGGCATACTACTAGTATACATATATGCCCTACACACTGCTAGAGCATACTACTACGATGAACACAAAAGAAAGATCATGAAGCCCTTATTTGTATTACTGGAGGTTAGCTGTAGGAGGGTGGAAAACACACACACACACACACACACACACACAGTTGAATAATAATGGAAGACACATATGAAAACTAACAAGTATATCAATGACAGTAAGTAGCTCAAATAGATTTTAATATCATAAGCATATTATGATATTATAATCATAATATCATATGATATATCATCATATGATGATATATATATAAGGATGAGATACTAAAAATATATGTTGATTCTCCATAACATTGCAGAAATGAGTTTTCTTATAATAAACAAATTATTGAATTTAGTCAAAATTCATCAATCAGTCTTTTTACTTATGACTTGCCCACTACACCCATTCAAGATGGTCCATGTGCCTACTCTTCTTAGTGCTTGTGCCATTCTCTCTGCCTGAATTATCTTTCAGTGTTCATGAGACCTTATAGAGTGACTACAATGTGTTGGACTGTGAGCTTGGTACTTACCAAGACACTATTTATTTTAATAACTTACTCTCTTTCTCTGCCTAGAAAGTCCTTCAAGGCTCAGCTTAATTATCTCCTCCTTCATGAAGCATTTCTTGATTCCTAGGGGCAGAATTCATCAGTTCCACTTCTACAGGCTTTCATAACTTTTATAAACATCTCTTTCCCCTAAACCAGAGATGGCAAATAGAATACACTCATTTATCTATTTAAAGATAGGTAGATAGATACTAAACCCCTACTATGTGCCAGCCACTAATGCTACATTAGTGAACAAAATAAGTGATTCTTGCCCTTGGGGAGGCAGACAATAAACAAAAACCATAATTAAAAAGTGAACTGTATATACGCACCACATCTTCTTTATCCATTCATCTGTCGATGGACACTTAGGTTGCTTCCATGTCCTGGCTATTGTAAATAGTGCTGCAATGACCACTGTGGTACAGGACGCGGTGGGGGAGGGAGAAGCTGGGGCCAAGTGAGAGTAACAGCAACATATATATACTACCGAATGTAAAATAGAGAGCTAGTGGGAAGCAGCGGTGCTTTGTGTCCATTTAGAGGAGTGGGATAGGGAGGGTGGGAGGGAGACTCTAGAGGGAGGGGTTATGGGGATATAGGTATACATGAGACTGACTCCCTTTGTTGTACAACAGAAACTAACACAGTATTGTGAAGCAATTATACTCCAATAAAGATCTATTAAAAAAAAGTGAACTGTATAACATGGCAGAATGATGTGTGCTATTTAAAAGGGAGAGTATGGGGGAAAGGTGCTACCAAGTTTAAATCGAGAGATCAGAGTAAGCCCCATTGAGAAAGTGACGTCTGAGAAGGGCTTTCAGAGGGAGGGGGAGTGAGCACGTGAGAACGGCTTTCCAGGAGGGGGGAACAGCCAGTGTAAAGGTCCTGAGGTGAGAAGTGTGTCTTGTCTTGTCTGCCCCTGAGATTCTAATTGGTCTAGAGTGGGACCTGGCCATAGGTATTTTTAAAAGTTTTCCCAGGTGATCCTATTATTTAGCCAAAGCTGAAAAACCCTATGCAGAATGTAGGATAACATAAATCATCTCAAGTCTCAAGAAACCTATAGTTTGTAGGAGATAGGCATGTGAACACGTATATGTGATAGTGTAACATGAAAATTGCTGTAAGGAACTTGTGCACAGAGTCTTGTGGGAGGGCTCACTTCTCTTTATCCGTCCTGGGAGTTTTAAAGCTTTCTGGAGGAGTCAGTCTGAACTGAGTCTTGATGTATAGGAGGTAACTAAGAAAGGAGTGGTTGGGGGAGAGGTAGAGTGTACGGCTGTCCCCTGGTGGGGGGGGCATGCACATGAATTCCATGTGTCAGAAGGAACTAACTGTAAGTAATTCAATATTGACAAATGGAGATTTACAGGAGATGAAGCTAGAAACGTGGAGAGGGCTAAGATCTCAGAGAAGATCGTGTAGACTGCTAAGGCACTCTGATTTTATCCTGAGTGCAGTGACACACCAATGGTGTTTCAGAAGCCAGTGACAGGATTTGGTTAGCTCAAAATGGCAAATCGCTTCAGTGACGATGACAGGAAATTTTGGGGAAAGGACCCAGCTTAGACTAGGGCAGCCAATCACAAGGGTGTTAAAGTAGTCCAGAAGAGAGCTGATGGTGGTCCTAAACAGTGAAGTTTTGTAGCGATGGGGAGAATCTCAGAGACATATTAACAAGGTTAATATGTTGGTCAGAGTTATAATCGATTGGCTGGGTGGAGGCTTGTTGCGGGTGGAAAAGCAGCAATGGCAAGAGTAAGACAGTGCCCAAGTTTTTCACTTGGGCAGGTGGGGGGATGGTTATTCCAGTCACCGGGATAGGAAACCCAGGAGCAAGAGTACGTTTCAGGGAAGGAAGGGGCTTCCTGGTTGGAACATGCCACAGTTGAGGTGCCAAGAGCAGCGGGCATGAGGTGATGACCAGCAGGCCAAGAGTGTAGAGTGTCTTGGGATTCCACATCTTTTACTATGGTACCAGGCACAGGAAAGCCTGTGTTCACTTGCATTCTCTTCTAGGTGGATTCACAAGTGTTAACATGTTCCTAAGATCATTATAAACCATGTTCAAAGCTCAACCAGATATTTAAAAGAGCTTTAGCTTGGCTTCAATTTTTTTTTTTAAATAAAATAACAAAAGTCTAATTGGTATCAGGCTCCCAAGTAGTAAAATTTAGAACATATTTAGATAAAGCCTGGTCCCAAAAAGAAGAGACCAAGCAGGCAAACATGACCCCAATTTGTTAATCTGACATTTCTGTTTAAGAAGTTTAAGGTGTTTTGTTTTTGTTTTACTACTTAAGGGAAACATTAGCTTAATGGAGTAATATGTGCCCCGTAACGGTATCTGCAAGATATAAACTCTGCAGCAGTAAGCATGTAGATACCTTTCTCTCCCCCTTGCTGAGGAAGAGCAGTTTTTGGAATGATACCTGCATTTTCCTAAATCCCAGTCTGTATCACAGTCAGTTAGCCTCCTTCATTCAGTGAACAGCACAGAGGGAACGGGAGCGCTGAGTCACAGGATAAAGCTGAGCCGAGAGACAAGAGACTTAGAGCCTCCATGCTCTCACTACCGACTTGCTGTGTGACTGAACAAGTGATGCCCCTCCCTGGTCCTCACTTCCTTTTCTGTGAAATAAAGGAGTCGGTTGAATAGTTGATGAAGCCCCTTCCCCACTCTTGTTGTCTATGATTCTCTCATCACAGCTGCCTTTCAGAAATCTTCATAGTTCTTCTCAGTTGTTCATAAGGAGCTTTGAGAGTGACTCAGAGCTTGACAACGTAGAGCATGAAGATGAACCATTATTGCAAGCCAACATCTTCACTCTGAGGAAATGCCTGGAGAGGGGCAGTGCCATTATAACACCCGGGTTCATGGGCTGCTTTTCCTCCCTGCAGTCTCTGATTTTCCTTGGATGTAATAGAAACTGAACGTTTGCTTTCCTGTTAAAGATCCTTCTCCTGTGCCAACAGAATGTTTGTAGTTCCAACCTAGGTGCCTATGGCATTTGGTTCTTTGCCTGGCTGCCTTTATTTGAGGGGAAGACTCTCTTAAGTATATATGATTCAAGGTAGAATAACCTTTCTTCTCAGTAAGTAGTATTTGAAGTGTAACATCATTCACAATCTACCAGCCCACCTTAGTGATAGTGGTGCATCCTTTTTCGGGATCCCATTTCTTTCAATAAGAAGCAATATGGATTTGTATAGTGATTCCTAAAAATAAGTCATTTAGGTTCTGTCATAATGGTTTTTTCATATTCAAATACCACCTTTATTTATTGTTAATGATTTTCTTTAGATCAATTCACTTTTTAATTTAATTGTATACATGTACTAGAAATGGAAACTGGCAAAATTTGCTAATCAGTAGGTAGTTGTAAATATAGTTAAACATTTTAAAAATAGCTAAAATTAAAGGAAAAATTTTAATTTAACTCCTAAAATTATCTCAGTCCGTTTGTGGATCACTTACCCCATAAATGATACTGGCAACACTGGCTTTTTGTCCCAGAGGGAAACATTACCTCATCCTTCAAGTTTGCTCACTGTAAATACAACCCTGAAAAATGGCCCAAGTGGAGAGTGGCCAGGGTATTTCATTCTTTGCATACCCAGCAAGAACATGCAGGAGCTTTCAAGGCTCACAGTGAATTTCTGCTTGCAGTATTCTGAAGGCCAGCAATCTGGGCTGGGCTCAGCTGGATGGGTTCTGCTGATCTAGGCCAGGCTTGGCTGATCTCACCTGGGGGCTGCTGGGCCTCAAGTGTTTCAGTTGCAATGGATCATCTCCGCTCCGCATAGTCTCTTTTTCTCCAGGAGGCTAGCTCAGGCTTGTTCACGTGGCTCTGGTGGCAGGTGTCGCAAGAAGGAGAGAAGTGAGGCCTGTTGAGGTCTGGGCCCAAACTGCCACACCATCGCTTTTGTTGCATTCCATTGGCCAGAGCAAGTCATGAGCCACCCCATTTTCAAGGGGTAGATAATAGACCCCACCTCCTAAGAGAAGGTACTACAAAGACTTGTGGCTAATTTTGCAATCTGCTATAACATCAGATTCAAAAAGGTGTAGATTTAAATCTAGACTCCGCTTAATCTCTCAGAGTCTCAGTTTCCTCTGTGTGAAATGAGGATAGAACATGTTTACCTCATAGTGATGTAAACATAAACTGAGAAGAGGTAGGGGAAGAACCCAGAGCAGTGCCTGATACATAGTAAGTGTGCAGTCAATAAAAGTTCTTAAACCCCAAATGTCCACATGTTCATTTAACCAGCTGTGGTTTACCGTACCTTCCATGATTGTTTTCTGTTCCCTGAAATGATGGACGCATTTGGAAACCCAGGCATTCCCTCCCTCCACACCCCCACCACTCATTCATTCATTCTAGATCTATACTATTACCTGTAACTGGAATTCTGAGGCTTCTTGCATCTACATGTCACCTCTCCTGAAGCTCTGTGGGAGAAGAATGTGCTGTTGGTCCATGAGTGGGGAAAAGGCATTGAGAAGAAGGGTCTACACATGGGCACTTGACATTAGTGAACAGAGGGAGGGGAGGGTGCCATGCTGAGCCACCAAGAGGAAGATACGGTAGAGACCAACTGGTCTCTTCATAAGCAGTTCATTGTAAGAGTTCTGTTGGTACGCATCCCTCTGAAATGGGCATGATATAGTCATAGGTTTCTTCTGATTGCAAGAGGAGGAGGTGGAGGAGGAAAAAGAGAAAAAGAAAGAGGAGGAGGAGAAGAAGGAGTAAGGGAAGAAGAATAAAGGAGTAAGGGGAGGAGGGGGAGGAGAAAGGTATCCCAAGTAAGAAATAGCTAAACTGTCAGCCGAAAACTTCTATTCATGACAAAACAGGATTTCTCCTTTCTTTCCATGTACTCTCCTTTATAGTGTAGGCCTGTGTGGCCCGGAGGAACACAGAGTTGGGCTATTTTGAACGTTCATAAATGTGTGTGGCCTCATCTCGCTATTAAATAGAAGTGCTAACTGTTCTCTAATTTTAGCACATATCTTTTAAATGTCAGAAGACAGATTTTCCTCCAACCCCCTTTCCTAGTCCTCAAGCTTAGAGTCACGAGGATAACTTCACTCTGTGAAGAAATTGGCAAAAAAGAATAAAATGCAGAGGAAATTTTTTGACAAATTGATTTTAAGACATATTTCTAGTCCAGTATCTGGCCAAGTAGACACCAAAAATATATTTTCTGAAAACTAAATTGATAAGGGGGAGGAGAAAGGAGAAAGAAAGATGTCCTCAGAGACAAGGGTAATGCAAATCAAGGAACTGTCCATTACAGGATTCAGGGAAGATCCAGGCTCTAGGAATTGACCAGCAGTAGATTTTAGAGCTTTCATATGATTGAAAGCAAAGCTGATAATGGGATGGGGTACCTATGCAGTACTTAATATTTTCCAGGTGGTACCTATTATGTGACACCTACTATGTGGTAGACATTGAAAAACATACCTGTTTGAAATACAAAGCTATCCTGTCTTTCAAGAATCTTACAGTTTATAGAGGAGAGATAGACAAAAGAGCAAATGATTACAGTTGTGCAGGATTAGTCAAAAATATGCCCTGGGGACTATAAGTGAGTACAGGTGAGGTACCTAACCCCAGGAAGGGAGTGAGGAGAGCCTTCTTGTAGGAGATATAATACCTGAGCTGTGTCATATAAAGTCAGTCATATAAAGAAGTGAGCAGAGGGCAACATAATCAGTGACAAGATGGCATGAAACTGCAAGGTGACTGCTGTGGGTGATTATCAGTAATTGGGTGTACTTGGAAGCTGGGAAGTGAGGTAGTTCTAGACCTATGGGCCATGACATAGAATCCATCTTTGTTATACAAATATAGATTTAAAGTCCTTAATGAATTTTTCAGTCATTACTTATTTGAAGGTCCATCCTTCCATACATTCATACATCCCACCATCTAAACACCAACTCCCACCTCATCCATAACTGAGTTGAGAACCCAAATGTCAACAGAGGTGTTTAGTTGGGATTAGGCACTGCTTCCAGTTGACAGGAAACCAAACTAGCAGTAGCTTAACTGGAGCGGAAGTTTGTTTCCCTCTCATAGCACAGCCCAGGTATTCAGTGCAGGGGTAGGTCGCTACTGTGTCAGTGACCCAGTCTTTTCCCCTGTTGCTGATCCACCCCAGATGGCCTCAATCTTAAGTCAAAATGGCAAGACAAAGAGGAATTGGGAAAGGGAGCATAAATACCCTATCTTTAGGAATATTTCCAGAAACCGCCACAAAATACTTCTGCTTACATTCCATTGGTCAACGTTTATCACATGACCACCTGTAGCTGCAAGGGAGGCTGTGAAATATAACCTTACTTTGTAACAGTAATGAGTAACGAGCATTATTCTGTAGCAGTTATGAAAGATAGGTAGAAATTCATGAAAGAGTCATCACTCATATATAAGCAGCTTTTTAAAAACATTACACAAGACTTATTTTAAATCCAAATGGAGCAATATGGCCTCGTTTCTCAAGAAACCTCATTTCATACCATACTGGAATGCTGAACAGGGTTAGCAGTCCTTGGAAGCTTATTTTCTTACTTTCTAGGATTGTCTGAGCTCTCATAGAAGAAATTTCCTCTTACCTCTTTATATTCCACTAAAAAGTTGAAGTTTTGTTAATATAGTGGAAGAGGAAAATAGTTATTGTGAGATAACTCTGGCCAAAGTCAGGCCATGTATCCATTTTATACAATAGGTCAGTTGTGTGGCCATTGGTGGCTATGGAAGCCTGGAACTCAGGGCTTCAAACCTGCAGCAGTCCAGCATCAGTGTTTAATTCCAACTTTCAGATTTAGGAGATACCCTTTCTTGTAACAGTATCAAGCACAGCACCTGACACACAGTAAGCGCATGATGAAGGTGTGTTGAATTGTATTTACTTGCACACTCTAGCAATGAGGTTGTACACATAAAGACATCTATATTTTATCAACCATATGTTTATTCAGATTGATTAACTCATTCAATTAACATTTATTGAGCTCTTAAGGTCTTGCATGATGCTAATTGCTGGGATAGTTAGAAAAATGATCAAGTTCTACCCTCTACTTTTAAGGAGCTCCTAATGTAGCAGGAAGGCAGATGTATACACAACTAATTTTGATAGTTTGGTAAGTGCTACACAACACCAAGGAAATGCAATGAAGGTGTGTTATTTCAGCCTGATTGTTGGAAAAAGGCATTACAGAGGAGTTAGTACTTGAACTCAGCCTTGAAAGATGAGTAGCAATCCACCAAGGAGTCATCAAATGTATGAATAGTTCCTTTAATGTCGCGTTGTACCAAGTATCTGTTCCAAATCCTGGTTAAGCAATACAGCCTCTCTTCCCCAGGAAGCCTCATTCCATGCCATGCTCAACAACTGTCTAGTTATCTACCAGTATACTTTGCAGCTTCTTTTCTCACTGCCTAGGGTAGTTTGAGTTTTCATATATACCAAAGAAATCCCTTGTCGCCCTCTAGGTATCAAAATCATAATCACCCATAAACCAATTATTCAATACTCTCCCTCATCCCTTTTTTCCATTCTTCTTTTATATTCTCTTCAGTAACATGCATGAGTCTAAGTTAAACACTACCATTTACACCCCACAGCAAATAAGACATTCACCTTGTCTTATTTTCTGAGGTGAAATCAGTTTTTCAGCTATAGTGAGTGCGCCCCTGGAAGTGTGTCACTGCTGCTCTCTCCTCACCAGCAAGTATTTTCTGTTTTTCATCACAGAGTAGTTATGTGTTTCAAGCTTTGAGCAACATCTGAGTTTCCACCAGCTGTGTTTTGCATTGTCCTCATTTTGTATAATTAAGAAAAACAGGAAGCCAATCACTTAAGTAAAGCTGACCCTCTTCATTCTGCAGACCCGAGAAAGGACTGCATCAGGCCTTTTTATAGTACAGTTTTCACAAAATTTATCCTGCAATCTGCTTGAAAGTGGAATGAGGCTAGAGGAACTGTGGCAGTGTGGTGGCCTTGCTCTTGACAACAAACAGCTGTGCTTTTCTGAAACCACACGGTCTGGTTTAACACTCATATAGTTGTCGATTATCAACTCGGTCTGTCACATCGTGACAGAGGATTTCCCCTGCCATTTTTTACACCAGTGAAATCTTGGGGGACAGGGGGCCTTTTCACTTAGCCCTTAAATTCTCTGTGCGTCCAGCTTTAACCATTTTTTGACCTTGATGTCTATAGATACTTGTGAGTGAGTTTCTAAGGAAGCCCTAGGCTGTTATTTGGTTTTACTAAAGATTAAAACCAATAATGTGTATATGAGAAAGCGCCTCTGCTTCTATTTGATTCGAGTTTCATTTTCTTATATAGAAGAGAAATACAATTACATCATCATGTGAAATTTCATCTAGAAACAGTGGTTATATTAGGGGCCAGCATTACTCAATTAGATTAAATATTTACTGAGTAGGTCATATTTGTTGATCATTATGGTCATTATGGAGGATGTTAAGATACTTAAAATGTAGACCCTGCCTTCAAGGAGTTCATAGGCTCATAGGGGAAGCTGGCATCAGGACAACTAAATGTAATTTGCAGCAATATGTTACATGATCTTGGTCCTATTCTCATAACACCTGTTTTGTGATCAGTTTCATCTCCTACCTACATAAATTTGAACTAGCGCATCAATGCCTATCAAGTGACCCTTCCCAGCTAATATTTGAATGTGAGTAATAATCATTCATTCATTGAACAGATATGTGTTGAGCACGTGCTGTGCTGTAGGCATTGTGCTGTATTGCTCAGGGTTGGAAATCTTCCTTCAGTGGCGTTCACAGTGCTTTGTGTGCCTTACAGAGCTGGCTAACATTTATTAGACAGTGCTATGTTCTAGTCAGTTTATTCATCAAATAAGCGTTATAAGGTGGGAACTTTCATCGCTTCGTACAAATGGAAACTGATCATGAAATTAATCTCCCCAGTGCTGTACAGCAAGTGATGAGTAGATTTACACCAAATTCCTACAACCGTGCTGATTTCCCCTTCTGCTACTTTTGACAGCCCATGCTTTCAGCTAATGGAGACATGTTATGGGTATTTCAAGTGCATGGTACTGGTTGAGAGAGAACTATTTTATGTCAGGAACCTCTACTGGAAACAGTGTTAACACCTATGTATATGGACAGCTGGCCTCTTAGATGTTCTTTTAATTTCATCTAACAAAGATGAAAAAATTTTAGGTTTGCTCTGGAGTTTAGAAGAAAGTTCTTTAAACATATACATCAATAATACATCAAGAAGGATTAATACCAGGGAGAACTTCAGACGTGGTTAAACAGAAATGGTGACACAAGAGAAGTTGGAGAATCTATCCCTAGAGGTTTTTAAAATTAGAATACAATTTTGTATGTCTCACAAAATCATGTAGACTAGATTATCTCGTGAGGCCATTTCAATTTACAAATTCATCACATCACGTAGCACTGTGATGTTATCACTGAACAGGATTGAAACTGCAAGCACAACTAGAAAACAGGAATGACTTCCTGCTTTAATAAATATAGTTCAGGTAGCTGCCACAAGGGGGCAGTAGTCATACACTCACATCTCTGCTATTTAAGAAAATCACGGAATCAGAGGCAAGGGGGCCTTGGTCCAAACCATTTGAAAATTTGACACCTGTAACCATGAGTCAACACAATTCTGTGAGGATTGCTTTTTATTAAAGAAAAACTCTATATAAATATTAATTAAAGCACATTATATGCAGAATAAAGAATTGGTGGAGCTATTTATGGTAATATTTAAAGTGAGATGTATTTTAAGCTTTTTTGAGTTCTTTATCTTACTATTATTTTCCAACCAGCCCTCCTCCAGTCTCACCAAATTGTGAAAGAGTACAGTACCCTCTTGGGTAAGGTTCTTTTAGGAGGCAGATGTCTTTCTTTAGGGACATTTGCGGTATCCCCAGTGACTCTGCAGAGCCAGTCCCCTGAGGTCCACTCTGATCCAAATTGCTGCACCTCAGGGCTAGCAAGGATTTAGCCAGCCTCTTGCCCACTGTTCTCAGCAGTTTTTCTTCTATGGCAGGCAACTCATTCCTATCAACATACAACCAAGTTTTGATTAAATCCCTCAAAACATTGCAGAGAAAGAGAACACTGCAGCCACATCTTGTTGTCACAGCATCAGTTAGGGTCCCTTACAATAGTTCTAATTCTAACCTAGATAAAATAGCTGTGCTTTCTTCTAGTTGAATTTACTGTAATCTGACTCCCTTCTCTTCCTTTAAAGCAAAAACACCAGAAAGCAAGTGAGTGAGATCTGATGTTATAGCCTCTGAAATCTACTCTCCCTTTTCTCAGGTAAATGATTTACACTCACTCCATTAATAATATCAGAATACCTGCAGTACTTCTCACACCTGACCATGACACATCAGTGTAACTCTCCAGCACAACAGAGAACCGCTGTTCTAACCTAGTTCCCTAAAAAATTTTGTATGAGACATCTGTCTACCAGAGAAGGAAAGAGAAGACTTTGCTAAAGTCACATGTCTACTTAGAGGCAGAGCCAGGACCAAGGCTTAAGAGTCATTGTAGTCATACTGTGTTCATTTAGCTGCTTTACAGAAACTTTCTGGAGCTAAGAGCTCTGGAGTTACAAGGAGTTGTCAGAACAAAACTGATTTTAGGGTCTGCCTTTTAACTGCTTCTACAAGGATAGCATCTGAACCCCATGTGTCAGCTATGTCACCTTGCCGTGTGCTAGGACACATTTTGACCCTTCCAGCGAGCCTCCAGTGCTGCTCACAGCAGAAACGCCAGGTTCTGGAGAAAAGCATAATTTCTTCCAGCTCTGGGGATTGTTGTCAAAAGGTCATCCAGTCTTTACTTCTCACTAATTATGTTAGGAAAAGACCTCAAAAAATGCCAGGCTTTTAAAAAATGTATCAACATTTATATTAAATATAGTTAAAGAAACAGATCACAATAGTATTATGTGTAGTGTTCCCTGCATGCATGGACATGTGAATGTGGATTCATTCACTCATTTACTCATGATAGTATTTGGGGACAGCCCACTGTTAGATGTAGCTGGAAAGGCCACAGTTGTCAGTGGAGTCTTCCTTCATTCACTCACTCAACATATATTTATTCAGAGACTGTTATAGTCTAGTCACTATGCTAGGCACAAGGAATGTGGCCTGACAGTGAGTGGATTTTTATAGAAATGTTACCCAAAACTTATGTATATGGAATTGAATTGTTAAAAAAAGTTGGATTTTTTTCTTCTAAGAAATACATTTTAAGGTTTTTTGCATCCTTATTATAATAGTTCAAAGTGCAGAGATTATTCTAGTTGCTTGGAGGGATATTGAGAAATGTAAGACGAGAGTACTGTTAGGGCTTCCCTGGTGGCGCAGTGGTTGGGAGTCTGCCTGCCGATGCAGGGGACGTGGGTTCGTGCCCCGGTCTGGGAGGATCCCACGTGCCGCGGAGCGGCTGGGCCCGCCGCATACCGGAAAAAAAAAAAAAAAAGAGTACTGTTAACATTAATTTAGTTGTAAGGTGGAATGCATACATCTCTGAGATTCTTACCTAAATAAATGATGCAAGCAATTCCAACATGCTATCGTTTGATTTCAAGCTAACTATGATAAGTGTTGAGTGATAAAACATAGAGGGAGAGAGCACTTTTAGAGGAAACAAACCTGAAGTCTTCACATAGGCCTTGGGAATTTGAATTGAGTTGGACTCTCCCTCAGAAACAAGTGATTTGTCTCGATTCAGAGAAAGAAATAGGAAGTGACATTTTTTTCTCTTTCTTTTTTTTTTCTTTTACGTTTAATAGTGTTCTAGAGCCTAGTATTCAGCAGAGTATAGAAAGGAAGTCATAGGAAGAGCTCACGTTGGGTAGGAGTCAGGAGACCTGGGTGTGGTAGTTCAGCCTGTGAAAATCATCAGGCCTGAGCAGGTCAGTCCTCCCTTAGGCAGGAGACTGAACCAAAGGATGTGTCAGAGTCCCTCCAGCTCCAGGGTCATTGATTCTAGTAGACCTTGCTTGATATCGTAAAAGTGTACTTTTTCAAAGCACGTTTTGTCCCATTACAATTAGCACAAGTCAAGATTGCAAAACAAGTGCCAGGCTAAATTATCTAAGTGGATTCTCTTTGGTTGCAACCTAGTTGCTATTTTATTTGACATTTATCATGTTCATCAACACAGAAAATAAAGAAATTGCCTGTTTTAAATCTTCAAATTAATATGTATTGTGTACCAGGTGCATGGTCTATTCTAGATACTTATTAATGAACAATTTGCCTTTCAAATATTTTCTCAGTAATTCAAATGAAATGCTATCTGTATTTTCCAATTTGTGTTGCAGTCTTGTCTTGCTATAGACTATAAAAACAAATTTTATTTCACTCAACAATGATTCAATAAATATTTATTGAGTACCTATAAATATCAAGTACTGAGCTTACAAGATGCAAGGGATATAAAAATAAATTAAAACAGTTAAAACTTAGTCTCCTTCCTCAAGAAGATTATAACCCATATAAATAGACCGATTACATATTGGAGTTTAAACCAAGAGTATTGGAAAGCACGTAAGAGAAAACATTGGCTTCCTGGATAGAAGACTTTATAGACAAGAAAACATTTAAACTGAGTCTTAAAAGAGAGATGGCAAAATGGCAGCCCTCAGGCTATAACCAGCCCGTTGTTGAGATAAGTTTGGTGGCGTCTGGCATCATGAAGTCCACAGGGAAGAGTCTCATCTGTGATAGGAGGTTATCTGATTCTTATTCACACAGTCGTTGTGAAAATAAGAAATAATGCAAAGTATTTAGCAGAGTGCCAAGAACAGAGTAGGTGATCAGAAAAGGGAAACTATCGTTTGTATTATTATCCAGACCTGTATGCATTGCTAGTTACTGGTACATACTCCAAATGTCCAGTATGCTTTTTCTTCATGGCTTTATTATGGCTATAATTAAGCAGTCATCTGTACATTTAATACCCACCTTCCCTACTAGACTGTGAACTCCATGGGGACAGGGCATCAAATTATTTTGTTGATTATTATATTCCTAATATCTAGGAATAGCTAGCAGAGCGCCTAGCTCGATAGAGATGCCTAATAAATGTGTTAAAATAATATGTAGTGATCGGAGGATACTAGTAAGGAATGGATTGTTATTAAGAAGATGCAGGATCAAGTCATATAAAAAATGTGAGTACTCTAACTCCAGAATATCAATTTATTAATTTCTTTCACAGCAAGGGAAGGCACCCAGAACTCTTAGAGGAGTAGGTGCTCCATCTGGAACTCAAGTTCAGCATGGCCCTCATTTTCTTCTCTCAACCCTCCATTACTCTCATCCATAAATTGGCCTCAAAGTAAACAGTCCATGGATGGCCAGGGAAAATAATGTGATTTCTCTGGTACTTTTGGCACAAAGCTGTAGATTTAATTCATTTTAACCTCCCCACGGCCCTTAAAACTTTATAAGACGACCCCTCTCCTCCTTCAACCAATCTGCCGTGTGTCATGGAAAGTTTAGAGGAGCCCTTTCAGATCCCCTGAGGCGTCATTACTTTCCAAAGCCATGACGAAGCATTATTCTGAATAGAATTAAGTTCTGCTTCTTGCAATTAACAGCAGATGATGAAACTGCCTGCCAGTTCTGTTGCCTTTCAGCTGGGTGTTTTTCTCTTGCTTGGTCATTTGTAAAATGTGAACCCTCCTAATGGGGACCTAGTTATTCACTTGAATTAATGAGTTTCAGCTGAATTAATAGTGCCTGGCATACTGTGGGTATTCAGTGATAGTCAACAGCAATTTATATGCTGACTTAACTTGCTCCATTTGAGAATGTTGGCTAAAATCAATATAATGTGGTTTTCCTACTAGATTTGACTTAAGGAAAAAAGATCAAGGTTCCAACTTTGGGACCCAGAATATATATAATCTTTAGTGGCTATTCGCTTTAAAGAATCTGAAAATTTTAGGCAAAAACTTTTAGGATGAACTTCTTTCTGTGTATTCCCAACAAATAGACAAGATCCTCAAGCATACTAATATAAATCTTTGATACTTAGATTCTTACTCCTAGAAGAATATCTGGCACAGAGTAGGCCTTTATCAAAATAATAGCTAAAAAAAAAAGGAGTGTGTCAGTGTGTCACAAGCAATATGTTAGGGCACAGCCTATTTCCTTCGACTCAGTCGGTGTTCCATAACTATCGATATAATTAATTTTCAATTAAAATTGAATAAAAATTATATTGTAAGTTAATACAGAGAGGAAATCTTCCAGGTCTAAACACAAGAAGATTAAATGCAAAATATTATTGATCAGGAAAAAGTTTATATTCACAGGACTAAAGAGATGAAGATAAGTTTGGATTGCAGTGCAGCATATGGTACCTAGTGCCTTATGGCACATATTTGCATGTTGAAGCTTTTAATTAGAAGGAATTACAGTTCCGCTGAGATCCTTATAGCAGCTCTGGACTGAGACCCTTAAGAAAATCAATATTATGTGTTTGTTAAATTGTAACCTTTGTGGAAAATCAATAATATGTTTGCTGAGAAAAATATTTGACATGTCAACTGAATTATGGAAACTTCTCATGCCAATGGCTAAACCCAATAATTTAATCACATTTATTAAGTGGATTACTTTACTATATCAGTATTCAGTACTGATTCACATGTGTACTCATTGCCTGGGTCTCTGTTTCCTGAGCTATGCCATCTCCCCAAGTCCTCCTGACATAGCTCCTCATGGGCAGAAGTAGCATCTTGTTCACACCAGCTCAGTGTTTGTTTACTTTTTTTTTTGCGGTACGCGGGCCTCTCACCGTTGTGGCCTCTCCCGTTGCGGAGCACAGGCTCCGGACGCGCAGGCTCAGCGGCCACGGCTCACGGGCCCAGCCGCTCCGCGGCATGTGGGATCTTCCCGTACCGGGGCACGAACACGTGTCCCCTGCATCGGCAGGCAGACTCTCAACCACTGCACCACCAGGGAAGCCCATCTTTACTTTTAAATCATTTTAGTTTAATAAAATAAAAATAATAATAGGTAGAAGTTCTAACAATATAAACACTGTGTTAAGTACTAGACATACTGATGGAAAGTATAAATGACTCAAAATTACAATATTCACCTTCATACAATGTTCATTCATTCATTCAGCAAGCTACTCAACATTCATTGAGACCTATCAGCTAGGTAGACATAGTGTAAGGCCCTAGAACAGAGTCAGAGAAAATCTATCATGTTTCCCTGTTGGTAAGTAACAAACGTTTGGGGAGCTGGAGACAAAAAGGTAAAAATGTCAGAACACAACAAGACAGCTTTAATGGTCATATAGAAAAACGTTTCAAGGGGCTTAGAGGAGTGATGGATCACTGCTGGAGGAGACCTTGACCCCTCAAGAAGGTGGTATTGGAACTGAGACTCATATTTGAGTTTCAGTTGAATAGGTGGAAAAGAAATAGGAGAGTAGTCAAAGTCAACAGCCCTCACCATGCCATGGAAGTGTGAACAGCATGGTACAGATCTAGGAGGAATCTGGTGTAGCTAGGTCATGCCCTGTGGCTGGCATGTGCAGAGACAGAGAAAATTGTGTGGAGTGCGTTTGGAGTAAGGGAAGTGAGAAATGCAAGTTCCAGACAGGTTATAGAAGGTCTTACATGTCAGTCAAGGAGTCTACAATGCACGCTGTAATTAAAGGGAATCAAATACGGATGTTAGCAGAGCAGCAACAGGTTCAGAGTTAAATTTTTTTTAAAAAGTAAAGAAAAAAGACTTCTGATCACTCCTTTATAGAAGAAAGAAAGTGGTAAATATGAAAACATTACAATATGCAAGAATCATATGTATTATATCCATAAAGAATCTACTGAGGAAAGAATTCTTGCTTTATAAACTTTCTGAGTCAAGTTCACTCAGATCTCAGCATTGTGCTTTAAATTTGAAGATGCTTAGCTTGCCACCTTGTGGCTGAAGGAAGATCCTGCACATAGGGGATGTTTAATCTGAGGCATAGACCAACCCCAAAGCAGTTAGGGAACTAAACAAGTGTATGTTCAAGTTTATCACAAGCACTTGAGATAAAGAGGAAGGAAAAAAAAAAAATAAAATAAAAATAATAATAGGTAGAAGTTCTAACAATATAAACACTGTGTTAAGTACTAGACATACTGATGGAAAGTATAAATGACTCAAAATTACAATATTCACCTTCATACAATGTTCATTCATTCATTCAGCAAGCTACTCAACATTCATTGAGACCTATCAGCTAGGTAGACATAGTGTAAGGCCCTAGAACAGAGTCAGAGAAAATCTATCATGTTTCCCTGTTGGTAAGTAACAAACGTTTGGGGAGCTGGAGACAAAAAGGTAAAAATGTCAGAACACAACAAGACAGCTTTAATGGTCATATAGAAAAACGTTTCAAGGGGCTTAGAGGAGTGATGGATCACTGCTGGAGGAGACCTTGACCCCTCAAGAAGGTGGTATTGGAACTGAGACTCATATTTGAGTTTCAGTTGAATAGGTGGAAAAGAAATAGGAGAGTAGTCAAAGTCAACAGCCCTCACCATGCCATGGAAGTGTGAACAGCATGGTACAGATCTAGGAGGAATCTGGTGTAGCTAGGTCATGCCCTGTGGCTGGCATGTGCAGAGACAGAGAAAATTGTGTGGAGTGCGTTTGGAGTAAGGGAAGTGAGAAATGCAAGTTCCAGACAGGTTATAGAAGGTCTTACATGTCAGTCAAGGAGTCTACAATGCACGCTGTAATTAAAGGGAATCAAATACGGATGTTAGCAGAGCAGCAACAGGTTCAGAGTTAAATTTTTTTTAAAAAGTAAAGAAAAAAGACTTCTGATCACTCCTTTATAGAAGAAAGAAAGTGGTAAATATGAAAACATTACAATATGCAAGAATCATATGTATTATATCCATAAAGAATCTACTGAGGAAAGAATTCTTGCTTTATAAACTTTCTGAGTCAAGTTCACTCAGATCTCAGCATTGTGCTTTAAATTTGAAGATGCTTAGCTTGCCACCTTGTGGCTGAAGGAAGATCCTGCACATAGGGGATGTTTAATCTGAGGCATAGACCAACCCCAAAGCAGTTAGGGAACTAAACAAGTGTATGTTCAAGTTTATCACAAGCACTTGAGATAAAGAGGAAGGAAAAAAAAAAAAAAAAAAGAAACTCAGAGCAAATATTAATTATTACAAAAGCCAAAAATCTGAACCTTGACTCCTTTTCTCTTTCACTCTCATATATAATGCCTCCTTAAACCCTGTTGATTCAGTTTCCAAATAGGTCTGACATCTGTCCTTGTTAGAAGTGTTTTTATTGATAATTTCAGGTTTTACTGAGAACACAGAATAATCGTAGCTGTTACATATTAATGGCAGGGTGCAAATTAGTATATTTCTGATGATAGATACAACCATTTTGGAACAATTTAGTTATCTAGGAAAGTTGAAGATGCATATACTCTATGATCCAGAAATTCTACTCCTAGCCATATGCCTTAATGAGATTCTTACATATGTACACCAAAAAACATATACATGAATGTTATAGCCATGTTGTTACAATTGTGTTATTATTCCAGAACGGGAAAGAAAAATAATCTGAGTGCACTTTAGCAAGAAAATGGTGCATGTGGTGTCTCATACAATGACATACTGTACAAAATTTAAAGGAAATGAACTAGACCTATATACACCAATATGAGTGAATTTCATAGTATTGCAGGAAAAGAGCTGCAATATGAAACTGCTTATTTAAAGTTTCAAAAAAGACAAAAGCTACACATTTTTTAGGGATTCCATATCAGTCAAGGTCCTACCACAGAAACAAAACCAGTGTGTGTGTGTGTGTGTGTGTGTGTGTGTGTGTGTGTATTCAAGAATTTTTTTAGGGAATTGGCTCATGTGATTGTGGGGGATGACTAGTCCGAAATCCATAGGGCAGACTGACAGGATGGAAATTCTCAGGCAGGAGCTGCAGCAACAGTCCACAAATGAGATTTCTTCTTCTCAGAAATCTGTTTTGCTCGTAAATCCCTGCAACTGATTAGACCAGGCCCACCTAGGTTGAGGTTAATCTCTTTTCCTTAAAATCAATTTATTGTAGATGTTAACCACAGTTACAAAATTCCTTTAGAGCAACACCTAGACTAAATAATGGGGTACTATAGTTTAGCCAAGTTGACACGTAAATTTAACCTTCACAGATGCATATCTATGTAGTGAAACCACTGAGAAAGTCAGGGAATTGTGAACACAAAATTTAACCATGACTTTTGAGGAGAGGGAAATAGATACAACTGGAGATGGGTACCCAGCAGCTTCCACTGTGTTGAAAGTACTCCACTTCTTAGAGCTGAGTGATAGATACAAGGGAGTTTTTTTATTTATTTTTTTTTAGCCTTCAAATGGTTTTATAATTTTTAATGTGAGTTTATATTCTTTATAGCTTGTATGGCTGATACAAATTATTGTGTATTCATGAAAGACTTCAGAATGAATTTTCAATATGATTTTTATCAAAATACAACAAAATTATTTTCTAAGAATGTCGCAATTCCCCCTGTATAAGCTGAGGGGTTGGGCTCTCCTCTCTGCCCTCGTGTGCTTTGGCCATTTAGGATTGCTGCTATGACCCAAATCAGAAAGATGAGTCAGGAAGAAGAATGTCTAACCTGGTGTTAGGCCAATGCTCAGGTTTGTTAAAAACAATGAGGAGGCCGTTTTTGGTGGGAGACTGACACAATATCTAATACCCCAGGCAGAACAGATAACCTGGGGAGAGGAAACAGGGCCTGATGGGGCAAAGGGCAATGGAAATGAAAAAAGAGAAAAGAACCAGACTCTGCTGAAGTAGAATGCATTTAACCTGTATTAGACTTATTCACTTGGTAAAATGACTAAATCCCTCCTCCACGCCAGAGGGGTCCTGGGATGGCTACAAATAGAGCATCACTACCTTCATCAGATTCATTTTGGCCTTGACCCTCATATAGGTGTCATGTTCTGCCAACTGAATTATATTGATCTTACTCTGGAAGTCATGCGAAGGGGGAGAAGCTGAAGGATTATCTTCATCTGTGGAGTTTTGTATTTGGGTGACCACGGAAAGGGCAGTATCATCAACTAGGTTATTTCTATTTATACTTTCTCTCAATGGTATTCTATGTCTCTGCAAGGATAAAGGGAAACTTCCAGACCTTGACTTTTTTTTAATTAAAAAAAAATTTTTTTTTTTGGCCGCGCTGCGCTGTTTGTGGGCTATTACTTCCCCCACCAGGGATCGAACCCGGGCCCTCGGTGGTGAAAGTGTAGAGTCTTAACCACTAGACCGCCAGGGAATTCCCCAGACCTTGACTTTTAAAGCAAAGAAGCAAAGTATCTACCATACACAGAAGAAATACTTGAGTCAGAGAATAAGAAATGCACAATACCTGAGAGATACTATATAGTACAGGATTAAAGGTAAGGATTATGAGAATAGTGAGATATGAATCTTAGCTTCTCTGCTAGTTGTATGAACTAGTTACTTAATTTCTCTCTGCCTCTAATTTCTCATCTGTAAAATGAGGGAAATAAAAGAGTTAACTAATATAAGTTTGTTGTAAGGATTAAATAAATAAATACCTGTAAAGCATCAATATATACGCATGCTATCTTGTAGCCAGTCCTCTGAAAGGTGATACTGTCAGTTCCCAGTAGGGCATCAGGACAAGAAAATGAGAAAACTTTCTAGGTTTTCTTGATTTGGGGCTTACATCCTAAGGTTGTAATAAGCTCAAAACAGCATTCTACAATTGTGTATTCAATCGTATATTTAAATAACCTAGATTAAGTACAGAAATGACTTCCCCAGGGAAGCATATCTTATTTGGAGATTAAACCACCATCACCAAGCGTGGATTATGAAACAACTTTATTTGAGGAAATATTAATATTTTTGTGACAGTATCTGGTTGCCAAATAATCCTCTTTGACTGGAACCCACTGCCAATGAGGCCAGAGTCAAGGCCACACCTTTTGTCTTTGATCTTTCACCTGTTTCATGTTCCAGTGTCACTAAGAGCAGCTCGTCATGAGGGGCTTGGGGACAAAGGCAGCTAGATAAGAACAGCTGGATGGATCAAGCCCACTTGGGCCACCACCAGAGACAGTTTGGACCGGTTGCCCACTTAGACCACCTGGCATGTTTCTATGGAGAACACGCTGTTCATGCTTGCTTTTGGGTAAAGGAAGCATGATGAGGGGAAAAAAAAAAAAAGAATTCAGGAAAAGAGCTATATTACCTACTGTAACTAAAATTTAACTCTAAGAGGTCATATATGTTTTTACTACTGTATTCCCAGCACTTAAAATTTAGTGATTAGTATATAAGGTGCTTGATAAATCGTTTGTTGAATGAATGGGTGATGGTGCTTCTTATTAGGAAGGGATTTTACTCTCTCTGGTGTCAAAGAGGAAGCACATGCAGACAGGCTGTCCAGGAAAACCCAGGAGCAGGCACACGGCCGGCCAGAAAGAATCCAGAAGAAGTTCTAGTTTCAGGTGGGCAAGTGGTCTAGTCTTGGGAAGTCAGATATGGATGGAAGCGTCGGGCAGGTGCCAATTCCACAGCAGGTTCTAAGGTTCAGAACCTCACATAGGTCAGGTCAGAAGGGGAGTGGGAGTGGGCAGTGGTAGCGCGTTCAGCACCTGTGTCTGAGACTGTTTTCTCTCTGCCTGCTGGACGGAAATGATGCTCATGGACAGAGGAGGCCAGGAGCCTTGGCCCAGGTGGAAACATTGATTAAAAGGGTAAGATGTCCTCACATACAGAAGAGAAACTGAATCTTAGAGCAGTGGAGGCAAGGCCTTTGCAACTCAGTCGGCCTCCCTCAGGGGATTTGTGCTGATCTAGAATGCTGCTGGGATGCTTGCGAAAGCATGGAGGAAACCAGTTCCCTATAAAGTAATAAGGTTGAATTGAATAGGTGCATGCGCGAGTGTGTGCGCGCGTGTGTGTGTTGTGACCCTTCTGACAATACTTGAAATGATGAGTATGTGACACATACAGAAATAGGAAGAGGCTTAGATTTCCTAAGCGTCAGTCAGGAGTCAGGCCCTATGCCAAGACATTTATGCGTATGATCTCATCAATTTCGCATAGCAACACCGTTATGAGTATTATTAGCCCCATTTTACAAATGAGGTATCTGAGTTTCAGAGAGCTTCCACACTTGCCTGAAGTCACATTGCCGATTAGTGACAGGAACAGAATTTAAACGCAGGAAACTGAGGTGCAGAGAGTTGGCGTCACTTGACTAAGCATTCTGCTGAAATAAACATTTCATCTTTTCTGGGCACCAGGCACCCTCAGCAGAACACAGCAGTGAATGACTCTCACAGATGCTGCAGCTGTGGCACAGCTGGTGGATTGAGTCAGACAGTGACACCCACAGGATCTTACCGCCACGGCTTGAATCCAGTGGCAATTATCCCTGGAGCATTACTCAGACAGTATTTGAAGTTGTGCTTCAAATGGACAAACTAATTGTTGAGTTTGTTCCCAAATCATTGCTTTGATTTCTTGGGAACAAAGCAATTTGACTTCAAGCTTTCTTCCTTCCCAGCTCCTCCTCCTTCATTTGTCAGCTGCCAATCATCCTTGCATCCTTCAGCCAAAGTTAGCTCAACCAAATCTGTGTAAACCTTTTCCAGGGCTGGAGAATTTTCCCTCACCATAAAGCTGGCAGTCCACTGGACCTTCTCCATTACAACAAAGCAAATACTTGATCATCTCTTATGTATTCTGTTTTGTTCATTATTTTTATTCTTGAAGTAAGACATGTAGCTCAAAAAATGAAATTAATGATTACCCAGAGACAACCGCTGTCAGCATAGTGTTCATGCTTCCAGAGTTCTTCCCTGCCTTGCATACACTTTAATATATTCTATTGTGCTTATCAAGGTTGGTACACTCGTCTTTGTGCCAAGCTGCTGGCCTGGGGTTTAGAGAGTCTCAGGTAAAATTATTTGGGGTGGCCTCATTGATGTGTTGTGCTTCCTTAGTTGCTCTAACTCAATGCTGGCAGACTAGGGGAGAAGAGAGAGGTCCCTCAGTTCCTGTCTTGCATAGTATAATTTTTCCTCCTCTCAACTCCTTGCTCCAGAAAGCCACCAGCCAACACTCCTTCCCACGTGTCTCACACCCAAAACTTGAACAATTCAGTTTAAATGAAACCTACCCCACTTCACTACCTGTGCGACACAGTGAACCAGTTTCTCACTTTATTACTCAAAATCTGACAGGGTGCTGTTCCATAATCAGATCTCCTATAGCCTCCAGACAGGTTTCTTGAGTACATGCTATTTTTAGAATGTGCTAGGTGTGGCGGAATACACAAGAGTCCTAGGAATTTACATCTCCACGGGATGTAGTTCAGTTCAGAAACATTTCTTAAGCACCTCGGGTCCCAGGCAGAATATTTGATGCCGATGTTACAATAATGAATGAAGAAGTCTTTATGCTTCCATGAGAAAAGCAGATGCATACCTGCTTTTTTTTTCAAAAAAGAGGGATTCTCAGGGTATCAGTTATGTGAGCACAGGAAAAAGGCACAGCCAAACCTGGGTGTCCAGGGAAAGCATCTCTGAAGAAATCATACAAGAGCTAAATTTTAAGGTTGAGCAATAGCCAGGTGAGAGACAGTTGGGAAGGTTATTAGAGGAAGAGAAGACATCAAGAACAAAGCATAGGGAGGGGATTTGTCTTTCTTGTTCACTGTTGCAACCCTAGCACTTACAATGTCTGGCACATAGTAGGTGCTCAAGAAATTCTTTTTTTAAAAACAGTGTTATTAGCTACAGTCACCATTGCTGTACACTACATCCCCATGGCTTATTTATTTTATAACTAGAAATAAATTCTTGTTAAGTGCAAAAATTGAGAGGAGAGAATAGAAATAGGAGCTGGAATGGTCAGAGCAGACTGAGTTGAGTGGAGATGGTTTAGGAAAGCCTGGAAGGTTTTCAAGCTTGAAAATGACATAAAAGAAGGTTGAGGGCTTCCCTGGTGGCGCAGTGGTGAGAGTCCGCCTGCTGATGCAGGGGACGCGGGTTCGTGCCCCGGTCCGGGAAGATCCCACATGCCGCGGAGCGGCTGGGACCGTGAGCCATGGCCGCTGAGCCTGCGCGTCCGGAGCCTGTGCTCCGCAACGGGAGAAGCCACAACAATGAGAGGCCCGCGTACCGCAAAAAAAAAAAAAAGAAGGATGAAAAGTCCTTCGTGGGGTCAGGAGAGCTGCGAGATTGGAGCACAGGTTAGAGTAGTGGGAAAAGTTGTAATTGTATGCTTTGAAGAAATGGAAAGCAAAAAAATAAATAATTAAATAAAGCTATATTTTTTTCCTTCAGTTAGTTATATTTTATATTTCTAAAGTCTTTTATAATCAAATAAAAAATCTAATGTTACAGTAAAATAATCATAGCTGATATTAAGTGAATACTTACTAGGTCACAGACACTAAGTGCCTTCCATGTATCATCTCCCTTGGCCTTCTCAAAAATTCTGTGAAGTGAGTACTCGTTCCATTTTACAGATAAGAGTATCAAGTCTCACAGAGTTTGATAAGTTGCCCAAGGTCATGTAGTACACGATAGAATTGGGAATTGATCCAGGCAGTCCTGCTAGAACCTGCAGTCTTAGCCACTACACTATAACTGACGTTTTAGAAAGTTATTCTAGAATGAGGGTCTAAGGAGGAGAAAGTCAAGAATCATATTTAGAAGCTACAAATGACCGTTCACATTTGTTTCCGTTCGGCTGACAGCACTAACAGTCTGAAGAGTTCACTGTTAGGCACCAGTTTTTATGATGCTAGACCTGCAAAGTGCAAAACTTGACAGTTCCAGAAAGGAGAGCATTAGGGTTGATCGAGCAGCTACTATGTGCTAGTGATACAGTGTCTCATCCAAAGCTCATATTTCTATGAGGTTGATCCTGTAATTCCCAGTTTATAGCTTCAGTCACCTGAAGATCAGAGATACCAGCAACTTGACAAATGATGCAAGATTTGAACCCGTATTTCTAACGCCAGAATTCATTCACATTCTGCTGTATTGGGTTGCCTTTTGGGCTCAGCTGGCTATGTCGGTTTGAAACCCAGCTTTGCCATTTGTTTAACGCTTTGGAGACTCTCTGATCCTGTTTTCTCATTTGGAAATCAAAGTGATAATACCTTCTTTTTCCAATTCTTAAGAGAATTACTTGAGACAATGTTTCTGACAGTGCTTTGTAAATTGTAAATAGCAACCCGCATGTGTGACATCTTATACAAATTCATTTTACAATTCCACACCCATTATTTTCCCAGATCATAGGTCTGTGGTCCCATTCTGACTTTTCCAGAGACCTTCGGCTGTCTAATCCTACAGTGACCTCTCCTGGGTGAGCCTGGCCTCCCCTGGGTCTCGGGCCTCGCTCTGAGTTTTAGGAGGGAAAGCTTGCCAAGCTCCATTTTCTGCAGCTTTAGTTAACGGATGGAGGGCAGCACTGAGCTAAAGTCCCCTCATGATTATTTAAATCATCAGTTCTTTAAAAAGGATCTCAAGATCCATTAAATATTCATGAAAGCATTCTTCCTGGCAGCTCCTGCATTGTAGGTACTTACAGAAGGTTTAAAATATCTGACATTGCTTGGAAGCACACAAAGCTCTGTCAGCTGCAAGCAGACAGCTGATTTGTAATTTAATTAACATCCTGGCTTGTCCTGTTCTTTGTGGCAAAAAGTGGGAAAGCATTTCCTTTCATTTGTGAGTTTTGTTTGAAAAAAATTCAAATGGAGCACCTGGGAGTGCTTTTCATTCCTCACATCTGTCCTGTTACTTACATCCTGCTCCCCTCTTCGAAAAATTCCTATTTCAAATGTCCTTTGGGCCAGCTGTGTTGCCGATTGTGGGTCTTTTTTTTTTTAAGGATAACTTCACTTGGGGAAGATCTGTGTGCAATCAGCTATCAGTGAGCTTTGACCCACTTTTATTAACTGTTTTGAGTAGTGGATTTTGGAGAGAGATTTGGCCACAGGCTACTATTTGTTCAATGAATGTTGATTGAGAACCTGCCATGTAGCAGGCACTAGAGGTCAGTAGTGAACCAAACAGGCAGGGTCCCAGACCCCCGCAGAGGTTTCAATTTAGTGGGGGAGGCAGACATTAAGCAAATGATCACAGAAATAAATGTAAAATTAAAATGCGACGAGTTTTATGAAAAATGAATACACGGTACCCTGAAATCCTGAGAGGCAAGGAGCAGTGAGATACGGGGAGGAGAATCCCCTAATCTGAGAAGGCAGGAGGGTTCCTTGAGGAAGTAAAGGGGGAAATTAGGTATTTCTGTCTGGCCCTTCCTCCTCCCATTTTCCTCCTCTCTAAACCCCTCTCCTCCAGATTTGCAACGTGCATGCAACTGTTCTGGAGGAATAGATTGGGATAGTGGACAAAAGGGATGGAAGGGGGAAAGAGAACCCTGCACTAGCCAAAATAGCAGAGAATTTATTTCAAATCAAAGAAATGAATATAAATACTGATCTGATCACTGCATTAACCATTCTTTTATCTTCTCTTGTTTCTTTCTTTTATCCATGTTTTCCCTCCAGAAAGGGAGGCAGTGGGTTAGAGAGAGGATGCCGTAGGTGTGGCAATGGAGGTGGGTCACAGGTCACAGATAGGCTAAGACATCATGCAAAAAGGAAGCAGCTGGAAAAGAGAGCTGGCTGGCTACATACTGCCCGAGTCTCTGGTAAATAAAATTCCGGTAAAGAAATAGCAAAGTATTTAAACAAAATATTTTCCTCAAAATAAGATGGTGGCTGGCAGGGCCTGGATGAAAATACCCTGTTTTGAAAGTTAAACGTGTACAGTCTTTAGAGGAAATGAAAACCCTTCATTTCCATGTAATTCATTTTTCAAGACTGCTTTCTGGCCTCTTTGGGTTTTTCCTTTTTTTCTGAGCTGCATTCACTTCTTTCTTAGAGATCATCACTCTTTGCAAGTCTGTTATTTATTTTCAACTTTCTAAGTGACTTCATGCTTCTCCTAAAGTCTGTGCTTCTCTTCTGCCAAAGCACATTTTTAAAACTGAGAGACTTCCTTCCAGCGGTAGCATTGTCAGCCGGCTCCATTGGACACACTTTCTGTGGCCATTGTTCTGGCCTGACACTCTGTGCGGGAGACAAAGAGAGATGGCAGGGGCTCCTGGCCTCAAAGAACTTAGATTCTAGAGGGGGAGATAAGACTTGACGCAGAAAATGCTATTTGTTGCTGTAGTAACAGAAGCCGAGGAACTAAGAGGTTTTTGAGCATTTCCTCAATGTCAGGTTTTGTGGAAGAAACTGTAATCCTTCCTTAATTTTGTACCTGCTGTATAGTGTTGCTGTAAGTCTTAAATGGGATACTTTCTGTAACACTCTTAGAAAAGTGGACAACATTCACTAACTGTTAGGCATTATAATATTACTTACCTTTCAAGAGCACCAAACATATTCCGGTTCTCAGAGTTTGATTTGTTTCTCTGTCTCATCAGAACAGTGCCAACTCCTGCTGCAAGGGGGAAGCAGAGCACTTTTTATGCAGAAAGAGAGATAGATTCAGGTTTTTATTTATGAGGCCTTGAAAGATTTGTGATTCTCCCTCAGCTGGTATACACTGTGCCCATGGTGCAGCACCATCTTCCAAACTGTGCAGAACATCCAGTGATGGATCAGATGCATGTAGGCGCCTGCGTTTGAATCCTGGGTAACTTAGGACGGTTCTGATTCACACAGGCATCAACAGAATGTGGTAAGCAGAATCTGGTTGAATTTCCCAGCCTTTGGCCATCCACATGGAGGTCCTGTGGTAGAAAAGGAGTGCCAGTATGATTACTTGCAGGTTCAGCTGGGAGGGCTTTTTGGTCAAATTTATTGCTCAAATGATTTAAGTTTAGTTCAGTTAAAGTCACATTCGTTGGTCTCTTACTATGTATCTTACTATGGGGCACTGGAGATTGAGATGAATGTGACTCCATCTCTGCTCAGAGGCTCTCATGGGCTAGTAGGAGAGATGGGCACACAGATCATTGTGGCATAGAGTTGTTGCTATTCAATAACAGGAATCTATGCAGAACACTCTGGGAGCATAAAGAAAGGACATCCTTTTAACCTTAGCAGTCAGAGAATGCTTCCCAGAGGTGATGACACCCAATCTGATTATCAAGGACCTGAAAAAGTTTGCCTGATGAAGGAGCCCAGGGGTAGAGGCTAAACTTCAGAAGGGGGAAAGGGATAGGATTCCAGAAGTCAGGGACAAAATGATCTATGACAGGGGACATGAATAATAATCAGTCTTCCCTGTCCTGAGCACTTCTGCCTCACTCCTGTTAGAGTTGGGAGAGAAGATATAATCTGTTTACAAAAGTTCTGTTGCTCCAGAGTCCCCTCCAAAGGACCAAGCTGAGGAGAGGAAAAGAAGGCACAGGTTTCAAAACAGAGGCCTTCCTCAATGGCCCTCCTTTTACAGGCAACGCAGAAACCCTCAAAGGTGCCCAGTATGGCATCAGTACCTAAGAGACAAGCCCTGGAAATGAGAGAGGACTCAGAATTGCCCAGAAAATTAGAGCTGATTCTTAAATCAGGGTATGACCTCTGTGGAGTTGTTTAATCTCCCGTGTTAGATGACTCTTGAAGATTTCCTAAGAATTATGTTTCTTGAGGATAAAGTTAGTCTCTTAAGATCTTTGAGTCCTAATTAGTTTAGAAGAATATTTAGGAGTTCTAGCTCTAGAGTCAAACTTGTGTTTGCCACTCACCAGGTTTGTAAGCTTGGAAAAAACTGGCTAACTAACAAAGCCTCAGGTGAGGACAATGAGAACACCTATCTCACAGGTGTGATGATGTGTATAAAGCATTTAGCATAGTTCCTGGCATATTAACTGCTATTATTGTTGGTTTTAATATTACTATTAGTGTTAGGATTAGTATTTCTGTTAATAGTGTTAATATTTTTTTTAATTTTTTTTAAACATCTTTATTGGAGTATAGCTGTTTTACAATAGTGTGTTAGTTTCTCCTTTACAACAAAGTGAATCAGTTATACATATACATATGTTCCCATATCTCTTCCCTCTTGCGCC
>NC_041229.1:48525893-48526285 GCF_002837175.3 Physeter macrocephalus
TGGGTGGGGCTGTAGACCTGTCTTGCTCTTTGTTGGGGATAGGGTGTCCAGCACTGTTCGTTGCTGGTCCTTGAGTGAAGCTGGGTCTTGGTGTTGAGATGGAGATCTCTGGGAGATTTTCGCCGTTTGATATTGCGTGGAGCTGGGAGGTCTCTTGTGGACCAGTGTCCTGAGGTTGGTTCTCCCACCTCAGAGACACAGCCCTGACACCTGGCTGGAGAGCCAAGAGCCTTTAATCCACATGGCTCAAAATAAAAGAGAGACAAAATAGAAAGCAAAGAAAAGGAAGGAAGGAGGGAGGGAAGGAAGGAAGAAATGAAGGAAGGAAGAAAGGAAGGATGGAGGAGAGGAAGAAAGGGAGGAAGGAAGGGAGGAAGAAAGGGAGGAAGGAA
>NC_041229.1:48527484-48538662 GCF_002837175.3 Physeter macrocephalus
GGCTCCGGAGCTTCCCCCTCCGCCACCCACAGTCTCCGCCCGCGAAGGGGCTTCTAGTGTGTGGGAACCTTTCCTCCTTCACGGGTCCCTCCCACTGGTGCAGGTCCCGTCCCTATTTTTTGTCTCTGTTTATTCTTTTTTCTTTTGCCCTACCCAGGTACGTGGGGGAGTTTCTTGCCTTTGTGGGAGGTCTGAGGTCTTCTGCCAGCGTTCGGTGGGTGTTCTATTAGGAGAAGTTCCACGTGTAGTTGTATTTCTGATGTATCTGTGAGGAGGAAGGTGATCTCCGCGTCTTACTCTTCCGCCATCTTCTCGCCTCTCTCCGAGTAGTTAATAGTGTTAATATTAATAGTAGTCTTAGTATTACCAAAAAAATCATTTTTGGTCCAGCTGAAATTGAATTCAAGCAGAGATTTTACTAAACCATATCAGGGTGATTCCTCTGGAGGCTCATGTTTCAGTTAAATATGGTACTTCTCACTGGTTCTTGTCATCTTTTGCTTAGTCATCTCTTGGAGAAAACTGCAAAAATATAGGAGGAAGAATACCTGGCTGGTACCAGGAAGAGTACTCTTTAGGTCTCTTGGATGGTCCCTATTGCCTACAATAGATAGCAGTCTGCCTTTCAGCCTTGTCTCCTGCCATACTCCACCTCGCATCCCATTCTTAAACATCAGTTCACCAGAAGCAGACCTAAAATGGGTAGTAGTGTACATATGATTTCTGGAAGGCAGTTCCCAAGAAAGGCCCTTAAAGGAGTAAGGAAAGCACCAAGGAGTTCTGCAAGAATGTAGGTCCAGGGGCAGTCTAGCTTCAGACTGATGCTATCAGGTGCTTTGGAGGGTAATTTGCAGGGCAGTTTGTTTCAGTTTGAGGGGTGGGATTTGGGGTTTCTAGTATAACTCCCAGACACATCTAAGTGAGGAGGCTTTAATCACGCAAGGACAATCTTACTGTGAAGTATGCAGATGTGGGCCTTAAATGCATAGAAGGGATTTCCATGGATTTGGGCGGGGGCAATAGCATCTGCTACAGTCTACTTCAAGATCTCCCTATTCCCTCAGAACATCATCCCCTCTTATTACTTATCTCTTCTGCATATATTGTTGTCTTTGCTTAGAATTTCTCTTACCTCTTTCTGTTATCTTTCTAGATCCTATTGCAAACTGGAAAGCCTTAGACAGAGTTGGTGATGACCCATTTCTGCTCCCACAAAACTCAGTTTATACTTGCAGTCATTACCACTATGCATTGTGACTCACCTGCCCATATGTATACTCACTTAATAATTTATGGTCTTCTTAAGGTCAAGAACTGGTTCATATTCAGTTTGTATTCTTAGCATATATTACTGAAAGGAAAGATGTGGTGAGAGATATATAATACTTAAGAATCTGATGTCCTTTAAGATTGTGTCAAGCCAATGATGCGGTTGTCTTCTTTTGCTTAAACCTGAATTCATAATTTTTCGTGCAATGAAAGAGATTGCATCCAGCAGCCAAAATAACTTTGTAGCTTGAGCAAGTTATAGCCATTTCACCCATTTGTTCAACTGTCACTCATAACTTTAGTCAATGAATAGTTATTGAGCATATGTGCCAGGCACTTGGCTAAGGACTGGAGGTACAATGATAAGACCAAATGGCCCCAGTTCTCACAAAACCTTATACTTCACTGTAAAAACTCAAAATATACACAATCATACAGCATTATAAAAGTTGTGATTTGGGAAGTATAGGGAGCTATGGGAACACCCACAAAACCTCAGATTTGCAGTTCATGAAAGCTTCCCAGAAAAGGTAATGTCAAAGTTGAGGCCAGAGGATCAATGTATGTTAAAATGAACAATTTTTACTAATAAAGCATTAATTGAGCATCAAGGTTGATTTTACAGTCTAATTTAAGCCTCTATCAGTCTTCAAAATGGGTTATAATTTTATGAAAATAAGTAATTTATGTAAGTTCTTTGAGATACCACTTAAGTTTATTCTCTGTGTCCTGATAGTTATTTCTGCAAACAATTCAGTGAGATGTCTATTTTTAATGAATGAAATCTTTCTCTAAACCAGCTGAATCCTACTGCAGGAATCTTTGAGGAGCTTCTGTAATCATTTTAACTTTGCAAAATTTTACTTTTGGTTCTCTTGGATCTTTATGTTTTAGAACACAAGCATTTCCTGACTGTTACAAGTGATGTGAATATGGCTTTACATATGTTAAATTTTAAAAAGCTTTAAAGAATTCCTCAAAAAACTAAAAATGGAATTACCATATGATCTAGCAATTCCACTTCTGGGTATCTATCCAAAAGAATTGAAAGCATAGTTCCAAAGACATTTTTGTACATGCATGTTCATAGCAGCATTATGCACAATAGCCAAGAGGTAGAAGCAATCAACTGCCCATCTACAGATGAATGAATAAGCAAAATGTGGTATACACATAAAATGGGATATTATTCAGCCTTAAAAAGAAGGAAATCCTGTCACATGCTACAATATGGAGGAACCTTGAAGGCATTATGAAACAAGCCAGTCATGAGAAGCAAATACTGTATGATTCCAGTGATATAAGGTATCTAGAATAGTCAAATTCATAGAAATAGAAAGTATAATGGTGGTTGCCAGGGGCTGGAGAAGGGGAAAATGGGCAGTTGTTTAATGGGTATATAGAGTTTCAGTTTTGCAAGATGAAAAGATTCTGAAGATTGGTTACACATCAATGTGAATATACTTAATATTACTGAACTGTACACTTAAAAATGGTGCAGATGGTAAATTTTATGTTAGGCGTATTTAACATTTTTTTAATCTTAAAAAAAACTGGAAATAATGGTTTGTTTATATTTATTCCATAACCCTGAGGTAAGAGTGGTGAGATAAAAGAGTTTAGAAGTAGTGGGGACTCAGCTCATGTCGTGGTTTGGGAGGTGGCTTATGGCAGGATAAGGAAGCTTGAGCTTTGTCAGGTGTGAATTGGGACCCACTGAAGGGTTTTGAAGGGAAGGACTCTGTCAGTTTGAGATCCAGAACGTCAGCTCCCTGGCATATTGTACAGGATGGATGGGAAAGGGGCAATCTCAGCAGCAGCCCAACCAGTCCAGAGGCTGTTGCTGTGGTCCAGCTGAGAGCTGAAAACCTGAACGTGGGCAGTGGTTAGTGGAGGTGGTACGGGATGAGGATGGGGTAGACTCAAGGACTATTTAAGATACAAATTAGGCAGACTCAGTGATTTAGTAAATGGACAGATGGTAGGGGGTGGTGAAAGAGAGGATGGAGTCTCACTGACTCCTACTTTTCTGGTTCGGGTGATTGCATAGATGGTAGTGCCTCCCTGAGAGAAAATTGAAGAGGGGGAGGAGATGTGGAGGGCAGATGGACTGAAAGCCAGAGACACTAAAATGGGCATATGTATGACATTATTCCACTTCCAATGAACAGTACATAACGGATCAAGGATGAATGTTAAACTGGATCCATGTTTCTGAGGCAGATTACCTTCCCAAATTATTCATAGAGTTAGGAAAATGAAAGTATGGTATTTTGTAATTCACAGAAATGTTCTAACCTCCATGAAGGTTGTTGTGTGTTCTCCATGAAATGTTTTTTACCAAGCTGCTGATTCTGTTATCAGGCTTGGGCTTCATCTCCTTATGTGAGTAGAGGAGGGGATGATGAGAGTAGAAAGAGGATTCAGATTCACATTATCTGGACAGGGTCCCAGCTCTAAGGCCCACTAGTTAGGGGACCCTGGACAAGTCTCTTAACCTCTCTAAATGTTAGTTTTCTCATAAGTAAGATGGAGCCTCATAGATAAGACGAATTGCAGTGAAAGAAATAGATGAGCGTCTTTGCAAACCTCAGTCAAGATATTGTTAGCTGGAATTTTTGTTTTGAAACTAATATTAAGCTTGGAACATTGTAGAAAGCCTCCCTGGAAAATACAAGTAATGATAATCTACTTCTGAGTAAGAATGGACATCAGATTGAATTGCCAACCCTGGGTGGTTCTTCTTGTTACTGTCAGTTTATGAGTCAGACAGAGAACCGATGTCCAAGAAGTCATATTTTTCACCTAAAAATGAAAGAAACATAGGCATGATTTTGTTAAGAAGATGTGTTGTTAGTAACCTGATGTGATAAAAATAACTGTTGGTGATGATAATAAATGGGTAGTAGGATAAGGTTAGACATCACGGGTAAGCCCAACATAGTGTTATGACAATGTTTGGACCGTTGCCCCTAAAATCTCTTTGCCATTCAAAGGGAACAAAGACAAAGCAAGGCAAACTAACATTTTATTAACTGGGTTGGGGGTAGGATATAGAGTGTTCCTTTTTTTCTTTCCCAAGTAGACCAGTAGCCGTGAAATAATGAGACTCTACTGGGACAGGTCTGAAGGAAAAGGGGTGAGAAGCAAAGAGAGACAGAAAAGAGGGAAACCCAGGCCAGCGCTGAAGATGGAGGTTGAGCCATGGCCATGTCTACTCTCCCACAGACCATGCCTTGTCCTGACCCTTTTCCTTCTCTGCCAGCTTCCTTAGGTCTGCTTAGAAGACTCAAAGCACAGCCTTTGCCAGAGGATGCTCTTACTATTATAGGCATATAGAAGGAAGATGACAAAGAGGAAAAGGGACCAAGAGAGAAGCAACTATTATCTCTTTCCCCTCAGGGAATCATATCAATATAATATAGGCAGACCCTTTGCCTTGATTTTTAAGTTCTTTAAAAGAAAAGTCCATCTTTGGAAATTGTGATCTTTTGTCCTGGAGTCCAACTAACCCAAATCAACACTCCTCTTCCTTGGATATGAAAGGAAGAAAAGATTGTCTTCCTTTGAGGCCAATACAAAAAATTCAGGTGGCAAAAATTTTCCCTCATTTCCTAGAGAACTTAAGGCCTGGACATAATCTGAATCAAAATTAGGTCTCCTGAATGATTGTATCAGAATTCTGTCTTCTTGCTCAGTACTGTTTCTTTTCCATCCTTGACCTAGAATTTTTAGCACATATTTAGCCACTCTGGTCATTTGGAGGGTTACCTCCTCACCTACTTCGGTCAATAGTCTCAGTCTTATTTCTTGTCACCCTTCTGTATTTTATAAACAGAGATAGTGCATTATCAGGCAAAAACAAGCATTAGTTGGTATTGATGATTGGTTCAGTATTGCTTCCACTTGACCTGGTTAATGGTGACCACCAAGAGACTGCAGCAAAGCCTGTTTGGTGATGTCAGCAGTGTCCTGTAAATGAAATGAGAATGTGAAGTTCAGAACTGTACCCTTTGCAAACGCTAATGCTTTTCTCTTTCTTGTCTTTTTTCCTAGAAGTATCGCTATCAAGATGAGGACGCTCCACATGATCATTCCTTACCTCGACTGACCCACGAAGTGAGAGGCCCTGAACTTGTGCATGTATCGGAAAAGAACCTGTCTCAAATAGAAAATGTCCATGGATACGTCTTGCAGTCTCATATCTCTCCTCTGAAGGTCAGTTCTTTTGCTCTTAGAGCTGGCGGCAGTGACTGGTTTGCATTGCTAAGGGAGATGTTTGCTGGCCTTAAGTGAGGCTCTTTTAAAACACTACAGTGAGACATGGTTGCCAAAGGGTCTTTCTGTGGTTTGGAGGCTTACTGGGAATTCCTGACACAGGGAAGTTCTTACAGTTATTGGTTGAAGTGTCTGGCAAATCCTTTTAGTTGTTGAGAATGGGCTAAGGAAAGAGCAAACAGTGAAAAACTAAAAGGGAAAATAAGCTGACCATGTATTTACAAAGTCCAGGAGGACATCAAGTTTTGTTCAGATCTATCTCTCCATCTCTATTCTTGGCTCCAGATAAAACAAAGGAAGTAAATATAACATGATGACACCTAGTAATTGCCTTACCATGTAGACTAAAAAGGAAAATGCGTGAGTTGGTTCATCAACAGCTCTATTTTATATTTATTTCTATGTGGTGTCATACTTTTCCAAAGTTTTCTACTTTTTTTCTTCAATTTAAAACAATTTCTTGATAAACGCTATTTTGACAAGAGGGACAATGAAATGAGAGTAAGGTTTTTCTGTGTTCCTTGTTTGCAGTTTACTCTGTCTTTTGCTTTGCTGGTGCTATGGATTTTGTGTCTTGGATAAAAGCTTATAAATGTTGATTAAAGTCAAAAAAGGAAAAATGGAACTAGAGTCAGCGATGTAATAGAAGACAATTGAAATGTAAAGCAAAAAACTACCAAATAACCCCTTGATACTGCTAAAAATTTTTTTCTTTTATTTTGTTAGCTACAACATTCACTTCACTAGCACTTTCATATAGCTGTGCTGCAATAAAAAATGTAGCCATGAAGGTTGCCCTGATGCCTTCTGGGATCTTATTATACCTTCCAGAACATCAAAGAAAGGCTAAATTGTGTTTAATATAGTTCCAAAAGTTGGTATAGTTTAATACACTGGCATCCTAAAACCGCATTATCAAATAAACTAGTGCTAGTTACCACAAATTAGTTAGAATATTAGGCTAATTGTTAAATTCCAGTAAATATTTTATAATATGTAAAAATATGTAAATATTTTGCCTCTGGAATCCATTGTTCAATTCTTCCCAGAGTCTCTTTGGAAATCATTGACTGATGGATGGAAATAGGTATTTTTAGCCAGGAGAAGAGTAGATTAAAGGTTGGAGAACAGGAATTTACCTTCTTATACTTAGGGCTGTCATGTAGGAAACTCCATATTGGTAGTGCATAATTAACAGGCATGTATATTTGGGATCATTATAAGACCACAACTTCTGACAGTTAGAACTACCCCCCAAAAGTACTACTTTGCGAAGCAGGAGTTCCCTGTCCCTAGAAATCAGGCTTGCATGATGACCTGGCAGTGGTATGGTAGAAAGGACTCCTTTTTCAGCAGGAGGGCACACAAAATTGTCTCTAAGTTCCAGTCTAACTATAGGAATCAATGATTCTATCCTGTGGTCAGATGAATACCTTCCTGCTTTAAGGACCTTTCATCTTTGCAAACAATTGCTCATCCTTAATCTGTGCTGACCATTGTAAACTGAGAAAGGGCAGAGCTGGGAGACTGGACTGCACAAAGAGTATTTACACTTCAGATGTTTTTCTTTCTAACCGGATGAAAGAATCCCTGTAAGAACCTCCATGAAGCCTCCCTTCCTCTTTGTCCTCCCAACTTGTCTTTTCCCGCTTCCTACCACTTCCTTTTTTAATCAGCTCTAGAGCATAGCTCCCAATGGCTTTAAGCTGAGAAGGACAATGGCGACTAGTCTAAAGCTAGCCTGGCAACAGTAAAAAATATGAACAAAATAATAAAAGCACTATCAGATCTTCATTTTGTATATTAAATTTTTAGCATATACTTGATAATATAATTATCTGAACATCTACAGTTTGGTGATTATACCATGTGTTATGCTACTTCGTGCCTCATTTGGAAAATGTCTATTAGAGTTGAAGGAAATTTTGCTTTTTCTGAAGATCATATCTCAGATATAAAGGAATCTTTCCTATCTCCCCTTTATCCCTTGATTCTAGGAATCTCAGAGTTAAGTGTCTTCCACTTTGGTGGCTTTTCCTTAGCTTAGGTTTTCTGTTTCTGTTGCTCCCTTCTATCTTATTTCTTACTATGTTCTTTAAAAAAATTTTTGGGTTTTATGTTTTTACTATAGTGATGTCTTTTATCGAAGATTTCCTACATCTGCTTTAAAAGTAGCCACCTGTGAATAATAAATCTCTGATATGAAACATCAAGGTTAGAATAGGTTTTCCTTCCTTTTTGGAATCACCAGCTCAGTGGTGTGACCCCCCAATGTATCGTGAAGAGAATGGAAAGGTGAGCTCATCCAGGACTTCTGCACCCAGCCTGTGAGGTAGCTATTTTGGGGCTAAGACTTTTCCCTCATGACCCTCTAGAGGTGTTGTTTGTGCTGAACAAGATACACTCTTAGATTGTCTTAATGAAGAGACTGTGTACCTTTCTTCTATCAGCAACAATGATAGAGATAAATGTGCACAATTTTTCCAGAAAAGAAAACACCCCAATGTGTTGAGTTTGCCAATTTCGTGGTGTAAACACTCCCATCATTGCAGATTTCAGGCTACCAACCTGAAGCTACTGAATATATTTGCAAAGATGGGCACATGAGGCTCTCATGAGACAGGACGAGTTGGCCCAGCACAGCACTGCACTATCAGGCTCAAGCACGTGTATTTTTATAGCAACAGGACACATTTCCTAATCAAGTTGTTAAGAGGTTATTATATTATCACAGTTCAAGTGTTTGGCAAACCTGCCGTGATTAAAATCTAATGTGTTATTTTCTCATAAAGGAAGCCTATTAAAGTCATAGAAATGCTAAGAGGGTACAAATTCTCCATTAGACCTGGCATATTTTCAATGTTGTTGCTTCTTTGATCTGTCTGGTGCTCTTGGGTCAAGCATTAAAAGGGGGAAGAGTGAGGAGGCAGAACACGCAATCATATAGCGCTCCCTGAACCCTACTTAGAAGACAGTAGGGTTCTCTAGTATTAATTAGGAACTTACATGTGGCATGCCTGAACAGAGTGTGAGATTGCTGGAGAACAGTTTAAATGTCGCATTCAGCGGGCTCTGAACCATTAGCTGAGTAATCTCACTGTTGCAGGTTTGACAGTCATTTATTCCATCACCACATAGCACTTGAAACCTCAGTTCTAAGATTCATCTGTCTTGGGAGCACACCACATAGCACTTGAAACCTCAGTTCTAAGATTCATCTGCCTGGCTGATAGATGGGCTTGCTTAGCCTGTTTTCATTAGAGTGCCTTGGCCAGTGTGAAGTATGGGGTTTGAAGGAGAAATGCAATTTAGCGGTTTATTTTCCTTGTCTCCAGATGGGGATGCTTTCTCTTCAGATGCTACCTTAGAATCTTCCACAAAAGAAATTGGCCTGTAATAAAGTATGGACATTTTCTTTTCAGTTTAGATCAATTCAATAAGTATTAATTGACTATCTACTAGGCGTATCATGATAGGTGGTGGGGAAACAAAGGGCAGTGAAACATTATTTTAAATATGCGCATCATTTGCAAATATTTTCTCCCATTCTGAGGGTTGTCTTGTCCTCTTATTTATGGTTTCCTTTGCTGTGTAGAAGCTTTTAAGTTTCATTAGGTCCCATTTGTTTGTTTTTATTTCCATTGCTCTAGTAGGTGGGTCAAAAGGGATCTTGGTGTGATTTATGTCATAGAGTGTTCTGCCTATGTTTTCTTCTAAGAGTTTTATAGTGTCTGACCTTACATTTAGGTCTTTAATCCATTTTGAGTTTATTTTTGTGTATGGTGTTAGGGAGTACTCTAATTTCATTCTTTTCCATGGGTGATTATACCATGTGTTATGCTACTTCGTGCCTCATTTGGAAAATGTCTATTAGAGTTGAAGGAAATTTTGCTTTTTCTGAAGATCATATCTCAGATATAAAGGAATCTTTCCTATCTCCCCTTTATCCCTTGATTCTAGGAATCTCAGAGTTAAGTGTCTTCCACTTTGGTGGCTTTTCCTTAGCTTAGGTTTTCTGTTTCTGTTGCTCCCTTCTATCTTATTTCTTACTATGTTCTTTAAAAAAATTTTTGGGTTTTATGTTTTTACTATAGTGATGTCTTTTATCGAAGATTTCCTACATCTGCTTTAAAAGTAGCCACCTGTGAATAATAAATCTCTGATATGAAACATCAAGGTTAGAATAGGTTTTCCTTCCTTTTTGGAATCACCAGCTCAGTGGTGTGACCCCCCAATGTATCGTGAAGAGAATGGAAAGGTGAGCTCATCCAGGACTTCTGCACCCAGCCTGTGAGGTAGCTATTTTGGGGCTAAGACTTTTCCCTCATGACCCTCTAGAGGTGTTGTTTGTGCTGAACAAGATACACTCTTAGATTGTCTTAATGAAGAGACTGTGTACCTTTCTTCTATCAGCAACAATGATAGAGATAAATGTGCACAATTTTTCCAGAAAAGAAAACACCCCAATGTGTTGAGTTTGCCAATTTCGTGGTGTAAACACTCCCATCATTGCAGATTTCAGGCTACCAACCTGAAGCTACTGAATATATTTGCAAAGATGGGCACATGAGGCTCTCATGAGACAGGACGAGTTGGCCCAGCACAGCACTGCACTATCAGGCTCAAGCACGTGTATTTTTATAGCAACAGGACACATTTCCTAATCAAGTTGTTAAGAGGTTATTATATTATCACAGTTCAAGTGTTTGGCAAACCTGCCGTGATTAAAATCTAATGTGTTATTTTCTCATAAAGGAAGCCTATTAAAGTCATAGAAATGCTAAGAGGGTACAAATTCTCCATTAGACCTGGCATATTTTCAATGTTGTTGCTTCTTTGATCTGTCTGGTGCTCTTGGGTCAAGCATTAAAAGGGGGAAGAGTGAGGAGGCAGAACACGCAATCATATAGCGCTCCCTGAACCCTACTTAGAAGACAGTAGGGTTCTCTAGTATTAATTAGGAACTTACATGTGGCATGCCTGAACAGAGTGTGAGATTGCTGGAGAACAGTTTAAATGTCGCATTCAGCGGGCTCTGAACCATTAGCTGAGTAATCTCACTGTTGCAGGTTTGACAGTCATTTATTCCATCACCACATAGCACTTGAAACCTCAGTTCTAAGATTCATCTGCCTGGCTGATAGATGGGCTTGCTTAGCCTGTTTTCATTAGAGTGCCTTGGCCAGTGTGAAGTATGGGGTTTGAAGGAGAAATGCAATTTAGCGGTTTATTTTCCTTGTCTCCAGATGGGGATGCTTTCTCTTCAGATGCTACCTTAGAATCTTCCACAAAAGAAATTGGCCTGTAATAAAGTATGGACATTTTCTTTTCAGTTTAGATCAATTCAATAAGTATTAATTGACTATCTACTAGGCGTATCATGATAGGTGGTGGGGAAACAAAGGGCAGTGAAACATTATTTTAAATATGCGCATCATTTGCAAATATTTTCTCCCATTCTGAGGGTTGTCTTGTCCTCTTATTTATGGTTTCCTTTGCTGTGTAGAAGCTTTTAAGTTTCATTAGGTCCCATTTGTTTGTTTTTATTTCCATTGCTCTAGTAGGTGGGTCAAAAGGGATCTTGGTGTGATTTATGTCATAGAGTGTTCTGCCTATGTTTTCCTCTAAGAG
>NC_041229.1:48539173-48642248 GCF_002837175.3 Physeter macrocephalus
AAATAGAACTACCATACAACCCAGCAATCCCACTACTGGGCATATACCCTGAGAAAACCATAATTCAAAAAGAGTCATGTACCACAATGTTCATTGCAGCTCTATTTACAATAGCCAGGACATGGAAGCAACCTAAGTGTCCATCAACAGATGAATGGATAAAGATGTGGCACATATATGCAATGGAATATTACTCAGCCATAAAAGGAAACAAAATTGAGTTATTTCTAGTGTGGTGGATGGACCTAGATACTGTCATACAGAGTGAAGTAAGTCAGAAAGAGAAAAAAAAATACTGTATGCTAACACGTATATAAGGAATCTAAAAAAAAAAAAAGGAAAATGGTTCTGAAGAACCTAGGGTCAAGACAGGAATAAAGACACAGACATAGAGAACGGACTTAAGGACATGGGGAGGGGGAACTGTAAGCTGGGATGAAGTGAAAGAGTGGCATGGACATATATACTGTACCAAATGTAAAATAGATAGCTGGTGGGAAGCAGGCACATAGCACAGGGAGATCAGCTCAGTGCTCTGTGACCCCCTAGAGGGGTGGGATAGGGAGGGTGGGAGGGAGACACAAGAGGGAGGGGATATGAGGGCACATAGCACAGGGAGATCAGCTCAGTGCTCTGTGACCCCCTAGAGGGGTGGGATAGGGAGGGTGGGAGGGAGACACAAGAGGGAGGAGATATGAGGATGTATGTATATGTATAGCTGATTCACTTTGTTGTAAAGCAGAAACTAACACACCACCGTAAAGCAATTATAATCCAATAAAGATGTTAAAAATAAATAAATAAATATGCACATCATTCTTCTAGGGAACCTCAGTTCTAATTATGTATGACTTATCTTCACTCTGCAGTAGGATTTCAAATTTCTGAATCTTAGGTACTGTGAGACCCCAAGCATCTAGCAGAGTACTCTCTACAGAGTATCTGTTAACTCTCTATCTCAGGTTCTTCATCTGTAACATGAAGGTACCAATAATATTTATCTCATAAGATTTTTATACTAATTAAATGAAATAATACATGTAAACTGTTTAGTGTCTGGCACATAGTAAGCACAACCAAATGTCGCTTTTGATCTTGTTATTATCATCAACCTGCTACCATGACAAATACTTCAAAATCATTTATTTTATTTATCTCATTTGACCTCTATGAGATATTATACCTGAAGTTAAAATTAAATAGTTCCCTTCAACCACAGAACTAGTGAATAGGAATGCCAATATTTGTGTCTCGGGTCTTTCTGGATACAAAATCTGTATTCTTTATCACTCCCGTGTTATATTACCTTCCTCTAAATGGTTCTACTATTTTTAAAGAGATCTTAGCGTCAAATTTTCCTTCCTTGGCTCCAGGTGTGTAAAATTTGAAGGTCATTTTTTTCATATAACCTTATTCTTAAAAGTTAAGCAAATATAAAATATAAGCAAATGTGTAAGAAATTTAGTTTCCTAAATGAGAACCATGAAGAGTGGTGATAGATGGGAGCATGATGAGGAAATAGAAGGAAAACAGGTTCTATCTTTAAAATATTTCAGTTCACGCAGTAGTAAACTCCCAAGGATTATGTTGCTCGCCCATGACAAAAAGTGGTTATTTGGGAGCTAGTTCCCTTTTGAAGAATCCCTTGAGATTGTAAGAATTTGTTCCTCAGCAGGAGAGACACACTTTGTTTTGAGCAATTGGAGCGTTTTCTGCATTGAGATACAGTCCTCACACTAGGTGAAGAGAACCCAGGTAAGCCCACACCACAACCCTCATGCTTCTCCTTCCCAGGACCTGGCAAGATCTATTTCTGTCATTTTTATTTGGTTATTCACCTTTTAAAATGTTCATTCCAAGTGTGTTTAATTTTATAAACTATCTTATAATTTTCAGAAATGAGCTATGTAGAAGTTACGCATTCAAACATTGATCAATAAATGAATAAAGCTACACTCTATGCTCTGTTTCACATTAACATGATATTTGTTAGACCAGAAATCCAACCAGTTGTTTTGATTCTACTTTTATTCATAACCATTAGTTTTGTTTTAATAAATTTACTGTCAGTATATCATCATTATATGAACGCCCTCAAGGTCAGGGTGTATGTTAGTTTTACTCATTATTATATTCTCAGTCCTTCAACACATACTTTGTTAAATTAGTTATTTGTAAATGGCAATATGAACAGTTATGAATAATTGCCTTCTGGGGGATTAGTGACATTGATATTGAAATAAGCAAGAAATTAAGGCACAGACTTCTTGTTTTTCTCTATCTGTTGTCCCCTAATCATTGATACAGAATTTCATCAATTTTAAACCTGATATTTCCTCATGTATTACATATACATATATATATACATATATACATATATACATATACATATATATATCTGAAATTTGGATGTGTCCTAAAATCAATGACATCTTGCAATTAAAATTGGCAGCATCTCCTAGGGTGCATAAAAAATGATATGTCTTACAGTCAAAGTCAGCAATGATTATTTACAAGGAAGATTAAAGGGTTTTTTTCATAGATTGGTGTGAATTGCTTTAATCAGATAAATATGATTTTCTATCTTCTAATTCTCATTGAGACCAGAATAAACAGTTCTGGGAAGATTTACCAAAAAGTGAGAATATAAAAAGTTAGGATAGACTCTCATACCCTTGAACAACTGGGCATTTGTTGAATATATATGGAAAAACAATGGAGAATCCGGAGGCAGTGCAAGTTTGGGGAAATTATAGGGGGTGATTGCTCACAAATGAGGAAGCTAATATACAGAGCTGCAGGCAGGAAAGATAAAGTGTACTTTGTTGCACAACTGTTTTCTTAACAGGTTTGCCAGAGCCTGCCTTATAGGAAAGTATGTTTTAGCCAACAGTACAATTAATCTTTCTTCGTGAAGTCTTTCCTATTAACTTTTGACTGACTCCACTTGGTTATAACATCCTATGACACATGGAGTTTGCATAGTTAGCTTTTTTATATGCACCTTATTCTATTAATCTAAATAATTTTGTGGAACTAGGTATTGTCCTTTCCTTTAGATATTCCATTTATCTTGCTCCTAATAAATGTGTAAGCTCCTGTGAACTGGACCACATCTTATTTTTTTTTGTTTTATTTTTCTTCTTTCTCCCTCATTGACATCTACAGTGAAACTAAACCAGGATTTCCCAAAGTGCGTCTGGTGGGATTTTGTCAGCATTATAAGGAAAATAAAGGGATGAATGCTGAAAACATTTGAGAGGTTAAATCCATTAACTTATTGAATGATTTCTCGGTCTTTAATATGATAATATGAAATATAAACCTCTAAGATGGGGATATGGTTAATACACAGTATTTTCCTAACATGTTTGGTCATGAGACCTTTTTTCCCAAATAAAATTGTTTTTTGTTTGGCCACATACACTTCCAAAAATACTATAACAGACACATATATGATGACGATTACAACCAATAGAAAAGTTTAAGATAAAAATTTATTCTGGGGGCTTCCCTGGTGGTGCAGTGGTTGAGAATCCGCCTGCCGATGCAGGGGACACGGGTTCGTGCCCCGGTCTGGGAAGATCCCACATGCCGCGGAGCGGCTGGGCCTGTGAGCCATGGCCGCTGAGCCTGTGCATCCAGAGCCTGTGCTCCACAACGGGAGAGGCCACAACAGTGAGAGGCCCACGTACCACAAAAAAAAAAAAAAAAAAAAAAATTTATTCTGGCCTTAGAAGCAGCCTCAGTCAGATTGAATACCTGGTCCTCTACTTACTGGCTGTGTGAGCTTGCTTAAGTTTTTTTAACCTCCTTCAGCCTCAGTTTTTTTATTTGTAAAATAATGGCATTCACTCATATGTTTCTATGAAGTTTGAGCTCTGTAAAAAGAGCTCAGTGTTTGACACATAAGAAATACACAAAAATGGCAGCTATCCTTATTGCTATTGATGTTTTGATATTAGTATGTATTAGTATTATTTTAATATTCTAAACTAGAAACTTATTTATCGATGTTTTTTATTTTAATCTCTCCTTTGTTTTCAAATGTCTTAGTGTTCTTATCTTCCTCTCTTTATCCACAGCTATTATCCCTGTTCAGGTTTCCATTACTTTCAGGCAGAAAGTAGTGTGGTTATTATAAAACATCATGGACTTTGGAGCCAAAAAATAAATGTCTGAATCCTGACTCTGTACTTTCTGGCTGGGTAACCTCAGGAAAATCATCTAGCATTTCTGAGATGCAGTTAAGTTTAATATGAACAGAACCTCTTATGTGTACTGACTGATTCATTTATTTATCCGTTCATTCATTTGTACAGTAAAATCTCTTCAACCTTCTCCTGTATGCTGGGCTCTATGTTATTCCCTGAAGATACAAAGAGGAATATGCCTTCAAGTTGCTTACAAGCAATAGTTAGAGTCACAAACTTGGAGATGTTACATTATAACATGTCATGTTATGTGCAATTAAGAAAGTAGCAAAGAAGAGGAAAATGCTCCCAAGACCTAGAGAAATGGTTTAATTTTCTCTGAGCTGGAGATCTAGGGACAGGTATGGTCAGAGTAAGCATTATAGGGGAGCTTATTTTGACTTGAAGGAAGTTGGAGATAAAGCAGAAAGGTCAAGTTTATCCTAGATTCCAGCCGTTGTCTATCAGTATGGAAGAACTCTAGAAATGGCAGGTTATTTTTATTTATACTTGAGTAGGACAGAGGAATGGAATATAAGGATTAAGAAGGGGTACAGAAGTGGGTCCAGAGCATGTCATCAAGCAAGGGAGATAGATGGGAACAGGTAATGAAGGGCCTTATGTGGAGATTGGACTTCACCTTGTAGGTAATGAGGAATGACTACTCAATTTTAAAAGAGGAGAGACCTGGTTAGATTTGCAGATTAGATCATTAGTCATGTCATGTAGCAGAGTGGAAGAAAAACAAGAAAAGGGTGTATCACAATCAAGGACATCAGGCAAAATGCAACAGGTGGACAAGCTCTGAGATACAGCAGAGACATTGGGGATGGAGGATGGAATAAACTAGAAAGATTATTGAGGAAAAGATATCATCAGGAACTTGAGACCTATTAAGTATAGAAGATAGAGGAGAGAAAGAAATAGAGGTTAATCCACACATTTTTTATTTGACCAGTTGTGTAGAGGAGGTATCGTGAAACATAGTCAAGACTGCTAGAGGAAGAATAGATTTAAGGATGGGGTGAAAAGATTCTGAGGTTAGATCTGAATAACTGAGTTTGAGATATTGATGTTGCACTCAGGTAGAAGGGTTTAACAGGCAGTTTGAAATAAAGATCTGGGAATTTAGAGAGATCTGATCCAGAAATGGAGACTTAGGCATCTTCTGTGTAGTTGAAGCAGTATGGATGGAATTGCTCAGGAAAGGAAGAGGAGGCTGCTGGGGACTGAAACACAGGGAACAATACCACCATGTTAGGGGTTTTATGGACAGAGAGGACCACTGAGGAGACCATGAAGCAGTGAGTAATTTACCACAATGTTTAACCCTTAGTCGTCTAATGTTTCTATTTTTTAAACTCATACATTTCTAGTAAAAGAGGATCATATCTTATACATTAAAAAAATGTGGCACCTCTGTAGTGCCTAGAATTGAGTTGACCAAACACTAGATGACTTTTTTTAAAATTTAATTAATTTTTTTTGGCTGCGTTGGGTCTTCGTTGCTGCACACAGGCTTTTCTCTCTAGTTGCGGCAAGCGGGGGCTACTCTTCATTGCGGTGCGCGGGCTTCTCATTGTGGTGGCTTCTCTTGCTGCAGAGCACGGGCTCTAGGCACACAGGCTTCAGTAGTTGCAGCACGCGGGGTCAGTAATTGCGGCACACGGGCCCTAGAGCGCACGGGCTTCAGTAGCTGTGGTGCGCGGGCTCAGTAGTTGTGGCTCGCGGGCCCTAGAGCACAGGCTCAGTAGTTGTGGCACACGGGCTTAGTTGCTCCGTGGCATGTGGGATCTTCCTGGACCAGGGATCGAACCCGTGTCCCCTGCATTGGCAGGAGGATTCTCAACCACTGCGCCACCAGGGAAGTCCCTACATGCCTTGTTACTTGATCACAAATTTTAGGAAGGAGGGAAGGAGGGAGGGAGGGAGGGAGGAAAGAAAGAAGGAAGGAAAGAAGGAAGGGAAGAAGGAAAGAAAGGAAGAAAGGAAGGAAAAAAGGCAGAGGGTGAGAGGGAGGGAGGGAAAAAGGAAGGAAGGAAGAAGGAAAGAAAAAACCTTATGAGATATATTTGACTCAATAGTCATGGGATTTTGACCAACAACTGAAAAAAATGTATTAATTTTTTCCTTTCTAGCCATAGTGCCTTTAGTAATATTACTAATGAGAAAACTAAGCTGATTTTGCTATTTTAGAAAAAAAGTAATTTTCAAAAATGTAACCTTCGTTCATTTCAGTCTCTCACCACTAGATGGTAGAAGCAGCTGACCTGATGGTTCAGGAAGCATCTGGTCTTGGCGGGCGGGGTGGGGAGAAAAAACAGATTTGTGAGGCTAAATTGAGAAGCTCTTAGTGAATAAAAACCTAAGAAGGGTTTGGCAGAGATTTGCATATTTGTGAATAATGCATTTTGTTCCAGCCCCAGACCTTGGTGAAAGGAAAGTGGTTGAGTGAAATATGGCCTTGACAGACATATCCTGAATCCAGGCACAAAAGCTCCTGGTCAAAATTCTAAGCAAATGAAACAATTCTTGCTTCAATTATCATTCATTGGAAAGGGTACCAACAGCATACCTCAAATAATCCTGGATATTTAAGCCAGAAGTTGGAAAAAGGGAAGAAGTAAATGGTGGGCATATGACCTACCGCAGCACCTCACAATTCAAGAATGCTCTCTAGAACTAGCCCACCATGGGTTAATGGGTGCCCACCATGGCTCTGGAAAGATAAGTCAGCAGAATGACATCCAAATCTCCTATTTCTCTCAGCTATGTAATAAATATAACAACAATAATAATGAATTTTCTCTAAGAAATATTAGATTGTTATGTATATTAAAGGCATAATAAGTTTTTTTAAAAAAATGAGTGTTTAGAACAATCCTAACTGTCATTAGTGATTATTTGTAGATTTAAGATATTCCTAAAGAGTTAACTCAAGACTCAACACAGTTCTTCTCAAGACTAGGATTACTGCCAAGGCTTTCTATAAGAATTAGAATAATATACATAAAGCTCATAAAGGCTGCCCATCAGTAGTTCCCCCATTAAAAAAAATCGGAGTCGTAACCTTTTAGCAAGCATGTTTTCAATTCTTTTTTTATTAGCAGAGGTATATAGAAATTATTTCAAATCTCACACATTCATTCATAAATAAATATTGACATTGATTGGGCTTTAGAATTTTTAACTCTTTCCCAGCTAATCCAGAAAAGCAATAGCTTACAGGGGAAAGCAGGTGGATTTTAGAATCGGACGTACTTATATTCAAATTCTGGCTTTTTTGCTTTCTAGCTGTGCCCTTCAGCAAATCTATTGACTTTCCCCTATTATAAATAATAACATGGAACTCACAGGGTTATTGTAAGAATTACTTAAGTTAATACATGGGAAGTCTTTAGAATAGGATTAGGCACCTAGTAGGTGCTCAGTAAATAGTAATTATTTATAAAGTAGAAAATGTATGTGTATGCAAGAGCAAATCTGAATTTAAAATTAATCAGCTCTTTAAACTCTCAGTAGACATGGGCTCTTGTTATATTTTCACACTTGCTGTCCTTAAGAGAATGGTTTTACACTATAGAATATCCCATCTCAGCTAAGCAAAGTTGGATTATCCAAAATTGTTGTCTTTCATATGAAAGAGAATGTCTCTTTGGCTAGTTCCAATAAAGTATAGCAAGTAAGTTGGGAACATAGCCAGGTTTTGAGTGATCCAAACAAGACTGTGCTGAAGCATAAAGAAACGTACTCTGCTTTGTGGCTGGTTTTGGAGGATGTTAGAACACATGTACAATCTCTCAAGGTAGCTACTTGGAGGGAAGCATTGACTTAGATATATAATTTTGTATTACTTAAAAATGTATTAGTTACGGGGCTTCCCTGGTGGCGCAGCGGTTGCGCGTCCGCCTGCCGATGCAGGGGAGCTGGGTTCGCGCCCCGGTCTGGGAGGATCCCACATGCCGCGGAGCGGCTGGGCCCGTGAGCCATGGCCGCTGAGCCTGCGCGTCCGGAGCCTGTGCTCCGCAACGGGAGAGGCCACAGCGGAGGGAGGCCCGCATACCACAAAAAAAAAAAAAAAAAAAAAAAATGTATTAGTTAAAAAATTATAAAGCATTACTTCATAGTAACAAGTGGAAATCCAGTAAGTGTTGGGTAATAAAGTAGAGATATTTAACACACTTATTAAATTCACACATTAACCATTTAAGTCTAGAGAATATTATTAACCCATGAATATGGAAATAGTTTTTGTTCTATGTCTAGCAGTGTATTTATAATCATACTCCACTAATTCTAAATATAGATCAAATCCCACTTCTTTAAACTCAAAGGGATGACTCTAGCACGATTTTGTATGGTGTAATTTTGTTGTTGGTGTAAAAGTGTATGTTACCTGGGGTTTTCTTTAACAAGGAGATTTTGGTCATATCAATAGTTTATATTTGTTCATTTATATTTGTTCAACACAATTACTAGGTTCCTTTGGTGGGGGCTGACGGGGGAGCACTAAGGCAGCTGCTAAGGTCTAAAATTCAATTTCATGAATTTTTCTTTCTTTGTATTCATATTCACTCACCAAGTTTTCTGTCTAGAGTTTGTTTTAGGAGAAATAATAACAATATAAAATGTAGTATTTATTGAATTCCTAATATATGCTGGCACTATTCCAAATGCTTTACATGCATTGGGTTATTCCATTTAACCACCCTGTAAGGTAGGTTTTCTTATTATTCCCACTTTATGGACAAGGAAAATGAGTGCTAAGAAGTTAGAAAAACTTTTCTACGGCTACACATTGAGTCCTTGATAGATCTGGGGTATGAGTTCAGCTAGTCTGACATCAGACCCCTCACTCTTAGTCACACTGCTGAATTATTCACCAGCAAATGAGAACCATACAGTTTTAAAACTGAAGGGGACGGTAGAAATCATCAAGTTAGGGTTTTCAAACTGCAACTGACCCATTAGCAGATGTGAAATCAGTTTACTTGATAATTTTAGAACAGAATAGAAAATATGAGAGTACATCACAAGTAGAAACCTTTGCTTCAGTTAAGTGCGGGTGTATACTGACTCACAATGTAAAGTATTATTTCTTTTTGTAATCAAGGTCAAGAAAGTCAGGAAGCCACTGATCTGGTCCAACTTTCCCATAGTACAGAAGGAAGGTAGGTGGGGAAGAAAACCTTAGGCCCAGAGAACTTAAATAATTTCCTAAAAACATATTGTCAGAAATGGCGGAGCCTGAACTTCAACACTTTATAGTATTAACCACTGCTGTTTTCTCTGTCAGTGTCTGTTGTGGCTGCCATTACTACCAACTGAGACACTTAAACAAGTAGTTCTGAAACTAGGTGTGTATCAGCCCAGCCCCATCCCACTTCACCAATCCTGGGCTCTGTGTTTTTATTTCCTCTCCAGGTGACTTTGTTACTAACTTTGGGAACTGCTGTCTTGAACTCCATGATGCCACAGTGTCTATCGAATGACTGCCATGTGTATTACCAGGGCTTTACTAAACACCATGGGAGACAATAAAAGAAATAAGAGATAGAGCCTTTCTCTATGAAAAACTTAAATATATTAAGGAAATCAAGATGTGCACAAATCGTTTAGTGAACAGAAACTATATATCTGAGGGTTTATTTAACCTCACTTAGTAAGTACAAATGGCATTCCAGGAGGCGATTTTCAAATTCCTCTATAGGCATGGACAAAAGAAGCCTCATAAGGTTTATTTGAGAGAACGTTCTATGAGAAAATACGGTAGAGAAAATTGAATTGATTTTCCCCAACTCTCAGAGGAATTGCCAGCGTCAAGTGAGTGAATTTAACCCCAAAGCAGCACTCCCAGGATGTCTTCCCCCAGGCCAACTGACTCACCAAAATCACTCTGAAGGCAGATGATTTGTTCCTTCTGTAGTGGCAGAACACTGAGTGTGTTTGAACTTGTGGCCAATTTGCAGTCACAGGTAAGTGCATTTAAAATGCACTCTAGGGGCTTCCCTGGTGGCGCAGTGGTTGCGCGTCCGCCTGCCGATGCAGGGGAACCGGGTTCAAAAAAAAAAATGCACTCTAGAGGCTTTTGTTGGGGTCACTCTGCCCATAGCACCAGGCCCGACAGCCTACCCCACCCCCACCCGACGGGCCATTAAACCACAGGGCACATGCGGAAGTCATTTCAGAGCTCAGTTTGAAATTCTAGTGATTGAACCTCAGATTGGGTGCTCTAGAGATGTTCCGGTTTTATCTTTTCATGTTATATGTGAGGGAATTTAATAAGTTGTTTTATTGGTGGTTTATTTTCTCAGGGAACAATAAGACATTTATATAACCAGCTTTTACTTATAAACAAGCAATTTAAAACTTAAATATAGAATTTCTTGGGGCTTCCCTGGTGGCGCGGTGGTTAAGAATCCGCCTGCCAATACAGGGGGCACGGGTTCGAGCCCTGGTCCAGGAAGATCCCACATGCCGCGGAGCACCTGAGCCCGTGCACCACAACTACTGAGCCCGTGAGCCACAACTACTGAAGCCCGCGCGCCTAGAGCCCGTGGTCCGCAACAAGAGAAGCCATCGCAATGAGAAGCCCGTGCACCACAGCTAGAGAAAGCCCTCGCGCAGCAACGAAGACCCAACGCAGCCAAAAATAAATAAATTTATTTTTAAAAAAAACAAAACTCAAATATAGAATTTCAAAAACAGGCTTCATTTCTCTATTATGAACAATTAAAGCAGAGCTGCCACTAGACATTCAACATATTTATATGAGTCAGAAAAGGGAGCTCCTACTTAGACGACATGATACCCTGATATAACTTAGAGAATGTGCTGCATGGGCCTAGGCAATAAATTCCCTAAAGAGCCAGATGACCTGGTGTTCAATAGTAAGACCATAGAACTATAGAGCTTAGAACTGAGTGGGAACATGTGAAATAACAGTTTAACTCCATTATTTTACACATAAAGAAACTAAGAGTCAGATAGGTTATGAGATTTTCCCCAGGCAGGCATACACTTAATGCTAAAGCTCAGACAGGAATCTGGGTCCCAGATTCCCAGGCCAGAGTTTATTCCTCTATTTCTCAAGAAAAGCAGAGAAGCAGGTGTGTTCTACATAGCAGGTCACAGAGGTTTACTTATTCCAATTTCCAGGAAATGTTGCTGGAAATTGTTATCACTAACTTTTTGTTTGTTGATGCCAATTTTCAGCTTTCTCAAAGGGCCAAACTGACGTTGTTGAAAGTGGACAAAAATCTCTCTCATCCTCAATCTCTCCAGTGAAATTGCATGTATCAGTTTGATTCAATAAGAATAACATCTGCCTCATCATTAGTTACCTCTGATATGGCTTCGAATATTTGTGTAACCACTGATGAAATAGCTCTTTAAAAACAAATTTTAAAGAATCCATATATAAAAGACCAGTCTACACAGTGGTGATGTTATTTTTTTTCTTTTAGCAGGTGCTTAACCAGAGTTGCTGGGCCATGTGGGCTTGGTGTCAGAAGTATGCCATTTGGGAAATCACTGAACCTTTCTGAACCCTCGTTTCTACATTTGTATACCGAAGATAATAATAAACACATTTGGGGCAGTTACTGAGACTAAGAATACTGTCATTGGCCAGCTTGAATTTTATTACATGTGCTTAAAGCTCCCCACCCTAACTCCCTGCCAGATTCCTGTGGCTACCTCCACCTTCCCTTCCTGTTTCTCTAGTCTCTATTTTCCTTTCCCTTCTCTTCTCATTTCTACTTATTTAGAATGATCAATGGGGAACAAATCAGCAACACATGATAAAGAAAAAGAAGCTTGAGTGGTTCAGCATAAGTCAGTTCAAAGAGTTGTCTATATATGGGGCTCTCAAAAAAGTCAGTGTGATTTTTGGCTACACTAATGCAATTGTTATATCGAGAACAAAGAGGTGATAATTCTGCACTGTTCCAGAGTGGAGCAATAGGATATGAGAAGCATATTTCAGGGAGAATGGCAGCAAATTGGAGTGCTTCCAGAGAGGGGCAAATAGGCGGGTGAGGGGATTAAAACCATGTCAAATGGAAACATCAAAGGCATGAATGATGTGGTCCCTGGAGAAGAAACTCAGCTTAGAGGACATGGTCATTCCTGGTTCAAATTGTTTATAACAAGCAACTATTCTATATAATCTCTCTAGATACTGTGACCTCTAGCGTAAACAATGAGAAGACAGAGTCTATGTGAGTTATTTTTTTTCAGTAGAGCTGTCCAAAGATATAATGGGCTGCCTCATAAGATAGTGAGCTTCCTGTCACTGAAGGTATTCAAACAGAGGCTAGAAAATCCTCAATAAAGTATTGTGGAGATGATTCAGGTATGAGATAGGATGTTGAACAACAGTGTTTTTAACCGTTTTGAAGTCATGAGCCCCTTTGAGAAACTGATAAAAAAAACTATGAGTCCCTTTCTCACTAAAAAAACCCAATAATATATACCCACAAAATTTTGGGGTAAAATTTCAGTGATGATTACTTAAAGGGTGGATCACTTAAAGCCCATCTATGTAATTCTTAAGGACCACAGCCTCAAAGTTAAGAATTTCTGGGTGGAAGGAATTTCAAGCTCCCTTCCATCTCTGAGAATTTATGATTGTCATTTCTCTGCCTCACAAGGAATGCTTGTCCTTCTCAAGAAGAAATCTTTTGTAAGTGTCAGAAAAAATAGGAGGCGGCCTATTTTTGATCTGGTCTGTCAGTGAGGCACCCCTGATTCCACAGCAGCTCTCAGCAACAGGGATCAACAGGTTCCCCCCCCAGACAAGGAGAAGGACTGAGGGTCCATTTGCTTCAGGAGAGTGCTCGAAATGCAGGACTTCTGCTTATGATCCCATTCCGATTAGTATTTTTGATGTATAGTCCTAAGGCAATTTTCTGTGTTCGTTAGTTAGTATCACAAGCTTTTCCCAGTTATGCAAGCCAAGAGCTATAATATCTTGCCTCTCTGAATTTGAGTTTTAACTGTCATAAGATTGTTTTCTTTATGCTGAATGGAAGTTGCATCCTAGCAAAGAACTGATTTTAAATTACCCCATCACCTTGCTAAAAAGATGATGCATTTTCTATACGATTCAGGCACAGAGGATTTCCGATACGTGGCTAGACTCTTTATGGAAATGTCAGTCATGAAATGTGCACTGGATATATTTTTTTTCATCAGGGTCACAGAAGTGCACTTGAATTGGATTCTTCCTTTCTCTATACCATTAAGATATTGACAGGTTCAGAGTTGCTGGGCTTGAAATTTTAAGAATAGCTAGCTCATAACATTTCACTTTCTGCTTTAGGGCAGGGTGAGTTGCTTATAAATCAGGCTGCACATGTGATGAATTGGATGTCTCCAACTCAATTAGCTTAATGTAGTAGAAGGATTTCCAGGTTTTGCAGCCTCTGTTTTACTAATCCTCTGAGCCGACTGTTATATAAAATGTGGCTGTGTATTAATGCCTGAGCCTCAGAGAAACATGGTTGGTATTTTTCATTTCAACATCTAATGTCATACTGTATTTCATGGTTTTGATTTGGATCTGAAGCCACTGAGTGATGGTTCTTAACATGATACATTGTTGCAAGCCTTACCTTGTTACCTTTCTGCCTTCTGACCCAGTTAAGAAAGTAGCGTAATAGAATTGCTGCTGTCACTGGGTGATTTAATGTGTGTGTGGGGGGGTAATCTCAGTAATTTAAGGAAAACTGTAGAAGCTGGAGCTGTTCCTCTGTCAAATAAATGATCAGATGAGATAGGCCCCAGCAAAGCAGATGCTGACAGTTTCAAGAGCTTTCAACATACTCATCATACTTTGGTAGTGAAATTTGTTGAAGGAATTGATTACAGAGTTTGTTTGCTTTTTGTTTTCTTAAGGAAACTGTATTGAGGCCATGAATGTTTGTTTTAAAGAAAATATGTTAGATTTAAATCCACTTTATGCCTAGGAATATTATTTGCTATCTTCTCTATATTGCCTAGGCGTTAGCATCCATGAGCTGAGGTATTATCCTCTGTATTTAATTCTCTTTCCGCCTCTTCTTTTTTAGCTCCCCACCCCACCCTGTCAGTTCCAGCTCTGTTCTTACTCATTAATTGTTAAGGACAGAGACTTTGAAATGTTACGCACATGGTTATTCCAAGCTCTTCCATAACTCTCTCTGTGTGACCTTGAGCAAGTCATTGGTCTCTCTAGGTTTTGCTTTTTCATGTATTACGTGATAATATTGTAACTACCTTATGGGGCTGAAGTGAGAATTCAGTGAAATTGAGCACTGTGCTGCTGTGTTCATGGTAAATTAAGGTTCAGGTTAGTTGTCAAACACTGAGTACTTACTCTGGGCCAGGCACCGTGATAAATACTATGCACTGGGTAAGATGATGATGGGACATAATCCATCTGCCTTGTATTCGTATATGATGTTTTACGGTTTACAGAGTGTTCTCATATGTCTCCGTTCAGTAGTACAACAACCCTGTGAAATAGGTGGCCGGTTATTATTACCTACATCTTTCAGAGAGAGAAACTGAGACCAAATGAGATTAGTTTATTTGCTTAAAGTCACATAAATTCGTTCACAAAGTCATAGTACAAACATACTGTGCATTCATTATGTTCTGCCCTGTGCAAACCCCTAGAAATCCAATGATAAACAATCCCTGTTCTAAAGGAGCTCAAAGTCAAGTGCAGAAGATAAACACATAAATAAGGTAAATAAAGTGGAAGCTCACAGGACAGAGTAGTCCCTTTCCCCTTCATATTCTCTCATACCTGATGTTTTTAAGACACTGCATCCTGACAGTTGGATCTGCTTTGCCCACAATGTTCTCTATGCACCTAGATGTTCTTGGTAAATATTGACATTGTTTACTCAGAAATCTGAGGACAGACAGGAGTTCTCATGCAGAAAAGCTAAAGAAAGGTTAGTATAACACAAAAGGTACAGTGGTGCTCCTACTGGGAGGGTACAGGCAGAGCTGTCTCTATTACTAAGAAAAGCCTATTACCTTTGGAAATGCTGCCTGGCCTGTTGCCCATATGTGAGAAGGAGTAGCCATAATCCTAAAGCCCTTTGCTTGCCTTGGCTGAAAAAAGAACTTGCCTTTGTACTCAGGGGCAAAGGCATAGACCCTCAAACAGCTGATTTTTTTTTCTTGTCAGACTAGAGCAGAGTTTAAACCAAACCAGACCCACTCCATTTCTGACCACAGTTACTCTCTGCATTCTGGTCCCAGTTAAGTTGGTTGGAAACTGGCCTCACTTTATCCAAGGGCCTAGTTCGAGGGCATTCACTTCACACCTTCCTCAAGTTTGAGGAACAGCAATCATCTGAAAGCCTTTTGCTTTCCTTGGCTGAGAATGTCGGACAGTAGACTTGCCGAGTTTGGGGAATGCAGAGCTAATTTTGAATCCTAGTTCTGTCATTTGCTAGATGTGTGACCTTGAGGATGTCACAAAATGGTTCTGAGTCTCAATTAATTCACCTCATTTACCTCAAAGCGTTGCTGTGTGGATTAAAATACTGTTTTTGTGTGTGTGGGTTTTTTTTTTTTTTTTTTTTTTTTTTTTACCAAATATTACCTAATCATAAGAACCATCCTTTTAAAAAATCTACAAACCTGAGTCCATTTAGACTTACAGAATCAGAATTTCCAGGCAGGGGCCTGAACTGCATTTTAAACATACATCTCAGATGATTTTTATCATTAGGCAGTTTTGGGAATCAAAGTATGTAAAGAGCCATCACTGTTGCCTGGCACTCAGCAGGTAGCATACACACTCCTTAACAGTTACTTAACATTGAAGATTGTTGTTGATGGTAGCATTCATATAAGCACTGGGCTATTTAGGTCCTGACATCCTTGGCTATTAGCATGCTAGTTGGCACTTCAGTAGTTGTCAATCTAAGTTATCTAATTAACTCACTTACTAAATACTGGCATTATTCCAGATGCTGTAGAAGAGACAAATTGTATATAAACTCTGATATAATCCGAAGTAATTTTCAACAGTTCCCAGAGGAGGAATTTTTTCAGTCTGGAGTCCAAAGAAAAAGTACGGCAACCATGCCAAAGATTGTGTTCATTTTTATTATTCATATGCTTATTCATTTCACTTGATTATTCCTACATTAGATTGAAGGGAGAATGACATTATAGCTTAAAAAATGTTTTAACGACAAATTTAGAAAAAAAAAAAGTGTTTCCACACTGTACATCAGGAAATTATAAGCTGGGGGTTGTAATCTTCTTTTAATGCATTATCATTTTCCTGGCACACCCATCAAGCCCATGTGATAGATGTTATTACCTATTTTTTTTTTTTAATGCAGAGAACATTTTCTGAGAAACAGATATATTTTTCTCCTTCTGGAGTAGAGTACAGTAAGTCCTTAGCCATTGAATCCTAAACATGAGGGCAGATGTTGTTCCATGTAAAAAGTTTTCCTGAGAACTTAAATTTATTCTTTAAAGTTTTACAAATTACCACTTTTGATGGGAAATTTTCTAAATGGATTACTTGGCTGTTCCAATCTTAGAGAATACCAAAGTCTAACCTTCTTTTATTGTTCCATAGTCAATACTATGAACATAAATTATCATACTTTAATAATTCACTCAATGTTAATAAAATTCCTATGATGTAAGGTTATAGAGAACAAAAAATGAATAAAACATGTTGTCTTCCTAGAATGAGTGACTGCCAAATGTCATAATTAACTTTTATTAGTTAGCTATAATGAATTAATTAGCTATAATTAATATAAATAGCTAGCATTTACGAAGTATCCAACATGTGCCAAATTGTATATTACCCACATACGATAACTATTCCTCACAACAATCCTATGTTAGTACTATTTTTAATTCCATTTTACAGACGAGAAAACAGTCTGAAGCTATAGCTTCTCTAAAATTACACAACCAAAAAAATAAATTAATTAATTAAAATAAAATTATACAACTAGGTTAGTAGCACAGCTATGTGGTTTTGTTCTGTTCTGTTCTGAGTTCTTGTATCTGTTTAGTGTAATTTGGGGCCAAATCCTCAGGAATTCTGACTCTTTCATTTATCAGTACCATGACTGGGCAAGATACCTATGTCTGAACTCACTTTCACTTTTTAAATAAAATGTGGTTAATATGATCTTGAGGATTCTTAGGTATTAAATTAGATAACATGTTTTTTAAAAAAATCTAACTTAGTATCTGGCACATAATAGTTACTCATCAAAGTTAGCTTTTCCTTTCCAATTTTACCAGACTAACAACAACTAACACTTCTTTGGACTTCCAGAATGGCAACTTCACCTTATTTAATTTACTGTTTCTAATTATTGTGTGATAAGCCCAATAAGAGTAAATGGACCCTGATTAAGTTCTGATTGTCTTTAAGGTTTTATTTTTATCATTGGCAGTCTGCAGTTTAACTAAAAGGTGCTTAGAACTGAATTTATCTTTCTTTATGTTGCTTAAAATTTGTTATACTTTTTTAAACATGAAGATTCATGTCTTTCCTTGTTTTTTAAAATTTCCAACCATTGAATCTTCCAGTATTGCCTCTTCTTCACTCTATCACCTCCTTCTGAGTAGATGTAAATCGAGCTGCTCATTCTGTTCTCCATATCCCAATCGTTTTCATATATTTCATCACGTTTTCTTCATAGTTTGTATTCTGCATAATTTTCAATTCACCAATTCCCTTTTCAGCTATGAAAAATCTGCTGTTCAATTCACCCACTATTTTGTCATTTTAAACACGTAAATTTTGTACTTCCTCCCAAATTATCCAGTTTTTTTTTTTTTTCTTTCAGATTCTTCATATACTAATCCTTCCATTTGTCATGTGTGCTGCCTCTCCCTCCTGGTGGAGCATTTCCTCATGTAGTTTGTCATTTAATGTTGTGAGTTCAACTTTGGTAGAACTGTTTTATTAATGTTCATTACTCTTGCCATGAGTTGAAAGGTATCACTAGAGAAAAATTGTGTTGTTACTTCTGCTGAACACTTCACAGGTTTCACTTGTCCAGAGCCACAGTTTTTTACATTAATTTCTCAACTCAAGAGCATCTCATACTACATAGGAACTGTAGGTTTGGAATACACATCCACAGGACAACCTGGCTTGCAGATTCAAATTCTTTCAATAGACTTTTTTTTTTTTTTTTTTAATTTAAAGCAGAGACCATCTTTCTTGTTGCTTTCTTAAGACAAGATCAGATTAGTTCTCTTTATCTAAGGGGCAACTTTGCCAGAATTCAGACCTCTGCAAGGGTCATGGTTTTAAATCCATGCCATATCTCCTATCTGCAAGTGGGCGTTAAAACACCAGTTTCAAACTATTATGGTTTATATAGTCTACATATATATTACTGTTGGATTATAAGCTGATTGTTCTGGTTTCAAGTTTCTGCTCCATTTCTGGTACCTAGGAATTTCCAATTCTTGAGTTTGAGCTTGGCTCTGTATTTAAAATATTTATTTTTACATTTTATCCAGTTTAGTTTTTTTTTTTTGGTTGTGTTGGGTCTTTGTCTCTGTGCGAGGGCTTTCTCTAGTTGTGGTGAGCGGGGGCCACTCTTCATCGCGGTGCGCGGGCCTCTCACTGTTGCGGCCTCTCGTTGCAGAGCACAGGCTCCAGACGCACAGGCTCAGTAGTTGTGGCTCACGGGCCTAGTTGCTCCGCGGCATGTGGGATCCTCCCAGATCAGGGCTCGAACCCGTGTCCCCTGCATTAGCAGGCAGATTCTCAACCACTGTGCCACCAGGGAAGCCCTATCCAGAATTTTTATACATTAGTATTAGGAGGGTCAGCCATTTTGTAGGGGTCCATGTAGTCTATATACCTACATTAAGTCAGCAATAAACACTTACTGAGTAACTACTTTATATCAGTCACAAACGAAGGCACTAAAGATAGCATTGATAAATAAAAGAGAAGTTCCTGTCCTCACAAACTTAATTATAGTGGAGTAGACAGACAATAAACAAATAAGCATGTAAGATAATACCAGATGGTGGTAAATGCTATGAAAAAAAGCAGAATAAAAAAATGGTGATATGGGGAAGTGATTATGGGAAGAATGACAATGAGAGACTATTTTAGATAGAAGGATGAGGGAAGAAATTTCTGTTAAGATGACATTTGAGCAAAAGCCTAAGAAAATAAAGTTAGGTATGCATATAATGGAGAAGCCCAATGAAGGGTAACAGCTAGTGCAAAGGGCGTGCGGCTAGACCATATTTACTATGTTCAAGGAACAACAAAAAGGCCAGAATGGTGCACTGAACAAGAAGAATTATGGTAGGAAGTGAGGTCAGAGAGGTATTGTGGAAGCTAAAATGAATGAGGCAGGCACCTCACATGTGTCTTATAAACCAAAGGACTTGTGGTTTCATTCAGAATGAGATAAGAAACCAGTGGGGGTTTTGAGTAGGAGAATAAAATGATGCAATTTATATTTTGGAATGTATCTTTTTGGCTACTCTATAGAGAATAGACTATCTATGTCTATATTACAGAAATCAAATATTGTCTCCTTGCTTGCTAAGCATGAACTAGTATAGAAAAAGAATTGCCTAATAAAGTTTAGCTTTTATAGATCTGGGATGATTTTTACAAACCAAACACATTTCTAGTCAAGAATTAAAATGCCTTTACCTTCTCCCAACCACATCTTAGGATTTTTATTTGAAGCAGTGGTATGTAGAGATATAGCTGTTTCTAATAGAATATAGAGCAAGTTTGAATTTGAGAATAAAATTAGTGTAAATTCCAAATGTAATCAGTACTCTATACTAATTCATCCTATTTCTTATGATACATTTTTAAGGTTGAATAACTTCTTTTGAAGTCTTCTTTCCTGGCTAGGAAATTATCTGACTCTTAGAAGAATACATAGTGTGAGATTCTGTTTGCCTTGAATTGAACTTGAAAGAACTATAGGAAAGCCAAGATCTGATTATCACTAAAAGGTTCTTACATTTTACACTGCATATATATATAGTTATACGTAAAGGTATGTCCAAAATGTCAGAGAGGATGGATGTTCCAACAGAGCATTCTACACTCTATTATTATTTGTTAGCATTTAGTACATCAGCTTTGTATAAACAGGAGCTCGGTTTTGTCAGTATATCCAGAAGTGATCAGGTTCAAAGTATTGATTCATGTCAACCAAATTAATAAGATTTTTAATCTCAATGTACACATCACTTCTCTGCAGAGCCTTCCCAGATCCCAGGAATCTAGATTAGCTATCCTCTTGGTGCTTCTATAATACCCTATATTTACCCCTGCCTTAGCACTTACAACACTGCATTGTAATTATTAGTTTATAGATCTTCAGGCTATTTCCCTTATCAGACTGTGAACTCTGTGAGGGTAGGAATTGTATTTGATTTATTTCTATATCTGGAACAGTATCGTGTCTGACAAATAAGGAGGCTCAATGAATATTTGTTGAATATATGAGTGAATGAATAGAAATCTGATGCCCACTAATCAATCTGCAGTGAGGGATAAATCTGCCAAGTGAGGAGAAAACTTTATTGGCAGTTCAGTCAGTCTTTCCAGTAGAAATGTCTACTTGAGAAGCCAAATTATAATAAAAAGTTTATAGAATGAACCCAGAATTAGAGCAAGGAAATTAAAATGAATGACTTGGACCACTGATAGCTTTTTTCCCCTGATTTTATTATTTTCTTATAGTTTATATTAGTTTAATTTTGTAAAGATAATATATGCATTTTATAGAAAGTTAGAGAAACATAGACATAAGCAAAAGTCACCCATAATTCCACCACCCAGAAGCAATTTGTGTTAACATACCAGTGTATTTCATTTAATCCTTCTGTAACGCATTTGTTCTCTCTGAGATCTCACTGGGGGTATAATTTTTCAGGCTGATTTTCCCCTTCTCATCATAGAATCAATATTTTCCATGCAACTAAAACCACTTCCTGAACATCCTTTTGCATGGCTGTGTAGGCTTCCACTGTACACTCACCTGACTCTCTTAACTATAAAACAAAGATTTCTCTAGAACAACAAAAAAGCTTCCATTCTTTTCCTGGGGAGAGAAGAGGCTGGGAGTCACCTGCATTGCAGGGGCTGTGTGTGCTGGCTACACGCTTCAGACAACGACAGTAGCACAGGTTTTAAGGCATAAAAGCATTGTTAAAATATAGCCCTAGATCTGCCCCCTTAAGGCAGCGGTCCCCAGCCTTTCTGACACCAGGGATCGGTTTCGTGGAAGACAGTTTTCCATGGGCAGTGGGTGGGGGGATGGTTCAGGTGGTAATGCGAGCAATGGGGAGTGATGGGGAGCCATGGGGAGCCATGAGGAGTGATGGGGAATGATGGGGAGCCATGGGGAGCGATGGGGAGCCATGGGGAGCGATGGGGAGCCATGGGGAGTGACGGGGAGCCCTGGGGAGCCATGGGGAGTGATGGGGAGTGATGGGGAACCCTGGGGAGCCATGGGGAGTGATGGGGAGCCATGGGGAGCCATGGGGAGTGATGGGGAGCAATGGGGAGCGGCAGATGAAGCTTCGCTCTCTTGTCCGCAGCTCACCTCCTGCTGTGCGGCCTGGTCCCCAACAGGCCGGGGACTGATCGCAGTCCACAGCGTGGGGTTTGGGGGCCCCTGCCTTAAGGAACGGACCACTGATACTCTTAAGCCATGGTTACCCCATGTCATCATCTCCACTAAGGATAGACTGGCTGAAGGAGAAGAATAATCCTCAGTAGTCTGCTGGTGTATCATTTCCTCTGGGAAGTTTTTGAGATTGCAGTAGATTCTCATTATTTTTCTCTCCTTCAGATTTCAGTTAGATCAACATCATTCATATTATACTACCCATAACTGCTGTACCTAGTTACCACAAAATTTGTAGCTTAAAGCAACATAAATATGTTTTCTTATAGTTCTAGATATCAGGAGTCCAAAATGGGTCTCTCTGGGTAAAATTAAAGTGTCCACAGAGTTCTGAAGACTGTAGGGGAAAATCATTTTCCTTGCATTTTCCAGCTTCTAGAGGATACCTGTATTCCTTGGCCTCTTCTCCGTCTTTAAAGCCAGAAGCATAGCACCCTTAAATTCCTTTCAGACTCTCTTTCTGTCCAAGCATATTCTTTTCTGACTTTTTTCAGGACACTGTGATTACACTGGACCCTCCTAGATAATCAAGGATAATCTTTCCATCTCAAGGTCCTTAATTTAATCATGTCTGCAAAGGTACTTTTGCCATGTAAGGCAACATATTTGTAAATTCCAGGGATTAGAACATGGACATCTTTGGAAGAACATCATTCTGCCTACCACAACCCTGACAGTCTTTCTTTAGAAAGTTAAGCCAAGATGTAACAGGTTAAACTGTAAAGTATACTGTTCTCCATTTACATTCTATCCTGCAATGATACCCAGCATATTTTTTGTTCCCCAAATCTCTCCTCTTCTCATGATTGCTGGTTTTGATGTCATATTTGTGTGTGGATGATTTCCTACCTTTACTTTATGATTGCCTTTACTGGTGAGCTTCCCCATTTGTACTTTTCTTGATTCTATTTGTGGCCTTTCTTTTCCACCTAGAGAAGTTCCTTTAGGATTTGTTGTAATCCTGGTTTGGTGGTGCTGATTTCTCTTAGCTTTTGTTCCCCAAATCTCGACAAACATTTACAAGGTGTCTGAAAATAATTCACAATTTTTTCCACTGTACTCTAAATAATGATAACAATAATAGTAATAATAATAAACTATAATCTTTATTGCTGAACAAATGGGGAGCTAGCCTAGAAATATTTTATCCCATTTAGTACCTACAACAATTCGGCAAGTTTCCTTATTTTCTGAAGTTGAGAAAAATTTATATGCTTTCTCAAAGCCATTTAACCAATAAATGATGGAGCTGGAATTTAAACTGTCTCTTTCAAAATCTGCAATAATTTTTACAAAGTCTGGAGTCTTAGACATGTTTGGATTTTTACGAGGTTTGGAGTCTTAACCTTTCTAAGTCTCAGATTGCCTAACTACCAATGGGAATAGTACCTATCCCACAGGAATTCTGTGAGGACAAATGAGATGCTACATGCAATGTATGCAGATGTTTAACACAATGACTGTTCTATAGTATATGCTTATGGAATGTTACTTTTTATTTAAAAACAAAATCTTAAATTTTATTCCCTACATCATGATATATTTTTTAACATCTTTATTGGAGTATAATTGCTTTACAATGTTGTGTTAGTTTCTGCTGTATAACAAAGTGAATCAGCTATATGTATACATATATCCCCATATTTCCTCCCTCATGATATCTTACACTAATTATTTTTTATTTTTGTTTTTTCGTTTAATGCCATCTTTCAAGGAAGGAAGACTATGTCACTTTTACATACTCGTTCTGTTTAAAACCCATCCAGATGTCTCAACGGGCTCTGTCAGGAGTAGGAGCATCCCAATGGCTGCTCCCCAAAGCCAGCAGATCATTTACCACTGTTCCATTGCTCCATGTTACTCATTATGTGAAATAAATAGGATATGTTTTAAAACAATCATTTCACCATGGTCAAAATTGAGGTATAGAAAGATTGTCATAGAGGAAGACACCAACAGGGCCGGTTCTCCTGAATCCAAGTGCAGTGCTTCAACCCACTGGCAATTTCAACTAATGTGACACAGAAGAATATGACACTGAATGGCAAACACACTCTCTATAATATTGCATAGCAGTGAGAACAAATATTTCTATTATGTGCGTTTCTATACATGCGTGTTTTGAAGGGAAGGTTATATTTGGAGTGACCTGTAAATAGATAATTCACCCAGTCTAAGAACAGCCAAATTTTAGAATTGACCCATAGATGTTGCTGCTGAAACATAGAATCAACATATTGAACTTTTTTTTTTTTTTTTTCAGGTAAAGCTCAAACTGTCAGCCTCCATTATCGATATATGATGCTTTGGGTCATCACTTATATTTCTAACAAGAAGTAGTGCTCTGTGAAGATTTTGGTGTTAAAAATGTCTTTTTAAAAAGGTTGATTTAAATGCCTGGAAAAAGTTATTACACAATTTCTTACTTTACCATCTAATCAAGTTTGGGTTTTAGGGGAAAAAAAACAAACCTGAAGGTGAAAAAGAATTGTTGGCAATCAGGTCAACACAATCTCAGGTTTTATCTTTGAAGTAAGGCTTAAGTTGTATCTTTGATAAATAAGTAATGAGGTTCACATACTGGACTAAAATATCTAGTCGTAGCAGTGTTTGATAATAAAAGGGATGCCATTGATAATTGAGAATCAATAATACTCAGAAGGGCTTCTGCTGGACCAAACATTTAGTAGGTAGGATTTGGCCCAGCAAATGCAAACAATTGTGTCTGTGATTTCCCTGATGTAAGTTAGTATCTAAATAGTTGAAACTTTCTAACCTTTCGTAAAGGGGAGTGGAAAGACCTGGGGCTTCAGTGTCAAGCAAACCTGAGTTGAAACTTGGGCTCTTCCTTATATCTCTGAGCTTCAGTTTTCTTATCAGTAACATGGGTGTGCAATGCTACTACATCATAGGATTACTAAATGAGATAACACATGAAAAAGGTCTAGAATAGGGTCTGGTACTTAGTGAGTGCTCAGCAAATGGCAGAAGCTCTTTCTGTTGTGTTGGCCTGAAACAGATAGACTGACAGATATTTCTCCAGCAATGATGGTTTTACTTGGGATCAGCAGAGAATTGCGATTTGAGGTCTGCAACCATGACAAGCCACGTGCAAATCTCCACACACAAAAAAGGAAAGAGAACACTTTTATAGAGGGGAGGGCTAGAGTAAACACAGTGCTTGGCTTTTCATTGGCTGAATCCTTGCCAGGAAAAAAGAGGAGTCTTTCTTCTTCCTGTTGGGCTCTGCTATCATCACAAGGTGTGAGACCTTTCTGGTCTCCCAACTCAATTTAATTGAGGTTTCTGTTTATTAATTTTTTAGTTATTATTTTCATCAATAATATTAATAATCATGTTGGGGGAAAATCTGCATCCATATTGCAGTTATGAAGAAATTTTCAAATTCACACTCAAATTCACACTCAAATGCCATCAGAATTCATTATAGGGAAAAATACATAGTGATCTCCTTACAGAGTGTTTGTAAAGTTAAGAATGAATAAACATTGAGGAGTCCCAGAATTTAAAGGTACCTTACAAACCTAACATGATGATAAGAATGTTGCAGCTATGCTTACGGGATAATATTTCAATTGCTTCACTGAGATTTGTTTCTCGAGTATTTCTGGGTTTTTATTAAAGTCCTAAGATAAATGCCTATACTATTGAACCCCCTGAGTCAGACTTTTCTTAAGGACCATCTATCACTTTAACTTATCAGGCAGTCTAGCCTTGAATCTGGAACACGTGGAAAAGACAGATTGCTTAGTTGGAGATGAGGACAACTTGGCCACAAAGGTCTCTCATCTCCTCTGTTCTCATGAAAATATCTGTGACACTCTCTGAGGAAAGCCAAGAGACTGTGTTCTAAGAAGCACACAGGCTGATTGCCCTTCCAACAGAGGGCCTAGACATCCCAGAGAGCAGGCTGTGTTAGCGAAAGGTCCAAACTTTGACATTCTATTCCCCTGCTTCAAATAATCGTCATCCATTTGTTCCACTCTTTACTCACTAACCTCTCCTCAAAATAGAATTCAGAGACATTTATTATGTGTCTACTCTGCCATACTCACTGTGAGACCCTTTGCACATATTAACTCATTGCATCCTAAGACAACCCTGTAAAATTGTATGGGGTATTCAGAGTTGAATAAAGCTGTTTCCTTATCTTTGAGCAGTTCTCTATCTACAAAAGGAGACCACTGCAAAAGGCCTCTTCCCTAGGCAATTGTGTTCCTTTTGGCCCTAGCTTTTTCAACCAGCTACCCCTCTGCTCTATACCACTAACATTTACTCTTATCCTTCAAGTTGTTATTGGAACCACCACTTCCAAGAGGATTTTTAGAATGTATTATGGGAGACTCTATTCAGTTCCACTTTGCATAGTTCAGTTCTGGTCAGTTCTCTGCCTTTTTCTTTCCTAACCATTCCAATGAGGCACTTATCCCTGACCTTCCTCCCCACAGAGGATTTCTCCTGAGATGTGAGTGATGATACACTACTTTTCTGTCTGGTTTTCTTTGAGTTAAGGTTTTTGTTCTCCTTTTCTCCCCTTTACATGTTTACCTACATCTGTGTTTTCCATTTTTAAGAGTAAGATCCTTAGAAGACTGGATAACTCATAGACCTCTATAATAAAGAAATAAACACCCGTAGAAAATGTTCAGAGAATTTTAAGAAAATTGTCTAAAATGGGGTAATTCAATGCCTTCATTTTACAGATGAGGAAAATTCAAGGTGAACAGATTGCTTGGGTTCATAACCTTGGTTGGGGGCAAAAGCAGGATCTGAAATAAAGTCTCCTGGGAAAAAGTATATTTAAACTTTAAAAAGAAGTCCTCCACTCTTATTCTAGTGGTCTTTCCACTGTATCATTTATTTCTTCTTAACAAATTACTCTTATAGTGACTTGGTAAGGTAATTGTATCATTGAAGACAATTTTGGAACTAAAATATAATTTAGAGGACATTAGTTCAATTTTTATCATTACAGATAATAAAATCCCTAACATTTACATTGTGCTGAGTTTACAAAAAACTACATACACTTGTTTCTCACAAAATCCCCATGATGTAAGCAAAATATTTTTATCCCAGTTCCATAGATGAGGAATGAAAGGCAAAAGTACATGCAAGAAAGAGAAAAAATCGTATATTGAACTCCTCTTTCCCCCATTACTCAGTTACAACTATTATTCAACTATTATTTGCTCTGTCCGATTTCCCCTACTTGCTCCCTAATCCCATATATTTTACCATTACTTCTGTAAACATTTCAGAATGTATCCAATTAATAACTGATTATTTTGTATATATTTTGAAGGTTTCCTAATTTATCACTTTGAAACATAAATTTTTCATTTGGGGATGTATGTTTTCCATGTTGGAGTAGTTAGATGGTTAAGAAGTCTGAGAGTTGGAAACATCATGTCTATATCCCAGTATTAGTAACTTCTGTATGAGAACCTACTATGGGGCAAACAAGGAAGGAAACTGGGTTGGGGGAAGGAGGAGAGGGTGCACTTGCCAAAAATCCCATTGTGTAGAGTCAGATGCATTGAATTCAATAGATATCAACAGCATAATTAAGTAAGCGTAACTGTAGGGTCTTTTAGAAAGTATTTTGAATTGCTATCTGTAATTCATCCGAATCATGGAATAAGGACCTTTAAACTACTGTACTTTAGGACAAGCTCCTCTCTGCCTGGAAAAGTTGGTTAGCATGAGAACTGTTCTCAACATTAGTACTGTGTTGCGGTGTGGTTCATTAGCTTTTCCATTGTGGAGAACCAGATACATTTTCCAGTTCCAATGTACCCTGGACCTTGAATCTTATTAAAGTATGTGAGAATTGAGGCCTTCAAATGGCCTTTGCTTAATATCCCAGGTTCAAATGGACAAGAGTACTTCCTTTGATGCTCTGGGGCTGCAAATGCAGGTGCCCTAACCTGCCTTAGGCAGTGTGCTTAGGCGACCCAAGCTAGATGACACTTCCTGGCCAGACTGGAGCGAATGCAAAGATGGGAAATACTCTGAAAAGACATTAAGCAGTTCTTTGTATTCATACCCCCTACAGACTTTATTGTTTTTTTGTCCATGTCTGAACCTAGTTTTCCAATATTTCATTGATGCTTTAAGCTATCCAATTTTCTAGCAATAAATTCCTTTTTTCCTTAATTTAGCCAAAGCCATTTGTTTGTTTGCTTTTTGTTTTCCCTTGCAACCAAGTAACTCTGGCTGAGACATCATCTGTGTGTGAATAGAGTTTATTGCACTCTTGGGTGAAAACTGTCAGTTGTCTCTTCCAACCCCAAATTAGGAGGGAGCTGAGACTCCAGAGTGATCTTCCTCTAGTACTCTGACTGGCTCCTTCTCATTTCACATTTCTACTCAAAAAATCACCTCCACAAAGAGGGTTTATTAAAACCACTCAACCTAGTAGTCCCTCTCCAAATCAGTCTATCACATAACCACGTTTGTTTTATTTTCTTTATCACAATTTGATTTTATTGTTTATTTTTATCTCAGTATTGTGTCTTTACTCCCCAAATTTAATCTCCTTGAGGACAGGGATCTCGTGTATCTTATTCATCTCTGTATCCCTAGAAATAGTGACAATGCTTGGCAAATAGTAGGTCATCAGCTAAGTGTTTTAAATGAATGAATGGGTAAATGAATAATCTTGCCCATTATCACACAGCTTTTAAGAGGAAGAGATTGGATTTAGACTGAAGTAACCTGATGTCTACATTCAGCCTTTGTGGGCAGTTTAAAAGCAAGTAGTTGACGTGGACGTGCACACACATAGGTGCATGAAAAAAAGAGAGAGAGAGGTACACAGACACAGTGAGAGAGAAAGAAAGAAAGAATGTTGAAGAAAACGGAAATATCTGCTTCTATCTGCTAACCTGGCAAATTGTTTGCATTTAGTGCCAACCCAAAGCTCTTAACTAAAGTGAAACTGTGAATCTTTGCGTTCTGTTTAAGCCAGTAAAGCATTTTCATCTAAGATATCCATTAAGGTAGCAAGTGTCTTTTAGTTTAGTACAGCAGTTTTGGTAGTAGCAGCTTTATGAGTCTGTAGATTGCACAGAGCCTCCCACTAGTAATATATAACACAGAGCTTGTGTTTTAACATCTCTTTGGAATAAAGGTCACGGGATGGGGTTGTGAAAAGTATGGCATTTCTGAGTCCCCAGATGAATTTGAGCCACTAAATTGTCACTGGCCCTATTGTTTAGTAAGTGGCTATTCCATCTAAAATCTGCCATTTTCCAGGATTACATTAGGCACTTAATATACATTATTTCACTTAATCTGTACCACAGTTAGCCTGTGAGGCAGACATCATTATCCCATTCTACAGATGAGGAAGCAATTCAGAGAATTTTAGTAAACTACTTAGGCAGTGTCAGTAAGCGTATTTGGCATCAGGTTTGGGACTCCCTAGTCCAAATTCTTAACCACTCAACTATGTTTAGAAGAAGATATTAAAATCCTTGAAAAGAAGCGTCATTTATATTTAAACAAATTACTACGGATTAAACAATAAGTAAGATTCAGTATCTGCAGTGGAAGCAGCCTGGGATTAGGCATTACTAAATGTAAGTTCTGGAAGTAGCTTTGATACTGTGTGTCTACATGATATTAAGCAGCTCATCCTGTGGAGTATTGGAAAAAAGCCTTGTACCTGCCTCTCAGATGCCTGCATCCAACCCCAGCTTTACCATTGCCTGTCTCTGTTACCTTGTACAAATCACTTTATTTCTATCTGCTTCAGTTCCATATCTGTAGGATGAAAAAATAATACCTGACACATGGAGATTAAGAAAGATAATATGTCAGAAAGTGTTTAGAAAATCATAGTGCCAAGGATTAGGAATTTTAGATAATGACTGCCTCAGCATTTAATAGATATTATTTTTTAAAATATGGCTTTCTCTTAGCACAAGAGATTATCGCTTTAGTGTTTCAGCCAAAATTTCCATTTACACCTTTTTGCTTTGTTTTGTTCTATTTTTTTGTTTTTGACCAGTAGCTTTAATAAATTATTTAGGTGATTAATTTTTGCTACTGACATACTCTGTCTCCTTAACAGAGCTTTAGAATGTTCTAGTTTTGTTTGTTGATGTCTCAGAAGATGGGTTTCATTAGGATGAAGACTGCGGTTTATTCATCTGCCTCCCCTGACCCACACATAGTACCTGGCACCCAATCAGCCCCTTGTCATTGACTGAATTAATGAAGACCTATTACTTAGCCTCTTTGGATCTTAGTTTCTTAATCATTGCAGATTAAAATAGAAAAGCAGTGTAAGCATTTCAGAGAATTTAAGCCGAGCCTAGGAAATGTTGAATATCATGCCAAGACATTTCATAACTTACTCACTGTTGCCCATCACTAGTTATCACTTTCAGTTTTAGTATCAGAAGACACACTAAGCTGGTAGGCAGAGAGTGAGTAGCCCAGTCTCCACACCACTGAGCACGTCTACCTTTGGAAACAATCTGTGGGAAGCTGTCACGTAGAAAATGATTGTCTTTTCATGTGGGTTTGTAGTCATTTATTTTCTTACCATGAGTGCCTTGGTTCTGTCATCTGGTGTAGCGTGCATTTTGATTGCCAGTTGGTTACAAGCCACAGCTCAATCAGTGGTTACCTTTTAATATCTCCTTCCTTGAAACCTGTGTGGCTGCCTGCTGTCAGATCAAAGTAACATGGATCCATGACAGACGTGAACAGAACTGACATTCAGTGGAGGTGTGATGGCATTTGAATGTCATTGATAAGAGATGATTAGTTGCTTTAATTTCCATGGAGGTTGACATATTTCATTATGCAAAATAATAAACATGTTTTGTATAAATTCCAAGGTTCCCCAATTCATGACATGAGAATTCTAATTAGTTTTATGTGAGCCATACAGAGGGCAAATGAGCTTATAATTTTGCTTAAATTAAAATTTCAGCGATTTCCTCAGGGGTCTCCTCTGAAGATAGCAATATGCTCCCAGGGGCATCTAAGGAAAACTTCTGGATTTCTAACTCCTTGGTCCCAATCTCTCTTACAAAAATCACTGCCTTTCTGACTGGGTAGTGGGATAGATACTCAGATCTAGGATGTTTTAGGTAGAGCCGCAGCTCTGGGGCTTTAGAGACCAGGGGATATGGTTGTAACAGCAGTAATCTAGGATTTGGGAGAGCGCAGAACCAGCCCCAGTTCTGCCTCTCATTAGCTGTGTGACTTCAGGCAGGTCATTTAATGTCTTAGGACCCTCAAGTTTCACATATGAAAAAAATGAGTATCTTAATTCCTCTGAAATCCCATAGCAATTTATTTGTTTCTCTCCTATGAGAAGATAAAGGAAGAGATCCTAATATTAACTGAACATCTTCTATCTGCAAACCTTGTGCTTAACACTTTCACATCTGTTATTTAATCTACATTACAAGTAAATGCCATTATCTGTTAGAAGAAGTGGATATAATGACCTTCCTGATCCCTAGTCCCTGTCCTTACTTGAGCCCCACCTGTAGACTCAGCCCTGCTCTGCACCTTGGAAGCCACCATGACCTGGGAGAATATGAGGAACACTAATTCTGTGGCTCAGTGGAATCAGCATCAGAGCATCCTTGTTGCTTTGACATTGTGCCTATTCACTACCCTTCATTCATTCTTCAAACATTCATGGTTGCCTACTGTGCACCACATCTGCTTGAGTGAGCAAGCCTGAGTCCAGGACCTCACAGAGCTTGGAGAATAGAGGGGGAGACCATGTAAGTAAAGAGGTCATTCTGCCCTGTGTGAATGTGTTTGGTGCTAATATAGAGATAAGCACAGGGTATTGTGGAAGCACAGAGGAGAAGCTCAACCAGTTTGAGGGTGGTCAGAGAGTCTCCTTAAAATAGGTGATAACTAATACATTTATTCAAAAACATTTATTGAGTGTCCAGCAGTCACTATTCAATGAACTAATGACAGAGCAGTAAAGTGAGCACAATTTAGTCCCTTGTCTTATGGAAAGCAGACATGCTAATAACCATCAGTCTGAAGGTGATGTCGAGAGCTGTGAAGGAACATAAAGCAAGAGAAGGGCAATGATGGTTCAGGCTTGTGTGCTGAGTGGGGTGGTACATTTGTGTTAGTGCCATCAGATCAGGCCTCTAGAATTCTGAGGTAGCATTTTGAGCAGAGCCCCGAAGAAGAGGAGAAAGCAGGCCAACAAGATATCTAGGCACAGAAAACCAAAAAGCACAAGGACCTTGAGACAGTAACTGCTGTGTCAGAGGAACAGCAAGAGTGACCAAGGGGAAGAATAGTAGGAAATGAGGTCAGAGATGGCCTGGGGGAAGATTACCTAAACCTTCTAGGGCACAATGGGACTTAAATGGAAAACTATTGGGGGATTTTTTTTTTTTTTTTTTTTTTTTTTGTGGTATGCGGGCCTCCCTCTGCTGTGGCCTCTCCCGTTGCGGAGCACAGGCTCCGGGCGCGCAGGCTCAGCGGCCATGGCTCACGGGCCCAGCCGCTCCGCGGCATGTGGGATCCTCCCAGACGGGGGCGCGAACCCGATTCCCCTGCATCGGCAGGCGGACTCTCAACCACTGCGCCACCAGGGAAGCCCCCTATTGGGGGATTTTTGACAAAGGAAAGTCACAATTGGGTTGTTTTTAAAGGGGCGTGGCGAACCCGGTTCCCCTGCATCGGCAGGCGGACGCGCAACCACTGCGCCACCAGGGAAGCCCCCAATTGGGGGATTTTTGACAAAGGAATGTCACAATTGGGTTGTTTTTAAAGGGGCGTGTACGTGTGTATAAGCATGTGTGAGTACGTGTGTATGTGTGCTTCAGTGGTGGCAGGAACAGAGAAAAGTAATGGGAGAAAAACTTGTGGTGCTAAACAATTTTGGAATTATTCTCAGGGCAATGCAAAGCCACGGAAGGGTTGGGCTTCCCTGCTGGCGCAGTGGTTGAGAATCTGCCTGCTAATTCAGGGGACACGGGTTCGAGCCCCGGTCTGGGAAGATCCCACATGCCGCGGAGCAACTAGGCCCGTGAGCCGCCGCGATAGTGAGAGGCCCGCGCACCGCGATGAAGAGTGGCCCCCGCTCGCCGCAACTAGAGAAAACCCTCGCACAGAAACGAAGACCCAACACAGCCAAAATAAATAAATTAATTAATAAACTCCTACCCCCAACAAAATAAAAAAAAAAAAAGGAGAAAGGAGTGGAAATTGGAGGCCAGGACACTCCTTTGGAAGCTGTTGCAGGAAGTCAAGGCTGACCTCTAGGTATATTCTGGATAAGCCTGGATAACCCAGCCAGCACTAACATCCCAGATCCCATGACTCTGCATGGCTCCTGCGTCTTCCAGTCATAGCTGAGGTTTTGTACCCACCGTCCAGTGTGCCTGCAGCTAGTCCTCTGCTGGGATCCCTGCTTTGCACCTGGCCCTTGTCCTCGAAACCAAATTTTTCTGTCAGTCATACCCCGGGACTTTGTTCTGGCAGGTCACCTGCCTAAGCTGCAGCCCAATGCCTTACATAGTCCTAACTCTAAACTCTTCTCTATTTGCCTGGGTCAGCTTCTAAGCCCATGTCCCTCTCTCTTTGGGGTGGCCCAGTGTCTGGGGTCTCAGGCCTTCCTGATGTGGAAGTCCCTGAGCAGCCAGTTTTGGAGAAGAGAGTGTTAGACTTTAGTATTCTACTTGAAGTCAAAGTATGCTATAGACAAAGGTAGTCTTTATTGTCACTGCCCCTTTCAGAGCGCTTTTTACCTTCTTCCTCTCTTTCCCCCATCACTGAAGTGCACAGTGGTCCCAGGCAAAGGGCGTGGGCTGCACATTGTTTCCAGGTAAGAGTTAGAACTCCACGTGTTATCTTCTGTTTTTCCCCTTTCACACACAAGAAACATTTTGCAGAGGGACCCTGGAAAAAAATTGAGGGCAGAGTATATGCAAATGTTGTCAGTGTTCGAAGATGGGTGTTCAAGTATCTAAGAGGAAGATAATTTTGAGCACAGAAGTCTCTGCCTTTTACACATCTGCTTTTAAAGCACCTCACCTGTATCGACTAAATCCATTCATGGATCTAACTACATTAGACTGTGACAAGGCTCTTGAAAACTTCTCATTAATTCTGCTCCAGGCCAAGATGCTCACCTCAGCAAAAATGATCCCTTCAGACATCAGGCTCCTGATAAAGTAAATGAAGACATGTTAAACATCAGTAGTCGTTTTATGAAACTTCTATTTTTTGAATGCCTATCATGTGCTAACCATTGTTATAAGCACTTTATATACATTATCAGGGACCTAGAAAAGTAGAGCATATAATCCTCAATTTAGAGTTGAAAGCCCCACCATGTCCTGCATGGACCTGTGTATTCTTCCCCCCTGGATCAGTTGTGACCTATGTGAGTGGTTAGAGCCGGGATCTGAACCCCGTTTGAGTGATTCTAATACTCACTCACTGTTTCTTTAGACACCTTTGGCAGGCCATACTTCTGCCTACCACAGTATCCAAGGACCTGACCAATATGTAATATATAAAAACACATCCAAAATAGGAGCCGTTATTATGACTCAGGCAGGGGTTAGCTGGAGAGGATGGAGACTGGGTGGGACGGGGAGGCAGTTGATGAGTGAGTAGGGGGAAAGTTGCCTAACATACCAATTCCAAAACCCACCACTACTTAGACTTAGAGAAGGAGGGACTGAGAATTGCCTTTGTTCTTCTTAGAAAAACTGATTTCTCTGCTTGGTAATGGCAAATTACTTTTATCTAGATAGTAAAATACATCAAAAATCTGAACGTCTGCCAAAGGTAGAGATTCCCAATGAGCCAGTAGTAATCAACTGGATGATATGTGAGTCTGACCTGTTTAAGTCACCATCATACCATGTCCCCAGGCTGATGGACATTTCAGGTAGGAAAGGGAATGTGACTAGAAATCATGTCTTATACTTCTTGAATCTAGTAAAGATAAGGATGACATGATGATGATGATGATGGTGGTGATGATAATAATGAGAATAGTGATGGTGACAGAAACAGCAACGAACATTTTTGAATTTGCAAGGCATCGCACTAAGCATTTTACATTCATTATCTTACTGTTCACAGTTTTGTGAGTTATGTACTGTTATTTTTCCCATCGTATAGCTGGGGAAACTGAAACTTAAAGGGGTTAATTAAGTATCTTGTACATACAGCATCTAACAGACATTAAATGAAAGAAGCGCTGTTCAACTCTGCCTACTACAAAGCCTGAGTTCCTAACCAGGCTACTTGCAATATTTCAGAAAGCCTAATCCAATAGAACGTTGGTTCTACAAAAGTCTTGTGTATCTAAATAAAGAAACTGCTTCCTTTGCTTTAGGCTGGAGTGATATCACCCACTCTGCTAACAATGATTTGTTCGGCCTGATTGGAAGCTTGTTATGATGGTTCCAGACATATTGACTGTAGTTTTGTTTTGTTTTGTTTTTTAAATAAGGATCAAATCATCACTTATTATATGCAGTTGGCTTGGTAGGAAAATTCTTCAGTGCATGGAATCTATGGGGTAAAATAAATAAATGGAAACGTTTTATTGATACTGGAACAGTTGGTGCCTCTGTTCTGAAATGTAATATATTCCAGGCTAAAAAGCCTTAAGCTTACATCTCTGGTGTGTGAAATTAAATTAACACCCTATGTTATAAATTCTGTTGTATCATCATTTTTTACCTCATGTTTACTTAAAATGTCTTTTGAAAATCATCCAAAACACCATAAACCTTTTCTTTAGCAACCACCTCTACAATAGAAAGGAGACTAGTAAACTTCTTGCCATAGCAGATGAAGTCAAAAGATTTAAATGGGATGTGGATCTTGGAAAAGGAGCTGAATCAGGGATCAAGCCAGAGCACCAGGGCAACTGAATGAGGTGAAAACCCTGTTTGACCCTGGCAGTGTGAAAGTTTTAGAGACAGTTATGGCAAGAAAAACATTTCTGTAATTTTTAAGAACCATGGAACTTCATGCAAGTGGGAGTTGAAAATATTTTTAGAACTTTGAGGTAGGCTGTGCAGGCCATGAGCAAAGCTACCACTTGCTTTGGCCGTCAGAAATGGTCCAGAAAACACTTCTCAAAGATGGCTGCTTTATGGCAGCTGTGTTAGAGCCAAAAGGAAGACTTGATTATAACAAGCAAGGTGTGGTCATACACCTATCCTCCTTCTCTGTCCTGGACTAGGGCTCCATCTTGTTAGTAGCTGCCACTAGCATCAGATTTCCCCTGACACTGGCAATGTGTCCTGACATTCTGTCTCTTCCCACGCTTTTGCTTTTACATTGAGGAGTAGCTCTGGCATCTTAGCCTTGCTGATTTCTCTCTGCTCACTCCTCCAGCAACTGGGAAATAATTACTTTTGTATGTCATTCAAAGTGCTTTAATCATTACTTATTCACTTATTCATACAGTCAATTAGTCAGCAAACATCTCTGACTATCTATTAAATTCCAGGCACTGTAATAGGAATGAAGACATAGATCTGTATCCCAAAGAATAAGAGAGAGAACAAAATAGATTGATCTAATAAGGGAGACAAGGAAGGCATTATCAGTATCCATTATGTACAGAGGAGAAAAGGAAGACTCAAAGATTTTAAATCACTTGTCCTATTGTGGTTTATCATTAGCCAACTCCACCTTTAAATCAAGAGTCACAAACCATCAGGTGCTGGGTGAACATTTACTGAATGAACCTAGAATGGAAAGCAAGATATAGTTTTAGTAATGGGCTGATATAACTCAGAGGATGTCCTCTTCAGGGTCTTCTGACTTAGATATGGCAGGGATAAGTCATGGGCAAATGCTTCTTTTCATTTATTGTGTGTGCATGCCCTGACTGAGAAACATAAAAGATAGAAGTAGAAAAGAAATTATGTATCTCTACCACTGAGGTGATGCAGGGTGCAGAAGATACCTCTTAATTGTTTAGAGCACAGGACTGGAGCAAGCCTGCTTGGCTTCACACCATAGCTTTACCACTAACTTTTAGACCACTTGAATAAATATTTTAATCTCTTTGAGTCTCAGTTTCACAATATGCAAAATGAAGATAGTAACAGAACCCATCTTAGAGAGTTGATAAGAATTAAAAGAATTGATACACACACACATACACACACACATACACACACACACCATTTAGACGATCTAGTAGAATAAGCTGTGTCAGCTGTTATTATCCCTACTCTCCAGACTCCAAAAGATAGAGGATGTCAAAAGAAGAGAACTAGGTTATATTGTGTTTTGAACTACATATAAGTACATATATTTCTTGTCCCTTTCAGGCAATTCTCATGACTTTTTCCAAAGCACCTTTAGATCTGGTCTTTAAATCTGAGCTTCTTCTGCTGAGGCCTCTAGTCTTTTTGCCTACTCCTGTTGACCAACAGGAAGTTGCTATTCTGCTTGTTTTCTGTCAAGATATCAATAGCCTATTTCTAGGGACCAAAAATTAATATCCACTGAAAGTCATCAAGAGCTATGATTAAACAGATGCCAGTAGGTTATTAAATCAGGGCTCAGTTCTCCACACTTTTCATTTAATAATATTAATCAGCCCTGACTGCTGCCCAGCCCTCATTCAGTTTACAATAATGGAATTTGGAATATATACATTTCAGCTCTTCTCCTGATTCCCAGCCAACATCTTCCTACTTTAAGAGAAATTGTAAAAATCATTTCTTGTACTGTGTAATAGGAGTTTCAATTTATAGAACTCAAAATCATATGCCAGATTCTATCTTACGCACATCACTAATATAATCTTACTTCTTCCTCACAACAATCTTTTGAGATAGCTACTACTGTTATTTCCATTTAACAGATAAGAAAACTGTGCTTGCCTAATATGACAGATCTAGCAAATCAGAGAGCTGGGGCTTGAACGCATTCTCTCTGACTGAAGAGCTCATGTTCTTATTAACCACTGAACATTCTGCTTTTCCAAGATTTGCTAAAGGTTGCCTTTTTTATACTCCTTCTTAATAGAATTCCTTCAAACACTTCTGAAGACATCTTCCATTTTCCTCTGTCTTTTCTTTGATTCTTCCTCTTCCTCCTCTTTCTCTTTTGCCAACTTATGTTTTTTTCTCTCCTTCTCCTCCACCTCTTCATACTCATTTTTCTCTTCTTTCTTCTCTACTTTATCATTCTCTTCCTCCTCGGGCAAAAATAATGCTTACACATGATAGAAAGTATTAAGAGTTATGAAGAAATATATTTGGAATGTCAATGATTAAGAAACATTTCGTGGAGGAGGTAGTTTTGACGTGGTGATTAAAGGATCGGTTGCATTTGGGTGCATGGACAAGTTCATGCAAACCATTCCAGAAGGAAGGAATGGTATAAATACAGGCATCCTACTAGCATTAATGTGGAAGGGTAGAGTCAGCATTTTGGTTTGGTTGAAATGAAGGATGACTTAGGAAAATTATTAGAAACTAGATAATAAAGTGAGGCTAGGTTGAGGAGAGCTTGATATTTCAATGTGAGGGATTTGGACTCAACTCTGGGTTATGGGGAACCACAGGATAGTTTTAAGCATGGACATTATATTTTCAGAGAATTGTCCTTTAAGAAAAATGATCTTCTGGCAGAATATAGGATGAATTAGAGGAAAAGGAAATTGCAGGCAAAGTGGTAGTTTGGCTATTGTTGTCAAACTTGGTTTCTGTCAAAAACCAAATGAAGGATGACATTAACATCCATACAGACTAAGGATGTAACCTGGGGAATGTACATTCAGCATTTCAATAGCTGGAACTCTACCCCTTTCTCTACTCTCAATAAGGTGTACAGATAGGGATGCAAGTGAGTTAGAATCCTATTATTATGAGGACGGACTTAGATTTTTTTCTTATTTTTTAATAAAATTATGTCCAAATTTTGCTTTTATTAATAGTAACCAATTTCTTGAAATCCATCTCATTACTCTTTGCATCATCCAAGAATGTCAAAGCCTCATGTCAAAATGCCATGATTAAAAGCGACTGGTGTTCATTAGGGTCATGGTAGTGGGAAAAAAAGAGGAGGTGGATATGAGAGAAATTATAGAAATATAATTGAAAAGAGCTGGAAGCTTATTATGTTTCGGACAAGAAAAGAGGTTTCAGCAGAGCTTTTAGGCATTCAAACTGGGGTAATTGGGCAGATAGTGGTGCTAATGAGGAGTTAGCAAAATAAAAAGAGAAAAATACTACCGTGCAGTTTGTTTTATAGTATCATAAATTTTAAAATATCTTTATCCTCTACGTGTCAAAGATAAAGCAGTGGAGGATGGATCTGTGGTATTGTGGAAAGAGGCAAAACAACTGATCTGAGCCTTCTCTGCAACTTATCAGGTGTATAATTTTGGATGAAGTTATTCAATATTTCTGAGTCTTATGAACTGCTATTATTACCAAACATTTGAGCAATTATGGTGGATCAGGCCTCATCTTTGCATATTCCAGTTAATATACCTTACATGGGTACTCTTGAAGAAGAGGAAGCATATCTTTATCCCTTAGGTGATATTTAGTTTATTGGATCACATCTATAAATATTAAGTGTACATTTAGATGTAAAATCTTAGACCTTTTTGCATCTCAGATAAACTACAGTATTTGTTACTTCCACCAACCTTGTCAGATATCTTGATTATTCTTCTTCACCTTTGTAATAGGTTTCACCATTGTCTAGTCCCTTTAAGATACCTGAAGTGAAAGCCCTCTTTCACACAGACACCACTCTATTGTATTCCAGCCCACTTTCTGGCTCAGAGGCAGTGAAACAGTGAAGGGGAAGTGGAGTAAGCTGTCTTCCAAGTGTGCTTGACCATGGGAAAATGAGGGGTGCTGGTCACACACGGAAGAGCAGTTAAGACAGAAATCCATCCAAGTCCGTGGCCCGAGGAAAGGGGTCCTTCTGTGGACAAGTCACAGCCTGGAAAGCCTGTATCCTACAGCAAAGAGATTAAAAGACTAACAAGGCTCAGTTGGCACAGCATCCTGGCTTTGACCACAGCCATCAATAAAGGCTTCCCCCAACTCTGACCAGATCTGGAGGTCATCACCATTCCCACTCCACCTGTAATTACCTCTCAGATCCCAGGACTCTCCTCCAGTAAAGTCACTAGTGAGGCCTCTTTCTGTCTCTAATTCTCTTTCTAATTCCTTTGCCATGATGAAACTCTTTGCAGAACTTCCCTTTGTTCCCTGATTTTGACTTTCAATAGCTTGTTTTGTAATTCAGAAGACTAAACTCTGTCTCTATCTGCCTTATTTGTTTTTCCTTTTGGTTTCTGAGATGCAGTGGCAATGCTGGAAGTTCCTTTCATGACAATGAGGGAGAGAGACTACAAGTATAAAGATAGTATTTCTTGATACCTACAGATTTATTTAGCTTTTTATTCTGCGATTCAAATTTATTTCTAATTAGGTTTAATTGTGCCTCTCTAGCCATACTTTCCAACAATCCCTTTTCTCCAGTGAAGTGGGATTATCTTTCTGGAATATATGAGATGCTTTTTGCCTCCATGCTTGTTCATTTGGAATATACTTCCACTTCCCCCAGTTGGTTAAATCTCCTTTGTCTCAGCCTGTTGAAATCCTCCTGTCTATTTTTCAATGCCATTTTAGTGGTACCTCCTCGATGGAGCCTTTCCTCATTTTCCAAGATGCGCCCTTTATTGAATCTCCATGGTTTTCCTTAGCTCTCCTCTGGCCCAATCTCATCACAGTTATCTGTGTATTTCTCTTAACACTCTTACTAGTTTGTAAACTCCCTAAGCACTGGAGCAGTATCTTACTGTATTTCACAGTATCTCACAGATTTTATATTATCTTTCACCATACTTCTATTTGGAAAAGTTTGAATTGAAAAGCTTTCAAAAAATACCCACATTATTAAGCCATGCTGAAGTGAGTAAGCTTTATATTATTTTAGAAATGTGATAACAAAAATATATGTAACATATTCCACCTGGTGATTGTAAGCTGTATATCCAAAGACATTCTCTGTCCCTCTGTTACTGTTGAGATTGTGATAACAATGCAAATTCTTGTGCAAATATAATCACAGTGGCTAAATTTCATTATTTTATTTATACCAGGCAATATACTAAGTATTTTAAAATAAACAATAATTTTATAAGCACTGAGTTTGTGGTTTATCTTGAATTACTTAGATGAGTTTTATTGCCATTGGAACCCATATATTGTAGAACCAAGAAAACATAATAACTTTCAGACAAATTCAGAATCTGAAAAGGAAAACTAAATTGCTATTGATTAACCATTCAGTGCATTTTCCAAATGTTTCTCTTATGTTTTCTGGTTGCCTAAGCAACTAGATAGATGAAGTCAAGTATGACAGCTAGATATTTTTTTCCAAAATCAAAAAGTTTCTGTATAATTTTCCCTAAGACACTCACTCCCAATTTGGTGGTGTGGATTTCTTACATTGAATTTTCTTGGCTTTTCCAGGTCAGATTAAAAAGAATCTACATTCTCTTTATGTAGGGACTTCTTAACTGTACTACAAAATGTACTACATCATCAACTTATCAGGAGGCACGTTTTTCATTGCTATGAGCCTACTGAGAGTAGAGTCTTACTTATCTTTGTATGTCCAGTGTTTAACTTAGTGGCTGCCACATAGTATGTACCAAATAACTGTTGAATGAGCTATCGAATAGATAGAAAGATGTTTCTGTACTTTATCTTGACGCTTCTGATTTTTTTAAGCCCATGATAATGAGCTTCCTTGGCAGATGTTGCTCCGTTACTCCAAGTATGTTCATAAGATACTGTTCTGCCTTAGCTGAAAGGACTTTTTACCTTCTTTTCTGTCTCTGGGAATGAAAAATGTTATTTTAGGCAGATTTTTACACCTATTTTTCAATAGATGGAATTCATCTCCTCACTGGTATTGACATATAAATAATTAATCAGCGATTCACACCACCTTGTAATTTGGGGACTTAATTTTGCTGTACTCCTAGGAAGGACCTATCAAAAAGCAGACTCAGCAAAGCTCATTTGGCAACCAGCTTGAAGAGTCCTCTCTGATTTTGGACAATGTGTTCAGAGGAAACAAAAAGCATCATATGTTGATTTTGGCCACTCTTAACTGAAACCCACTGACTTTGGGTTAAACCTGAGCTGGGGGAATGGTCTAATGAAACAGAGTCTTCAAAATCTAAGTTGTCTGAGCCTTGCCGAAGATCTCTTAGAAGGCCTACTCACAGGTAATATTTGTATCACTCAATATCTTATTGAGATCTACTTCTTATATAGGAATAAAGAAGAAATGGCAAAGAGAGTGGTGTCACCTGACCTGCCACTCTTTATTGCTTACCCCTTTGTAATTAGAATGAGTCATATGAATAGTTCTGGCCAATCGATTGTGGGAAAAATGATATGTGTCATACCCAGGCCTAAGCAATATCAATGCATCTTTCCTCCAGTATGTTCTTCTCCTGACACAGAGATGGTGTAGCTACAAAATTTGGAGTCTCTTATTCTAGATCCCTGAGTGGTTATGTAGAGCAGAGTGCCCTGCTGACCTGCAATGATGTAGTGTGAGTGAGAACTAACCTTAGTTTTATTAAGCTACTGAGATTTGCTGTATTCTTACAAAAAACCTAACCTATCCTGACTAACACAGAGGGAGAGGGGACAAGAATTAACACTGATTGAGCACCCACTATGTGCCTACACTGTACTAGGACATTCATATGGTCTGCTGTTTCTGTTGTTGTTTTATTATTTTCCGCAAAACCTCTGTGAGGTAGTTATTATAATCTCCATTTTACTGATGAATACATTGAGGCTGTAAGATTTGATGACCTTGCAGATAGCAAAAGATAAGAGATGGTCTGTCAATAAATTTGTTTGAGTCTCAACCAATGGGGTTTCTCCCAACCCCATCCTGTTTCAGTGACACCATGTTGACTTCCATTAGCATGTACTTGCTAACTTTTAAGGCCAATCGAAGTTTTGAGCAAGCACAATTGAGGCCTACAAAGTCTCTTTATTCCTAAGGAGGGAGCCAGGACAGTAGGGTGTAATGTGAGTATAGGGTGTCACCTAAAATGGGAACCAAATGCCCTGCAGGCATGAGCAAGGGATAATTCTCTGGTGCAGAGTAAGGTCCTTTGGGTATAGAAACTGCTGTCAAAAGAATCTAGCCCAATGATCAAAGTTAGAATTAAGGTACTAAGACCAGAGCCAAAGCAGTCAAGGTTGGGGGTAACAGAGGACACTGAAAAATACAGAGGTGAAGTGATATGGACAACTATGTTCACAACTGCTTCTACTCTCCCTCTTCTGTCTTAAAGCAGAACTATTACAGACCTGCCTTCTGACAGCCATACGTATTGCCTACTTATTTAAGAAAAATTAATATGGATTAGGTGAGTGATCACGGAGTCAGGGTAAGCCACTTGGGAATGAGTTAAGCATATTTGTGTCATAATGCATATACAATTATCATCCTTTAGAGTTATTTGGGTGTTTCTTGTAAATTATTGCATATGACTCACTTTGGCTCCATAGGAATTATGTTATTTAGTCTCATTATTGGGTATTGTTCATTCTTGCTAATGAATAAAATGAAAAATAGAAGTATTATGTATTCAAAGTATATCAAATTAAGTGCCATAGAGAGAGGGTAAATAGGGACGTGTTTACCAGATCATTGCATGTGGGAGATAGGAGGCTCTTTTGGCTGAATGATAAACATCCAATAAAATTCTTTACAGTGTATAATGACTTCTGGACTTAGAGCCAGAATAACTGGGTTGAAATTCTGGCTCCATATAAGCTGTACAATCAGATTACTTAACCAAGCCACTCCTCTATAAAGTGAGTATAGGTAAATTTACCTTACATGGGTGTCAAGTAAGAAAATTATAGAGTAGAATACGTATAAAAGCACATGTGATCTAGTGCATTATAGATGCACAATAGTGTTAGAGACTCAGTTTGCCCTTTAAATACATGGAATGTATTACCCCAGTAGGTTATTCAAGTTTAAAACATCAATGACTATTGTTCATGCTTCTAATAAACAGGCATGGGCATAGCTTAGATGTGCCAAAAGAGCCATCTGGCTTCAAAAAATCTTCAAAAGGGGAGAATTACCTTGGTGAACTCATCAAGTTCCAGGGTCAGGCTTTTGTTTTGCAAGCCCCAAAACTCTAACTCAGCAGAATTACAGTCAATCAAACTCAGGGATACTGATCCATATTAGCAAATCTCAAAAGATACTGATGGAGATGAATAGATACTTATTGGAGTTTATTCATTTTAATGAGAAAAAGTTTCTAAGCTGACTAAGTGCCCACTTACTGGAACCAGTTCATGATCTGTTGCTACAGAAATTGTAAGGGGGAACCAAATGATAACGGTAAGCTTACTTGGGTCTGAATAGGCTAGATTATGTGGGAGAGACAACCACAAAATCTGTGTCTTTAAACACCAAGGCTCATTGATCTCTCAAACGTCATGTTTCATGATGGGGGTGGTGGGATATTTGACTTTAACATCCTCACTCAGGAACCCAGGGTGACAGATGCTCCACTTCATGAAGCTGCTGCAGCAAAAGGGAAGGAATGATAAGGGCCTTGCACTTGTTTTAAAAATGCAAGAAATGACACATAACCTCGACAATGCAATGGCAGATTTCACTGGTCAAAGTAAATCAATACGCTATACTTAAGTTTAACTCACTCTGGTCAGCTAAGCAGGCCAGAATACCTTTCTGCACAGTCATCCTGACACAGAAGGATGGGGGAGCACATGTTAAGTAGGAAGAGGACCTCATGCCCCCCCCCCAAATATTCAAAACTAGTTTCCAATTATCTGAAACAGATGTATCACTGTGAGGTTATTCAAAACCTTTTTGAATCTGTAGGAAGTACATTGTGGGAGGGGGAAGGAAGAAAGTGCAGTTAGGTACCCCTGAACTGTGAAATGAAGAAAATAAGATTAACCTCAGAGTTAACTTATAAAATCAAGCCTTATTAGATCTGGATATGCAGGTTATCAGAGAGAGACTTGAGGGCTCCCAGGTCAGCAAGACCTGAATGTCATCTAAATGAGGGAATTCATGGGTGTAAATAAAAATATATCTATGAGAATGAGGTTGGTCAGCCAGCAAAGAGGAAATAGAGAGTCACTGAGGCAAAGCTTGGTAATTCACATCCTACTTCTATTCCAGGGAGAAGATGCTCTGCCAATAGAACTTTATGAAGGTGTAGGCAACTACACCTTTATGTAGCTAGAGGGACAGCAGGCTTATGGGCATTATGGCATTAAGCATTCAAAACTTAGAATGAAACCACTGTTGGTCTACCTACCTCCTTTACCAAGTATACTCACCAATATCCAGTTCCCCCCTACTTTGGGGTACGTGGGATGATTGTACTTTGAACAGTTCTACATTTGTCAACCATAGTCAACATTTTTCTTTTCTGCTAAAATCCTTTAACAGTTTCCTCAAGTCAGAAGAGTAATGTATTCATTTAACATTTTTGTTGCTTATTGCTCATTTATTCCATTCTTCGTCATTCTTTCATACATTCAGCAGACTTTAGAATACCTACTATGTTGAAAGCCATATGCTTTGGGAAACAAGATGAGGAATAAGATAATATTGCCTTCAAAGGACTTCATTTTGGAGAGACAGGAAAACATAGGCCCAAATTGTTAGAAGTATTAAATGAAAGCAAGAAGAGTACTTTGTGCTGAAATTCAGAACTAACCAACTTGAGGGCTTTACAATATTTAACCATCGTATTAGATTTATTCTTCCAAGTTTACAAAGAACTTTCTAATAAATGATCTCATGTAATCCTCTCAACAGTTCTGTGGAAGGTAGTGTTACCCTCTTTTACAGATGAGTCAATACAAGTTTATTGAAGTTAAGCAACTTGCTCAAAGTTTCATTATTATTAACTGACATAATCCACATTTTCTAAAATGTTCTCATACTATAGGCTTATTTTAAATCCTGTGCCTACAGCACTTTTGATCCTGGATTCCCAGCCAGTCCTATTGCCTGGATCATTTGGCACTACAAGTTACAGAAATATCAAGATGTCCTGATTTGGTGAAAGTTAACTTTCATGAAGCTATATTATAGGAAATAAGGTCTGCAACAGAGATCAACACTTGTTTGGATGTAGCCACTTTAAAAATTTTTCATATGGGTTACATGCATGTTTATTCTTTTGTTTATTTACCATTTGAAGAACAAGGTTTTGTTTTGAATTCTCTTTCCAGAAACATAGGTAGCTTTTATTATCTGTATAAATGAATTTCTCCACATTTCATTACTCATCTTATAGAGAAATTTGGAAGAATGCTAGAAATGAATTTCTTTTGTAAATAATAGTGAAGAAAAATAAAAACATAATGTGATGGAAGAGAAAATTTTCTTAAGTTAAAAAGACTGAAATAAAGATATCAGAGAAGAAGGCTGTTGAATATTCACTTAAAACTTCGGGGACAGAACCTTGATGAGTTTGTCAAAGTCTCTGTCTTATCCTAGAAACAATTCAATAAACTTGTTTTGAGTGCTTATGTTACCCCATACTGAGTTAGGAAAGGAAGTTACAATAAGAAACGCTCCTGCCTTTCAAAGATCTTGAAGTTTCATAGGGGGGAAACAGAAAAGTGGAGAATTTCAATACAAGAGAGAAAATGCTTGAACTATAAAGTGTTTTGTGAGTAGAAAGCACAGAGTTGGAGATGGGTGTTGGAAGAATGGACTAAAATCCAAGAACAGTTTGGGGAACAATGACATAAGTCTCTCACAGGAAGCTACTTCTGAACTAATACCTGAAGATTGACCAGGAGCTAGCCAGAAAAAAAGAACAAAGGACACTGGATAAAAATAATGTTTACTACCATCAACTGAGTAACTCTATGCTCTATGCCAGGCATCATTGATGACCATTAGTGTAAATTACATCCTGAGATTCTCTTAGCTACTCTGAGAGATGGGCAATATTTGCAAAAACAGGACAAGAGAGAAACTTGTGCAATTTCCTTCAGATGACCAAAGAACTCTAGTAAGAAGCCTCCGGGTGAAAGAAGATGTGACAGAATAGATATAATGAGGCAGAGTTTAAAAATAATTGGGAATAAGGCAAGAAAAACATGATATAGTGTTTGAAAATAATTGAAATTCAGGAAAGATATAGGAAAAGAAAAAAGGCAATTAGAAATCCAGATACAGTAAAAATCTAAATGACAGTCAAAAAATTAATAATAACTGGTACTGTTTATTGAGTGTTAGCCATATTCCAGGCCTTGTTTTACATACTTCCATGTATTTTCTTTCTTTTAATCCTCAGAACAATCCCATGAGGGAATTCTTATTCTCTTTATTTATGTATAAGGATACTGATGAGCCAAAGAGAATAGGTGAATATTTCTGTCAGACAGTAAGAAGCGGAGCTGAGTTTTGAGCCCAGATATGCTGACTCCAGAGCCTAGGCACTTCATCACTATTTCTTTGACCTGCTGGATACCAACAATGGGATTAGCACAGTCTATAGCTTTCTTTTGTAACATTATATTTTAGTTATATCTTCCTGAAACTAGACCCTATTTTCTATGAGGGAAATATTGCCAGGCCCTTGCACCTCTTATCTGATTTGGGAAGCGTATTTTCCCCTCAGTAAAGATGGCTAATCTCATCCACTGACTTTTTCACTGGTGTAACTCTCAGGAAGTAAACAGCCTTATGATCAGAACATGGAAGTTTATCACAGTTCCATGTATACTGACAGCTTTCACCAGCTATAGAGCAAACATCACTCACTCTTCTGCTTTTGCAGATAAGACAAAGCATTATAAGGACAGCTAAAGAGTCATGGGTACAGGAAACAATTTAAAGACTAGGGTGTTAATGGTTTTTTAAAAAGATATTAAAATCATAGATTTCCATATTTCTTTGAAGTTGCTAAGGAGTGTAATGAAGACTCATTTAAAATCATTTTCATTCTGTGCATTGTGTCCATGAAATAATATGTAAGATGGGAAGAGTGTGAGCAAAACATCTATTAAGAGTCTGAGCTCTTTTTTGAAGTATACATATTTAAGAAACAAGGGAAATGAAGTTCTGAGATTCTCATAGAGAAATGAGAAAGGGAGGATACATTATAACAGCAAACTGCTATTTTTGTTCCTTAAGTGCCAATAGACTTTTTTTCCCCCTTAAGATAAATAATTGTTTCTCTTTATGGCAATTATGACATAGAACTTTCATTTGATTATATTTTTAGTATGTTGAGTGGTCCTAATGTGGATGCACTTAAACTGTGCCTTCCATTCTATTATATGAAAGTCCCACAGTAATTTGTAAAATTTGAATTTGCCATGGCATCAATTAAAAATATTTTTTCTACCGCCTCTTTTTGGTTAGCATATGTTTTGTGTTTCCTTTGTGTGTGTTCCAGTTTTTCACCACAATATATAGCACCTATTTAAGCCTAGTTTGAATTTGTAAGGCATTATATTTCAGAAAACATTTAAGGACACATTATCCATCTGTTAGACTAGGAGTTTCTCATAGGAAGAAACTATATTGTCTTCAGGTTTTATTTCCAGGACAAAGCAGACCCTCAAAACATTAAGGAATAAAGTAATTAGTTGATTGGAAATAAATATGATTGTTTAATTGAATTAAATTGTATATAAACAAGAGTGGGATAGAATAAAGGGAAGAAAGTGTTTACATTAGGAAAGATAGACATGAGAGATCCTTAATGCCACCATCCAAGAACTCATTTTGGCATCTCTTGACTCAAACCTAAGAGAAGTAGTTTGTCCTAATTAAGGGCATTTATCTAGTTTTGTTAGTGGTGAAACAGCTTACTGCAAAAATGAAAGAATTATTTTCCAAAACAAGTTTTGTTGTTTTCTTAAAATATTGATGAAGGGGTTGAGCACTTGGTGGTAATGGGTATTTGAATGAGTGACATTTGGGGTTTAGAAACATCAGTCTTTATTGAAAAAGATACATTTTCCTCTCTTAGAAGCAAACTTAAATAAGGTTTTCCATCAAGACTGTCCTTTTATGTAGCATGTTTTTTTATTTCTTAGAAGTATAATAAATAAAAAGAGCAGTGATTCACCAGGATGCAAAGAATTCAATACCCATGTCTATTGAAGCTCTTCATCTGAATATGCCAAGGCACCTAAGCCAGTTATTCAGATTATATTATTGAGTAAATAAGATGCCTTACACACATCACCTTCTATAGGTTAAAGAGTGAAGTTTGGGAATCAAACACATCTGGGTTCAAATTTAGCCTGGCCTTTTACTAGCTGAGGAGCCTTAGTCCCTTTTAAATCTTTGCATTGAGAAAAAGAATGGAATTATGTAACTGTGGTTTTGGAGGCTATTCTTTCTAATTAGGGCACTCACGTTGGTTCTGAAAGGTTTTAAATAGGTCATTTAACTCCTCTATATGATTTTCTTCTTTATTGTTAAAATTATGTGACTATTAAGTTAGAAGTTTCAGTCTTAGGGATTTATCCTTAGGTAAACCGCGCAGAAATTCATGCATATGGGTGTTCATATGCAATGTTGTTTACACTAGACAAAAAAATTTAAAACACCTAGATGTCTAACAATAGGAAATTAGTTGAATTACAGTAGTATAGTGATACATTAGAATTATATGCTGCCAATGAAAATGTTGATAGATGTACTTTAATTAAGATATGCTATCATATGGAGAAAAAGCAGGTGACAGAAAAATGTACAGCATGATTTTATTTTTTTAAGCTAAGTATATTTGAGCAATATGGGCAAAAAATAATTGTTTATTGTGTGCTATATTCCAAACACTATTGTAAGTCTTTTACATGTATCATCTCATTTCATTTATAAAATAACTCTTACAGTCCTTACTATTAATATCATTTTTATATTAAAAAAAAAAACTTGAAGCCCTGAAATGTTAAATAACTTGCCCAAAGACACATAGTCAATGGTTCCAGTACTTGAACCTGTGTCCATGTTCTTTACCACTGTGATATTCTTACCACTGCTTCCTAAAAAATTCCATAATAATGAACAATACAATATTAATAATGGCCATCTATTAACCTCTTTTACTGAGTACATGGAGGCTTACAGATGGCATATTACTCAAGAGTATGAACCTGGATCTTGCTTCTGTCACTTACTAGCGGTGTTACTTTGAAGTTCCTTAGCTTCTCTGGGCCTCAGGGTCCTCAGGATTAAAACAGGATTAACAGTGATTTATAGTTTCTATACGTATTAAACACATTAATGCATATATATTACTTAAAATGGTGCCTGGGATAGGAAAAATATTTTTTAAGTGTTAACAGCCACTAAATCTGCCACAGGGCTAAGATGGGGTAGAATCAGAATTTGAAACTTGGTTTAACTCCAGTACAAATTCTTTCATCTATATACTGATTCTTCTAGACCAGTATCCCTGGCTGAGCACTGTAATACTCATATTCTCCCAAGATTACAAATGAGTTAATTCACCTTTTTTTTGCGGGGGAGGGGTATTTTCATATATTTCTTTGTGTGTGTGTGTGTTAGTTTCTGCTTTGTAACAAAGTGAATCAGCTATACATATACATATATCCCCATATCTCCTCCTTCTTGCATCTCCCTCCCACCTTCCCTATCCCACCCCTCTAGGTGGTCACATAATTCACCTTTAAGTTTTCCCCACTGAAGGGCTAGAGAATGTTGTTTGAATAGGATTTCATGTGAAATAAAACAAACAAAACAAAACAGCCTTATGTATTTGCACTCTAATCCCTAGAGATTTTACAAGTACTTTACTCTGAGTTATTTGAGGAGCTTTCTCCTCCTAGGAATATTGTTCTCAGTGGTTTCGTGGGGGAGTTTTTATCATTTACAAGAAAAGGACAAAAAATATATTGGTCATGAAAAGTTATGATCCTTACCAGACTAATTAGAAGTCTATATGTTGGGCTTCTTTTCTTCATTCAGCACATATTTGTTGAGTGCCCACTATGTTCCAGGCATGGTTCTAGGGTCTGTCTGATAGTATTTCCTGTTCTCTACCCAATGATGACTGTATTCATTATCTACTCTGCCTAAGAAATTACCTGAAACCTTAGTGACCTGAAACCTTAGTGACTTGCCACTCATGGTTTTTAATCTCATAATTTCTGTAACCAGAAGTTCATATAAGACACAGCAAGGATGACGTGTCTCTGGTTCATATGACTGGGGTTTCAGCCAGGAGACTCATAGGGCCTGGAATCATCCAAAGTTTCAACACTCAAATGTTTGGTAGTAAATGCTGGCTGTCTGCTGCCTTCTTAACTGTGGTTGTAGCCTGGAACATCTACACGTGGCCTCTCCACGTGGCCTGGACTCGCTCACAACATAAAGGATGAGTTCCAAAGGCAAGCATCACGAGAGAGAGCCAGGCAGAAGTGTTATCCTTTTTATGACCTAGCCTCAGAAATCACATAACACACTTTTACTTTGTTTTTCTTTAATATGGTAATGTCTGTAAACTAAAACTCTTTACATATGTTACTTGTTAATGGTGTTCAGTATGGTCGAATGCCAAGACTTTGCAGTGTTTATGGACAATTCTCAACTCTTTAACTTCTCTGATTTGAGGAATTTTTTCCTCCATAAAATGGGGGTGATGATAAGAATTACACCACAGATAATAACTACATTAAAATGATTAAAACTTTGTTTTAAGAAGTGAAATGCATTTTGTGTATTCATCTTACATCACAAGTTTTAAAACTTTCCTAGGAACCTGTATTCTAGAGAAATAATTTCCATATGTGCCATAGTTTGGTCAGCATACTATTCGTTTGGGGAGATCTTAGAGACAGATATATGGAGATTTGAACTCCTATTCTTTTATTAGCTATGCAATTTTGGACAAATTTCTTAACCTCTCTGAAATACAGGATATTCATCTATAAGATAAGAAATGGCTATCCTCAGAGCACAGGTAACCTTAACCAATCAGTAATTTTAGTCCTTGTAATTTGAAATAAAGGGCACAGAAGGAATGACATGACTGACGTAATTTGCAATTGTGACACTGGAGGTGACTTGTGGAGCATCAGGGTAGGAACGTATGCAATCTGATGTATACAGAGACACTGCTAGCTCAGAAAGGAGCTTTTTGCAAAATGGAAACATACATCCTCCTCAGGAAGATCACTGCACCACACCAAGGCACACAGCTCAGGGACCAGAATGTGGGCTGAATTTCAGTCCTCGCCCAGGTAGGTTCCTTGGGGCACAGAATGGCTTGCACAATCATATACGGTGGCGCAGTGCCTTCCTATTTCATGATAATTTTAGTTGTTTGTGATAGAGGTCCTCATAACCAGAGTTAAATGCAATGATGTGCTATAAGCAGGCTCTTTAAAAAAAGGCTCTGATTTGTAGCATTTGCTGATATCCATGGTGTAAATACTCGCACCATGACTGATTTCAAGCTACCAACATTTTGACAACTAGCTCACAAGACAATCATCTCTCACTCGCCTCTAGGAGCCAAATCCAGCACACCCATTAGCAAAGAGTGAAATTCAAGCAACTGCCAGAAAATAGCCCTGAGACCTCATAACTTCCCTTAGATACGAAACATCCTATGAGCAGTTCCCATGGTAAAACAGAAGGGCTTCTAGGGCTAAAAGCAGTTTCATAGTAGGTATGCCTTTCCCTCCCCCACCAGATTATGTCCGTTTGACTGAGAAAAAATATTTCTTCACAAACTCTTATTGATTTCAATCTTATGGAAGACAAGTAGAAACATTTTAGAACATTATGTTTCAATGTACTGTGAAGAGGGAAAAAAATGTGCTATAATCATTTTTTTAAAAATGAGATACACTTCCACAAGATGGTTTTGGAGGAGAGGAGACAGGAGATGATGTCACAAGTCTTGTATTGGAGAGAAGCCAGGCTATGCCAGCCAAGAAAAAAATAACCTATTGGTTACATCTTGTTACAGCTCATCATGCCCTATCGGCTCATAATTCTATTTTTTGGTCATATCTAGCAGACTTTATGGTTACAGCAAATGTCATTTTTTTCATTCGTCATCAGAAATGAAGGTTAAACTATAATCAAAGACTTGGTTGTTGGATTGTTTTTAACTTTATTTCTGTTAAGTTGTGTTTAACTTTATTTTGGTTTTGTATCCTAGCACAAAGGAGGTAGAAAGATTTAGACAAAGGCATCCCTCAATAGGGGAAAGGCTAGTGTGACCTCCCTTTGATTCCATTATATTCACTTGAATTCAACAAATATAAATAAGACTTGCTCCCACCCCTCAAGGAGATTATTATTTAGAAGTTGGACTCAGCCAATTTGATCAAAGAAAAGAAAAATACTGGTGCTACTGGTGGTAGTAGTAGTAATAGTAGTAGCAGTGGTAGAATAGTAGCAGCAGCAGCTAATAGAAGACCCAGGTTTGTACTTAGAATCTGATACCTATTGGATATGTGAACTTGAACAAGTTACTTGATTCCTCTGAGCCTGTTGCTTCATCTATAGAATGAGAGTTCTACCTCACAGGATAAAAGGAATATATGTCAAGTTTTCAGTACCCTATCTGACACAGAGTGGGAGTAAAATAAATAGTATCTACAATTGTTAATAGTATCATCATCAAAGCATTGTTGTGAGGATTCAATTAGGTAGCATCCCTTTAAAAGCATGCAATAATTATTTAATGAACGCCTACTGTGTGCTGGGTGCATCTGTAAACTGAGCAGCATATTCACTGCAACAATGAAGGAACACACAGAGGATCACAAATAGGGTTTAAAGAAAGGTGATATTGAGAGGAGCACAGAGAATGGAAGAAGAGGTGTGGAGAGTCTTACCCCAGTTGGAAGCTACTAATTCCACAGAAGCATGCCTCTTGCCCATCGCCACAGGATATCATAAATATGAGAATGAACTACTTCTACCACCTCATTCAAAGGTACAGCTGAAAGTCTATAACTCACCAGTGGTGGATCAGCTAGATGAATTTTACCTAGACATAAAGATCAACATTTTCATCAAACTTTGGAAAAATATTTGCTTTTAAGGTATAAATATTGAGAATGATTAGAGGATCAATGAAGTTAGAAAACTTCTTTTACCCAGTCTTATGGTATTTGGTACCATTTCCTCAAAATGTAAAGGAGACAGGCCAGAGAGTTTGTATCTTCAAAAGCATACCTCACTGGATATGCTAGTTTTTTTTGTTTTTTTTGTTTTTTTTTCAATTACCCCTGGAGAAAATGGCTTTAGACTACTTCCAATAGAGCTAATCCTTACTTTTCTCTGCTCATGTGACATTACCTGGTAAAAATAATATGTCACTTCTCTGTATCTTGCGTATTTACTGTGCAGTTTCTGTGAATGAGGTCAAATAGACTTTTCAGAGCATACGTTCAGTCTCCTTTAGGGTGATTTGCCTTCCCTAGGCACAATGTTTTGTAAAAGACAACTGTACACTTTCCTCCAGGCAGCTTCATGCTCATTTCATGGAGCATTTTTACATATTTCTTCGATATAAAGATATAGAAATGCTGTTACATTCACCTAGGCTATTTGTGAGTCAGGCTTTAGTGGCCTCAAAATGAGGACACTGTAATGCTATCCTAATGGACAGAGCCATGTCCTTAAAGAATGACCCCCTTCATTGAAGAGAGGCAGTCCAGTGTTGCAGAACAAGCACTGGACAGGGAATCAAAAGATAGAACTTAAAACTCTAGTTCTATAAAACTAGTTGTATGAACTTCAGACAAGTCATATGACAACTCTGGATATTTATCTCCCTATTTGTGAAGTAGAGATTAGACTACATTAATGCTTAGGTCCTTCCAGCCTTTGCACTACTGTCACCCTAGGTCTGGGACATCTCCTGGCTGGCTCGAGGCACTTAATATTTTGCAAATTTAAGTCTTGAGTGGCAGGAATGAGGTTTTGTGATACTTGATTGAATATTCCTAATGATAAAGATTTTAATTTGTGACAAAATCCAATGGTGATCTCTGAAGTTAACAGGAATTTGAGGATAAATGTTAATGGGCAAGTATGAAGAAAATATGGTTTTTTTTTTAGTTGCTAGTACAGTCATATTCCCACAACCTGACCTTGATTGAATGTCCCCCAAATACCTCGTCAACACCTATTTTTCTGAGTGCTATTGAGCTGAGTATCTGACCCTTAAACCTACCCAGAAGCACAAAAATGGAAGGTGCTCAGAATGTCCCATCCTTGTCCTAACACTGCATGTATTAATGGCTTCTGAATTGTTTATCTGATTGTCCCTTCTTAGAACCTTCACTTACCTAATGATTACCTACGGAATGAAGTCCAGAATCATCAGTATACCATAAAAAGTCCTTTCCAATCTGCCTCCTGCCAAATTGCTCATATGCCTTTCCCATTATCCCTCCGCACATACTCAAACTTTACTACTTCGTCTGCAGATATTGACTTGTATTTGCATGTATTTGCTTCTGCCAGGGAGTATGGTCCTAACAATTTATACAAATAAATCCCTTATGTGTAAGCATTGCACATGCAGTCTCTTTTGTGAGAATGCTGTTCTTTGATTTCTGTGCCCAGCAAACTTTTACTCAGCCTCAGATCTCAATTTCTTGAGTCTTTCCTAACTCCAAATTCCTCCCCAAGCATTTACCTCATTGAATGGCAATTATTTTTTTTATGCCTTTCTTTTAGACTGTAAACTCCTAGACAATAGGAACAATGGCTTATTTATATCTGCATTTTTTGCACCTAGCATGGCTGACACAGAAAAGATTATTGTAAACATTTTGGTGAATTAGAAGAGGGAAGTGACGTCTACTTAAGTGAATATCCACTTTACGCTCACCTCATCTCTGAAACCCTCCTTGATTTACCCTCACTAATCCCCGGGCACTTCACTTGCCAGTTTTTCTATTTCACTCTTATCTTTATGTATTTGGGTTCAACTATGTTTGCCAACACTTGTGCTTTCTATATTTCATTTCATTTATTTTCATTAGACCATATTTTCTATATACTTTGTCTTTTCATACAGCTCTCCCCATGTGACTGTTTCAATAAAGCTGTAAATATTTCAATATGAATGTTATTTGTTTTGTGTTCATGCCTTTTTATATTCATATTATCTATTTTGTCTATAATTAGATAGGAAGAGATGTTAAAAAATCATTTTGCTACAGCAACTTAGCAGAAGTACTGAATAAATATTTAATGATGGCAACGTGGATTCACTGCAATATACAGAATGAAAATAAAGCAATTGCCACAATCATGCAATGTAAATCTCCGCTACAAAGATTTGTTGCCACTGAAATAGCTCCCATACAATATCTTACTTTTGTGCTAAGGCTTTAAAGGTTTAAATGAGTTCCTGAATTTTAACTTTAATTCCAAGGCCACACAAGTAAGTCACTGGGCTTCGTTGTGCCATCAGCCTAATGTTCTAAGAATAGGAATGGATTGTCCCTGATCTTAGGTTCAATCCTCGGCTCTAAAGGAATTTCTGTGGCTTTACATACAAATTATATACAGCTAGTCTTCCTTATTCCTTCAATGTGTTCTTCCTCAAATTTACCCCTCTCCCTGGAAACTCTTGCCAGATTAATTTTCCCAAGACTATCCTTCATCATCTCACTCAACCAAGATAAAAACGTTCGATGTTAGATCCATTGAAGGGAGAGTGATATGTTGAAATAGTTACGCCACAGTGTGGTAAACATTGTAGGGGTGGATACATTATTCATTCAAGAAATATTTAATGGGTCTTTACCAGTCCTTGTAATGTGCTAGTTACTGGGGTATAGATTGGTTTGGTCCCTGTCTAGGTGTTTGGGGAGACTTGCAAGGGAAATATATCAGCTGGCACTTAAAAGTGAACTAGGAATTTACTACTTCATTCAAATGTCTTAATAATTCCTTACATCTATGAGTTAATCTATGAATTCAAAGTCTCTCTCTTTTTCTCTTTTCTCAAGAGCAAAATATAATAGTACTGGAAAGCAAAATGGCAAGGATTAAAATTTTAAAGCAAAATGAAATAACAAAGGAGAACCCAGAACTTGATCTAATATATGAAACTTTGAGTTATATATATTCTAAATATTTTAGCACCTTTTGGTAAAAATTTTTTTTAACGTAAGTAAATTTGGGGAACACAGTACTTTAAAGAAAGAGCTAAACTGCTAAAACATGTCTGGTCTAATCTTAGAACAAGGACTCAGTGATGGGCAAAATTGAAAGGACTGACAAGGTACTCATCTGAAATACTAACAGCAGTTCTGCCTGCAGTGGAAGTAAGGGAGCTAAAGGCAAAGTTATACGAATATGGTAATTGGAGTCTTTAATCGGTGTGTTAAATTAGTGTATCACTGGTATGTACGTGGGAGGTTTGGTGTGTGGAGAGGATGTGCACAGGGAGGATTATTGTTATTCTTCACTTGGCTGAGTTTAAATGGAAGGACTCGAACAGAGAGTAGGAAAATCAACATTTCTCCCTTCCTTTGGGAAATACAGAACTAGCCAACAAGATCCAATTAACACACATGGAAGTCAAGGGACCATTTTATAGTAATTCAACTTTCTTAATCTCATGTTCACTAAACCCAAAATTGTCCACTCAATCCAATAAGGCATCACCAATTTCCTTCCTATGTTAATTTCATTCTGTGTTATAAAATACAGGATAGTAGAGGAAGAGGGTAAAATAACATTTATTCAGAAGCTGAATCTTAAGATGGCACGACCATGTACACAAATTGTATACTTTATTTATATGTAATGCTGTTATAACCCCCCCAATATTGTCTTTAATTTTAATTTTTTCAGCATTTTATTAGACAAATTTTAAAAGTTAGTACAATGTTGAAAGAATAATATAATGAGCACCCATACTTTCTGGATTCAACAATTGTTAGCAATATGCCAAATGTGTATTATCTATCTTTCTATTTATGAAATTATCTTATCTATTAATTTATCTTCCCTGATCTATGCAGATAGCTAGAATTATTTTCACAGAACCATTTGAAGGTAACTTCTAGACAGAATGACTTCAATATTTATCTCCTACATAACCATAACAGCATTACCACACAAAAGACAACTAATAATTACTTCTTAATGTTATTAATATCCAGTTCATATGCAAGTTCCCCAACTATCCTCCTCAATTGTTTATAGTAACTTTTTTTTCCAAACTAGGATCCAATCATGGTTCATGAATTATATTTGGATCTTATATCTTTAGTATGTTTTAATCTAATCATCGCCTCAGCTTTTTCCCATAACACTGAGCTTTTCCCCCACTTTTATTTTGAATAATTAAAAACCTACAGAAAAGGTGAAAGAACAGGAAACAAACACCATTATACAACTTTACCTTATTCACCAATTGTTAGCATTTTGCCACATTTGCTCTTTGTAGCTCACTTGCTCTAATTCTAATTCTATTATTTCTTCTATAGGCCAGTTTTCTATAAAAATTTTCCCTTCATTGTCTTAAGATGTTAGTTATGTGAATGCAGGATGACTTAATACATTTCCCTTAGAATAAGGAGTTAGTATAAAAATCAACTCTAAGGATGGCAAATGTTCTCTTTCAATTTTTAAGAAAGTGCCAACATTCTCTTTGATGTCCGCATTTGGTCAAGAGGAAACCCTTCAAATTGCCTCATGTTCTGGAAATTTTCCTGCCCCAAATATAAAATTAGTCATCTCTCCAAGGAACTCTGGCTCCTTTCAGTAGAAAATGATAATTAGACAGCAAGATCTTGGTGCTAGTTATGTTCCTGACTACTGGGGTGTTGTTTCTTAGGCCCTTTTAGTGAACAGATAGGGAATATATATATTTTTTTGAATGTCATGAGTAGATAATGATATTTCTAATTCCAATCTAACATTACATAGTATTTCCTTAAAATTCCTTGACCTTATAACTCCTTTCTCTTACACTAAAAGTTTGTTTTCTTAATAATATTTTTACTTATTTGCTTTATTCTACATTATACACCAAATAGCTTCAAAATTATAACACTAATAATACAAATAAACAATGAAACTATTGAATAAAATGTAGGGTTTTTGCAGTTCAACTTTTTTTCCTTAGAATGCACTCAAGGTAAACTGTATTCAAAAGTCACTTGAAATAATTATTTTCTCTTTGGGATTAAATTAGTAGTCTGATACACAGACTAGGTTGTTTGAATTTGTTTGCATTGTTAGAATTTATTGTTTTCTTTCCCTTAAATTTTATTTATTTTGTATATTTACATGATTCAGAAGTAAAAACTGTGGTAAAAGATATAGCAGAGAGGTATTGCTTCCATTTTTTCCATTTCTCCCATTCCCCTGTAGGTATAGTCATATATAATTCATTGTCCAAGAAGGATACTTTTGAGAAGGAAATGGATTACTTAAAATAATTATAATTCATAATTTTTGAAATACTTAAGTATTGACTGAAGCCTAATTTTATCTTATCATAGGACAAGTAAAATAGTCACACACTAAAGCAATTCTTTAAAAGCTTTTAAGAATATCTAAAAGTCTTTATATATTAAAAATAACATATATACATGTGTAATAAAGCAAGTTTAAAAATAGAAGATTCTATCCTGGACAAAATGATTTTCATTGGTGGGCTTACACTGTTACCAATTATTATTATTCTTTGTTTACCATTTGGCATCTCTTACCACAAAAGTAATGAAGTGTGTGTGTGTGTGTGTGTGTGTGTGTGTGTGTTTATTCTTTTCTTCCTTTCTAATGAGATAAAAACATCTTGCTTGCTATTTCACTTATTAAGTATACTTAAAGTTATTCCATAACAGTCTAAAGAGATCTTCTTCATTCTTTTTTATAACCACATAGCACCTTATTGGGTAGATGACCATGGCTTATTCAACAAATTCCCTGTTGACTGGATATTTGAAATTCTTCAGTGTCTTGCTGTTATATACAATGTTGTCACAAATAACCTTGTGGATATGCTCTTTGGTATTTATAGAGGCATGACTGTAGTGTAGTTTCCTAGAAATGAGATTTCTGGATTGGAGGGAAAACACATATGTAATTTTGTTAGGTACTGTCAAATGCACTGTCATAGGAGATCTAATGCTTTGTACTCCCACTAGCAATTATATGAGAACCCCTGCTTCTTTTGTCAACTAAGTTGTTATCAAACTTTGGAATTATTGCCAATCAAATAATAGGAAAGAGTATCTTAGTAGAATTTTACTTCTCTTATAAGTGATGTTAAGCATCTTTTCATATGTTTGAGGGCCTTTTGTCTTTCTTTTTGGGTGCAGTCTGTTCATGTCTTCTGTCCACTGTTCTTTTGGGCCTTTGGTATTTTTCTTCCAGATTTCTAGAGGCTCTTTCTATGTTAAAGTATTAGATCTTTGTGCCTGTGAACTAAGTTGCAAGTATATTTTTACAGTTTGTTATTCTTATTTTGAAAAACGTAAATATATACACGTATATGGTTTTATTGCTCATATTATATATATACACATACGTATGTATGTATATATGTTATTGCTTGTGGATTTTGAGTTATATTTACAGAAGCTTTCTCCTCTCTTATGTTTTAAGGAATTAATCATGTTTTCCTCTTTTTTTTTCTTTTTTACATCCAGCTCTCAGATCCATTTGGAATTCATTCTAGTGTACAGTGTGAGGTACTGATCTAATTTTTTCTTTTTCCATGTGACTATCCAGTTGTCTCAATACTATTTTAAAATTTATTTTTTTCTCACTGATTTGAGATGTCACTTTATCGTACACCAAATTCAATGTATATATTTGGGTCTTTTTCTCAACCTTTTTTTTTTTGGTACTTTAAGTAAATGTGCAAATATCATACTGTTTTAATTATGGATAATAATAGTCTCCAAAGGTCAGAAGAGATTATGGTTTTCCCAAGGTCAATTTATTGAAAAAAAAATTAGAGCCAGGATTTGATCCATGGCAACCCTATGTTTGTATGATTTAAATAAGATTCTAAGCAGTATCATTATCTCAGTTAAATAAGTTATCTGATACAGTTATCGATAATAAGTGGTGGTGTTTGGTAGTTGTAAACTACAAAAATTAAGGGTACAGAGTAGTTTTTGTAGCACAAAATGATTATCTTGTTAAAAGTCTTCTGACCGCTTTCCTAATGTCTAATTCCAAAAGCTCTTGAAGAACTCTTTACTTACAGAAGTAGGATTTTATATGCATACATACTATTAGAGTATATATGGCAAACTTTGAGCTGATCTGAGCCATAATGGACATGGGGAGTAGAGGGAGAGAGTCTCTATTATTGTCTCTTATGACCCACATTCTAATGTCCATGTAATGAGAATCCCTATGATGAATGCATTATTTTATAAATGTGAAAAAAAAACCACTATAAAATAGATATGAGGCAAATAAATGCTGTTTCCCTAGTGTTGCACAGTTTAAAACAAAAACAAAAGCCCACTGGCAGAAGCCATCTGGTCCTGGCAACCTTCCCGGTTAAACACTTTTAATTGCTTCTATGATCTTGGTGGGTTGATGTGCCATGGTTTATAGGGATTTGGGAGAACTGACCTTTATGAAGTAATCACAGTTCTTTGTACAAAAGAACTCCGAGTTACCAAAGCAGGCAGCATATCCTGCTGTGGGGCTGTGGTAATAAATATGGATCGATGTGTGATGGTGTCCTATTTGGAATAACTTCACTGCAATATTCTAGATATAAGGCCATGCCAACAGCCAAAAACATTCCACCTGGAATGTTCTGTGAGTTTTGGCAGTGATCATAAATCTGGTAGGGTCTGTAAGTGAGATTTGTTTATTGTTAGTCACTCTTATGACACCAAGTCCCTTTTCTGTACATCATGAATTTTTTATTGAAATATAGTTGATGTGCAATATTATGTGAGATTCAGGTGTACTACATAGTGATTTGACATTTGCATACGTTATGAAATGATCATCATGCTAAGTCTAGTAATCATCTGTCCCCATACAAAGTTATTAAAATATTATTGACCATATTCCTTATGCTGTATATTATATCCCCATGGTTTATTTATTTTATAACTGGAGAATTATACCTCTTAATCCCCTTCACCTATTTCCCCCAACCTTCTACCCCCTCCTCTATGGTAACAAGTTGTTTGTTCTCTGTATCTATGAGTCTGTTTTCCTTTTTCCATTTTAATTTTGTTTATTTTTGTGTGTTTGTTCTGCTTTTTAGTTTCCACATATAAGTGAGATTTTATGGTATTTGTCTTTCTCTGTCTGACTTATTTCACTTAGCCTAATATCCTCTAGATTCATCCATGTTGTTGCAAATGGCAAAATTTTATTTTTTAATGGCTGAGTAATGTTCCGTGTGTGTGTGTGTGTGTGTGTGTGTGTGTGTGTGTGTGTGTACGTGTGTGTGTGTATCTCACATCTTATCCATTCATCTATTTTGGGAGAAGACATTTTCTGATACAGCATTGATTGGTATTTATTTTCCCATGTAATCCATATCTGTTTTTAATTTCATTCAGAATAAGTTTAGCTCAAGCTCTTGAATTATCACCTCTTTCTCTTGTACCCTTCCTCCTCCTCTTCAAACTTCTCTGAAATTTCTGAAGAGAATGGGCCATACCCTGACCCCTTGTTCCCGAGCTATCCTTATTCAGAACAGCTGTGTTCTCAGAGGATGCATCCAATGAGGAATGCTGTAATAATGTGATTCTGTCCGAGGAACAGAGACTGTGTGGTAATAGAGAAAAGAAAATTGCACTGGGAGGTAGAGAGCAAAGTCTGTGACCTGGCTTGGCCTCTGGGTGTGACCTTGGACAAGACCTGAGCCTCTCTGAGACCTAGATCTTTCATCTCTAAGGCAAGTGGGCTGGCTCAGAGATCTCTGGTCTTTTTCCTCTTCTGACATTCTATCTCTTTGAAGGTTTGTAACCAATAAAAGTAAACTGGGACATTATATAACAAACACCTACCCCCATTTATGCGTCTGACTGTTCCCAGAGTTAGCCCTTATGTTGCTGGGATTTGGTACAATATTCTTTCTTCGTAGCAAAAACGATCAGGTGTGTGATTTTTATTGGTGGGGCTGCTGAACTCTGTAAATTCTGTGACTGTTCCTACAAAGATAGGGGCCAGTTGTTAAGCAGGACAGTACAGTAACAGTTCTGCTCAGCTGAAGTCAAAGTAGAGACACTTTATTGAAATTTTGCATTTCTAGTCCCTAGTGGGTGATGATGTAGTCATTTCCACTTCAGCATTAAAGAAAAGAAAAAGTAAAAAGTATTACATAGTTAAGCCATTTGTAATTCTTATTTCTGTAGACCCAAACTGACATCCCTCTAAATACAAATAAATATTTTGCCCTAAGTGTAGAGAAATGATCAATCATGACTTTATAGCTTGTGCAAGAAGGATGACTATATTCGCTTGTTAACATTGGGTCATTTCTCCGTTGTTGGACAAGTAGTACATTGGAGAGGCTGAGTAATGTTTCTGCTTTCTAGAAAATTAGATTTATATGTATGTCTAAAAACACAGCTGTCATTATATCTGTCAATTAATTTCAGCTCTTGCATATATTTATTTGCACTATTAAATAATCATGGGAAAAAAGTTTTTAAAAATATTATTTTATAGTTATTAAAGAGAGTATCTGAGGAAAACAGGGGTATAGGACCTCTTGCGATCACTTCCAGGAAGGCTATATGTGGTTTAATTTGTGGTTAGAGTCCCTGACTGCTTGGGAGTCATTTTGATAAGTGGGAGCTTCACCCCTCTGATGGGTAAGAAGTCTGTAAGAAAATGCTGATATTATTAATTGGAGATCATAGAATTTTAGAGTTAATAAAGACCTGTGGGATAATTCAGCTCAGTCTGTTTACTTCACTGATGAAGGCATAAAGGCATAAAGAGGCATACTGAGGCATGAAGAAGTTAAAACTCTGTTCAACATTGGTGACTATTAGTAGCAGAATCAGGCCAAGGAACTGGATCGGCTGACTGTCTTTCTGGTGTCTTTCTATCATCTGCACCGACCTCTCTAGGGCTACAGAGGCTCATTCATTCATCTACCGAAGCATTTACTGAATGGCTATTATGTGGCAAGCATTGTGCCAGGTTCTAGTAACCCAACAATAAATAAATGTGGTTGCTTCTCTACCAGAACTCACTGTTTCACGTATCAGAGAAAAGTTATAAACTGGTACCTTTCTCTACTCCAAAAAGAATATTTCAGGATGGATTGATTCAATCGAATTGTGGTAAAGCCCTGTCAATTAACTTTTAGCCTTAGGTTCTTTACTACTTAAATAACTTTTGAATTCTTATCCAAGGCTTATTCTTTTATCAAGGCTTCAATGAAGTCATGACAGTATTGAGCCCAGTATACTTGATCAATTTCTTTATCATTTTTGGACTGTTGCCTATTTATGATTGATTGGCAGGCCAATTAACTTTTTCCCATTTCTGGCCATTTTTTAAAAGAAGTATCTAAAAGCACAACTCAGATTAAAAAATCTTAGAAGCACTTATTCTTCACATAATACTCTTGCAGTTAATATAGTAATGAGACATACATGTGAGAAAGGCATAGAAGAGAGACTGCCCTGGAATGGAGATCTAGATCCTTTACTTACTACATGTATGACATTGGGCAATTTATTTTAAATTCTGAATCTCCATTTTCTCAAGCTTAAAATGGAAATAATAGTACCTACCTTGAAATGCTTTCAGGATGCTGAAGTGAATGCATGTATAGTCCAGAGTATAGGGCCTGAAAGAGAATGTGCTCAACAAGTAATAATTATAACTCCTAGCCTTTGAAGAGTTAAAGTCAATGTTGCTATAATTTTGCTATTTTTCATATTCCTGGCAATGCAGTTTTAGTGAATTGAGAGAGTTTGCAACCTTGCAGAATTAGAGCTTAGAGAAATTTCCAGGGGTTAGCCTATCTATTTCTCTGCCGTCAGGTCAAACTGATGGCAAAATACTACACATATGTGGAAGCTACTTCTTGAAAATTTTTCCATTGAGTCTCTTATAGGGTAGTCCAATAAAATAATTTTTTCATTTATAACATACATGGATTTGGGCAAATTGCTTTCCTTGATCAGCTTCACATTCTTCTTGTATATCAAATAATAGCTTTACAAGGCCAGAACCTCACCTGTCTTATTCCTCACAGTACCATCAGCACTAGAAGTGGCTGGTACATAATACATACTCAATAAAACTTCTTGAATAAATGAGTAAATAAATTAATTGCACTATTGTAAAACTTAAATGTTATGTATATTTGACAAATAACAGGCCCAAACTCATTTGTTAATGTTTGTTGTAAATAATATTAAGAAGGTCTAATTCATGGATGTATTTATTAAGTGAATATAATGACATTTTCCCTAATAGGAAAACTAAAGTACAGGGCATCCCCAAGGGAACTAATTTGAGAGCTATATGATACCTAAGTTAATTCTGTATATTGTATAAATATTAAGTTTTCATTCTTGGAATGCTTATCTAGTACATCCTCCAAGTATAATTTGTCATTTGTTAATTTATTTGTTCACTTTATAAATTTAATATTATCTGAATGTCAAAACAGACAAGCATAAAAATAATACTATGACCTATTCTCATTAATAAGTAAGAATGAATAGATTCTAAATAAAATACATCCAGCAAAAATTAATATCAATTGAAGAATCATCTATGAAGGATAAGTGGGAATGAATCCCTGGAAGGCAAAGATGGTTTAATTAGAAATCTATTATCATAAATCATAACATCTAAAATTAAATAAACAAAAAAGTATCATTCTAATATGTGTTAAAGGCATTTGATAAAAATCCAACACTCATCCTGACAAAAGCTCTTAGAAAACTAAAAATAAAAGGCTACATATTTAACTTTGTAAATAACAACTATCCCAGACTTACAATCTTTTTCATACTTAACGTTGAAAGACTAAAAGAATCCCCATTAAATTTGGGGTAAAGAAAGATAATTGTTGTTAGTGTTATGCTTTAACATTATTTGAAATTTCTGAGCACTGACATATAACATGAAACAGAATGAGACCTGTCCAATAGAAGATTAATTCCTTTTTTTCCCCCAAAACTCGAGATGCGCCTAATGTAAGACAGGTATTAAAACAAATCAGTTGCTTCCCTAATTACTCCAATAAAGAAAAAATATAGTTTTAAATATTCCATTTACAATAGCAGCAAAAAGTACAACATACCTAGGAATAACTCTAGTACTATCTATGCAGGATATAGATGAAGAAAACCATACAATTTTACTGATTGATGTCAAAGGGTGTTTGAATAAATGATAAGTTAACCCATATTCCTGCATATGAAATTGAAAAGAAATTAAAAATTTTTAGTATTTAATACAATTCATCCTAGACCAAATAATAAAGTATTTAAACCTAACAGAAGGATTCTATGTTTGCTCAGACTAATAAATGGATGGTAAGAGTAATGTTAGTTGTCAAAGGGTAGAATAATGAATGCAGTATTTGTCCTACTGCACATATGCATTAATAGCATACATTAATAAGCATTACAAAGCTGTAACAATTTTAAAATGGTGCAGTGCTGACACAAGAACTGGCAGACAGACCAATTCAATAGAATGGCTAACTGTGAAATAGAGCTTAGTGTAAACAATAATGTCGTATAGGATGAAGGAATGAATACAAATCAAAGAAAGAACAGATAGAGTATTCAAAACTTGGTGTTCAGAAAGCTGATAATTTGCTAAGAAACAAAGTTAGAGCCATTCTACATTGGTATAAAGAGTAGTTAAGAGAACAGGCTCTAGGGGCTGACAGAGTTCAAACAAACACCAGCTACATCACTTATTTAGTCATGTAACCTTGGATAAGCAAATAGATCTCTCTGAACTTTAGTTTCCTCACATATAAAAAGGGACAGTAATAGTTATTGCCAATAACTATTAATATAAGTAATAGTTATAAGGAGGTTATGGGAATTAACTAGGCGATAATTCGTATAGATAATTTAGTATACTGTTTGCAAATACTCTTCACTCAATAAACATGATCAGTTATTTCTATCAGACACCAAGGTGATTACATATGTATTAATAGGCTAATGTAAAAATAAAACCATGAAAAGTCCATATTTAACTGGTCTTAGTTTTGAGAAGGACTTTCTAATCATAAATACAACAGAAGAATTCACAAGGAAAAAAATAGATGTGACTACATAAGAATTTTAAAATACTACGTTTAAAATATAAAAAGCTGCAAAGCCACAAATAAAAGTTATATGTAAACTATAAAGAGCTCTTACAAATCAATATAAAAACCAGCAACATCCTAGACAGTTAACAAATATTAAGATAAATTCAAATAAGTTTTTAACATTCTAAATCAATATTTAAAACAACGTAAATAAAAAATATGAATGTGCATCAAATTAGGAAAAGAATATGGCAGTGCTCCAGTTGCCAAGAGTGTGGGAAGATGATCACTCCATGATTCTGCTGGACAGGATTTATATCATGTAACATTTTGGAAGGCAATTTGGCAACACTTTATAGAGTCTCAAAATGCTTTCACCATTTTAGTCTTATTCTAGGAATTCATCCTAGGGAAATAATCAGAAAAGCAAATAAACATTTTTGTATACTTATTTTATCATAACATTGTTTATAATAATGGGCACATCCATGAAACGGAATAGCATGCAGCCAAAAGAAATCATGTATTTGAAGCATATTGAATGGTGGTCCAATTTCTCACTATAATGGCTAAAACATTATGCAAATTATAATCAGTAATCACACCAGTAGCTACATTTATCACTACATCTGCATCTAAATGTGCACCTATATACAGAAGGAAATATACCAATTTTCTAGGTAGATACCAGAATTACAGGTAAATTTTACTTTTATTTTATGTTGTGTATCTTTAGGTTTTCTGCAATAATTAGCAGCACTTTTACCATCTGAAAAAAATAAGGCAAATAGTTGAAATATAGATGGCATTCTGTTTGTCTCTATTTTTTTGGAAGGTAATACTTCACATGTGATGTGACAACTTGCGTTTATGAGATTTTGTTGTATTTCATCAATTTTGCATGAATTTAATTTTAAATTTAATCTTTGGAAAATTAATATTAGACTTTCTTTTTAGTTTGTTTGTAAAATTTGGGAGTGAAGAACAAAACTGAGGTTATGAAATTGCTCTCAGAAACAGCTGGAAACATCATTCAGTGTTGTATTCTGTTTAATGTTCAGTGCCCTTTCACAGGGAACTAAGAGAAATATGAGTCTTGGCATATGTTATTTTTGCATGAAAGCTTACCAAAATCCCTGGTGTATTTCAATTGCAGGAGTGATAGGCAATAGCATTTTTTTGTCTCTGCCATACAGTTTGGCATTTGATTACAGTTTAGTGCTTCATAATATACTGTCTTTGGAATTTCTCCATCTTATGAACTCTCAAAGTATTTTATCTTTTTATTCAATTTTAGCACATTTTATTCCATTTATCAAGTTTTTATTTATTGAGCAAGTTTTATCTTGTAGTAAATCCTACTTCTTCTACCAGACTGTAAACTCCTTGAAGTCGGGAACTATATCTTTTTCACTTCTATACCTCCTGGACCTCACCCAGAATATCTTGCACACGAAGGTAGTAATTTGTTACATGAATAAATAGAATAAATGAGAAATAACTATTTAATATATTGCCTTCTAATTGTTTCAGATTCTATTTTTTCTCTGCCGAGATTGGAAGTTCCAGGAAAGCAAAGCCTAGGATGTCACATACTATTTTTGCACCTAATACCTGCTAATAAACTCAGAAGTATTGCCCACTTAAATTGTTTAACCTTTTGTTTTGCAAAGTAAGTTTAGATAAAATGATCTGAACATGGCTTATTACCACAACTAGTAGTTAACCTTAAACAGTGAACAAGGATTTATTTAAAGATTTTGCTTTTGTTTTTAGCCTAATTTATGATAACAGGTGGTTGTTACTTAAAGCCACATCATTTCCACTTACTACTTCCAAATATTTGATAAGTACCTATAATGGACCAGGCATCATTCAAGCTAGTAAATTAAAAAAAGGTAAAATTCCCTGCCTTCATAGAACTTGCATTCTAATGAGGATGGTGGGAGAGGAAATAAATAAGTGAAAATGATGTTAGGTGCTGATAAATTTAGTTTTGAAAAATAAAAAGGGAACAACCAAAAAAAAGCTTCATTGGAAAAGTGTCATTTTAGCAAAGACTTGAAGGAGGCGAGGGAGTGATCCTATGACTATCTCAGAATGAGAATTCCAGGCAGAAGCTAGAGCAAGTCATGCGACCTGAGGAGGGTGTGCTCTTGGTATATTTAAAGCACAAGGACCAAAACAGTGACCCATTAGAAGATCTATACCGAAAGGTATAGAAGATCTATACCTGGGTTTGCAAAGTTGTGATGAGGTATAAACTGCATGTAAAGCACTTAGCACAAAGTCTTGTACATTTCAAATACTTGATAAGTGTTATTTATCATCATTATGTGAATTACATGAGCTAGACTCTTAGAACATTGCTAGAAAAAAGCACCATACACTGATGTCTTTTTAAGGTGGAAACATGTCTGGGTCAAGCCTACTTGATTCTAATGCATTATTTCCTTGCATAACTAACTACTTGCTATGTATTCTTTATTTCTGGTGGATAACTACTTATTCATGTTTCTAAATAAAATTATTTAAAATGTGTCCACGGAGCTTCCGTGAATGAGCTGAGGGAGTTTGAATTTGTCCTATCCAAATGCCCAGAGATATCTGGCATGGGATTGCTCAGCAGGCTTTTCATGCAAAGTTACAGTGCTGAGGTAAAGGCCCTGCTGCTCAGAACCCAGTGTTCCATACTCCCTTGGTGATGGTTATGGTCGCTCTCATAGACATTAGGTCTTACAGACATCCTCAACGTGAGCCAAGTTCCCTTAATGGATGTGCTGGAAAGAGCTCAGTGTTACTGAGTCAAGAATGTAATTTGAGCTGTGCCAACTGGAAACAAATTGATCATTTTGGCCCACATACCTGAATCTGAAGAAGCCCTTCCCCATCAGGGAAGACTTTCCAACATGATGCAGTTAAATTCCCAAATGTTCCTGGACATGGAGTCCTAATTTAGATTCGTTGTCAAGCCCTTGAATATATTTTCAAATATGCCCTTTTAAATGCTCAGTGGAAAATGGGATGAGGTTCTAGTATGTATTGTTGCATGCATGATCCTTAGTGACATTTTCTTTTTTTTCCTTCCAAATTGGGAAAACAATTGCAAATAATTTACTTGCATTTGGACAAAGAAAGGGAGCACAAAGTATTCCCAAGATCTCTTGGAGTAGTTCGTCTGTCAAAGACTGCTGAGATTACTAGTTTATAGACTTTGAAAACTTTGTTTCCTAAGCAACAGCGAAAAATAGAGTCAAAATCAATTTCTGAAGTCAAAATTAAGTACCATGGTTAAGTCTGTTTCTATACCAAAACCAAACTAGATAAAATGGAAAAGAAAAACAGAATTAATTGGGTTTTCTTAAATTCTTTATTGATCCACTTGTAATGCAGGCCAGACAGAAACATATAGCCAAAATACTTTCACTGTTCCTAAAATGTTAAATGGTGTCAGAAATGGACAGGTGTGAAATTTCATTAGGAAAATTGCTATAGGTGAGAGGGAAGAGAAGAACAGAAGTTAGGTAGCGATAGAATAAAAAAAAAAATAGAAGTTTTGGCTAAATTGTCCTAGTTTCTGCTTCTTTTCTTCATTATTTCATACTTCTTTTTTATGAAGTCATTTTGTCTGTTTTAAACCCTTCCCATTTTAAGAAAACCAAATACATTCAAGATTTAGATGACAAGCATCCTTTTATGTCTTGTTTTAACAACTTTATTGAGGTATAATGACATATGATAAACCACATGTTTAAAGTGTATAATTTGATAGATTTTGACATATGTCTCCATCTGTAGATCCATCACCATAATCAAGAGAGTGAACACGTCTACCATCCCCTAAAGTTTGCTTGTGTTTTCTCATAAACCTTCCCTGCTCTCACACTGTCCAGTACCAGTCAACAACTGATATGCTCTGTGTCACTAAAGATTTGTTTACATCTTCTAGAATTTTATACAAATGGAACCATAATGGAATCATATGGTATGTGCTCTTTTAGTCTGGCTTATTTCACTTAGCCTTATTATTCTGGGATCTGTCCATGCTTTTGCTCATACCAATAGCATTCCTTTTTATTGCTGAGTAGTATTTCATTGTATGAATATAATACAGTTTGTTTATCTGTTCATCTGTTGATGGACATTTGTGGGTTTTTTTCCCCAGTTTTTGGCTATTACAAATAAAACTGTTGTGAACTCTAGACACTATCTTTAAATGAACATATGTTTTCATTTATGTTGGGTAAATGCCTAGGAGTAGAATTGCTGGGGCATGTTGTAGATACACGTTTAACTTTTTAAGAAACTGCCAGACTTTTCCAGAGTGGTTATGCTATTTTCCATCCCCCAAGTGATTATTCCATTCTACATTTGCACACTTATCTCTCTCACTGGCTGGACATTTTCCTGAGTTCAGTTGGCTGTAAGAACATATCTATTTTCTCTATCTTCACCATGAGGATAGCTCCCAAATTTATGCCTCTAGTTATCATCTTCCTCTGGATCTTCAGCTCTGCAATTCCAACTGCTAATTAGCTAATCATCTACTTTACTAGTACTTTTATGAGACTATGAAGATGGGGCACTGGGTCCATGCCCTAGCTCAGTTCCCCTGAATTCTCTTTCCTTTGGCAGAACCCAAGGTAGAACTGCTTCCTGGCATGATTTCGCCCTATCATGAATAAAACCTCTCTTTAACTCTTTTCAACTCCTGTGAGACAGAATGGAACTTTCACAGAGACTTCACTGAATACTTCACCAAAGACATCAAGGGATATGAACACAGAGAATAAGAAGAGGGTTTTCTGATCCCTCACACAGCTAGCATGCTCATAGGAGCTAAAGTCCCTGCCCCAGGGAAAGAGGACTGGTACCAAAGGACAGGCACCCTGCCCCCATCTGTAGTCAGGAGAGGGGATTCTGAGGCAGACCTTGGCTGGATTCACACAGTGCCACTGTTAGCTGAGTGACCTCCAGCAAGTTCCTTAACTTCTCTGAGTCTACTTATGTGTAGACTGGAGCCACCTCATAGAATTCTTTTAAGATTGAATAAAATAAGTAATTATTTGACTCATATTAAATACTTGATGTTAAATTTGATAAACATTTTAACCATATAAAATCCAATACAAGCCTTAGATATCTGTATGTACCTTGACTCCAATGATCTTTTGACCCCTACCTTATCTTATATTCATTGATCTTATCTTTTTTCTGGTTATCACCTCTCTCCTAGCTTTACTACTTTTCCTACCCACTTTAAATCTGGTAGAAATTCATTCTAATCACTTCTATTGCATAAATTCTCAACTTTCTTGTATTACTTTCACTTTGTCCCTTGTTTTCACAGAATTCACCATTCAGTAAGGAAACTCTATATTAAATAGACAACTGTAAATGTTGCAATGCTCAAGGACTTGGTTTTGAGCTTTTTCACTAACTCAGCTAGTGATCATGGCTTTATATACCAGCTATATGCCAATATCTTCTTTGAAATGCTAGACCTGTATATCCAGCAGTTCCCTTGACGTCTCCACTCAGATGTCTAAAAATATCTCAAAATTAACATGTCCAGAACCAAACTTCTTATTTTTCCCGAGAAACCTGCTCTATCCACAAAATTCATTTCAGCTGGTGGTAAATGTAGCCTTCTAGTTGCTCATGTCAATAGGTCTGGAGTCATCCTTGCTCCTCCCTTCCTCTCATACCCACATCCACTATCTTAAAAATATGTTCAGAACCCAACCATTGTTTTTTATTTCCATGTGCATTAGTTTTGTCCAAGCTACCATTACCTTTAAACTTGATCATTGAAATACTTTCTTAATTATTATCTCTGCTTCCAGCCTTGACCCCCTACAGTCTAAATTTTCAAGACAGCAGCAAGAATGACCTTATTAAAACATTATTCATATCGTGTTACTACTCTGAAATTGCTCCCAATCTCATTCCCAGCAAAAGCCAACGTGCCCACAATAGCTTATGAGGCTTACAAGTTCTACTTTCCACATTCTCCCTTCACTCACCTCTCTACCTTTCTGATCTTATTTTATACTGTCTTTCTTCTTACTCTGCTTCAGCTACTCTGACCTCCTTACTGTCATCCGACAAGCCAGCCATAGTCTTTCGCATAGAATATTCATTTCCATATATCCTTGGAGCTTACTCTCATTTCCCTAAGACCTCTACTCAAGAGTGACTTTTTCAATGGGGTTTACCTCAATCAGCCTATCAAAAAATTTAACCACTCTAACACTTTTTATTCCATTTATCTGTTCTATTTTTTCTTTAGCTTGTATCAATATTTAATAGATGATATGTGTTGCTATTTATCTTTCTTATTATTTCCTCCCTACACTAAAATGTAAACATGAGGTAGGGATTGTTGTCTGTTTAGTTCATTGTTATATTCCCATTGCTTAGAAATACGGTGGGTGCATAGTAACCCTCAAAAGTGTTGAATAAATGAATGAATGGAGGAAGGGTTTTTTTTTTTCATTACTTTGCTTACTTGACATATATACTCCTATCTTCTCCAGAGGCATCACAACTTGAACAGATCTAAAAATTAACACACCATTACCCCTTTCACTTTTTATATGGATGTAGAAATCCCCAAGGCACAGGTTAAACCTCCTAGAATACACTGAAATAGAAAATGTCAACAACACTTCCTTTAAAAAAAAATCCTCTGCTTTAGAGGAGCTTACAAAGAACCCTCACGTGGACACTATTGACCACGAGGAATAATCAACAAATTATATTAAATCTCTAAGAAATATATATATATTAAATCTCTAAGAAATTCATTAGTGAAAATTTCATAAGAGACTATAAAAGAAGAATACTTAAAATTATAATGAGGGGCTTCTCTGGTGGTGCAGTGATTAGGAATCCGCCTGCAAATGCAGGGGACACGGGTTCCAGCCCTGGTCCGGGAAGATCCCACATGCCGCGGAGCAGCTAAGCCCGTGCGCCACAGTTACTGAGCCTGCGCTCTAGAGCCCGCAAGCCACAATTACTGAAGCCCGCGTGCCTAGAGCCCGTGCTCCACAAGAGAAGCCACCGCAATGAGAAGCCTGCACGCCACAAGGAAGAGTAGCCCCCGCTCGCCGCAACTAGAGAAAGCCCGTGCACAGCAACAAAGACCCAATGCAGCCAAAAATAAATAAATAAATAAATAATTTTAAAATTATAATGAGACAAGGGGAGAAATAGAAAGTAAAATGAAAGAAGGGGGTACTCTAAAGCAAATGCTTCCTTTGTCTTAGAGGTATCTCCAAGTTCCCTGGGCTCGAATCTCCAGCTACTTTTGACTTCAAGTCTCAGCCTATAAAGCACCTGTCACATTTTTACAGATTCTATCTCCTTAGTTATTCCTTTTTTTATTCATGCATTTAGAAAAATTGTTTTAGAGCACTTATTATGCACCAGGCACTTTGTTAGACACAGGAGATACAATGGTGAAAACACAAGCATGTTCCCTACTTTCCTGGAATGTTCCACAAGGAAAGCAAGGAAAATATATATACTAAATAGATCATCGTCAATGTGACAAATATTGTGAAAAGTAATGTATTGTGTTAAGGGACTGAGTCAGGGATCCAAATCTCATCTAAGGTGTCAAGAAAGAATGTTTCTTACATTGCTTCTTGCCTTTTTCCTACCATCATCACCCTAAGACCCTCATTATCTCTTCTGCCTCCATCATTCTGCCGACTCACCAACTCTGACCATATTTGTCATGATTACGTGTTTATTGGCATTCTCTAATTACAGTATGGCTACAGCCTTTTCTTCCTTCTTTTCCACTATTCCTCAAACACATCTCATGTTTTCCAACCTTTTTACTTTTACTCATGCTGTTTCAAGCAATACGTATACTTTTTGTCTTGATCTGTTTTCTCAGCGCCAACTCAAATTTCCTTTCTTATTGAAAGCCTGTCTTCTCTACTCCAGCACGTGGGCTAGTGAATATTATCTGAACTCACAGCACTTGCCCCTTCTTTATTTATTTTAATTTCATCATAAGCTATTGCATGATATTTTTTGTACTGTTACACTCTGTCTTAAAGACAGGAACATTGAAGACCAGACATGTTTAGAAAATCAAGAATTAAGGGAGGAGCAAACCAGGATTAAGTGACTTAATGTCTTAGAAATATCACTTTCTAATATGTAAAAGGTAGATAATGTTACCTGACTCAGAGATTTCTTGAGATGATCAAAGGAGATGAGACTATTTCCTAAAGTGTGGTTTACTTAAGATGGTACATGGAAAACATTTAAAAAATACTTATACTTTAATTTTAATTTAAATTAGAAAAGAAAAATTGGAACTAGAATATAAACCATCAATTCTCTTTTCAAAGAGAATTGTGGTTTGCTTAAGATGGTACATGGCAAACATTTAAAAAATACTTATACTTTAATTTTAATTTTAATTAGGAAAGAAAAATTGGAACTAGAATATAAACCATCAATTCTCTTTTCAACTAGACTTTATAAATTATTTCTGGTTTTTATTTTACTTTTTAATCTTATTAATAAACATGTATTATTTATATGTTACTTATTGCTTATGGAGATGTCTTACTTTTGTTTATTCTGGTGATGACAAGTTTATTTAAAATAAATTTATTTAAATAAAAAGTGAGTCAAATTAAGTTTTAAAATAACATAAACAACAATAGAGGTATTATGTGAACATGAAAAAATGGATGAGGTTAGATAAATGCTGAGGTAAGGCATGTTAAATACTTTTGTGGGCAAAATACTTTGTATACCTTAAAGATGAAACGCATTAATTTCATGTAAAGATGCTTAACGTAAAGTAGCTGACATAGCGGAGGCACCTAGCAAGTTGGTCTCCTTTATATTCTTTAAGCCAGAGAGAGGTTACAATTAATATCAGGAATATTTTCAGTAACACTATCTGCAATTGACATTTGCACTGAGGATTTCAGCAGCTGCTGTTTCTGTTTTATGTAGGAGGCAGGATGGAAAAGGAATAGATTATGTGTTTTCATTAGTGGGTCTCATTTTTAAGGAAATGAAAGAAGGAGTTATTTATTTATGAATATAGTTTTCTGTATTAAATTTTGCAAAAGATCACCTGTATCTATCTATGGAAGGGGTGGAATTACAAAGTGAAAAAATGGACAGCTGGTAGGCCACGAATCAACAAGTCTCATTGATTTATCTTTTGAAACGTTGGTTTTCAAAGCACTTTGAACCCTTCTAGCAGTGACTTTGATTTATCTCTTAATGTATGAAGACGAGTATGAGGTAAAAATACAAATAGAGGGTAATAATAAATGCTTAATGTGGGTCTATATAGTGCCTTCCTTTCTTCTCCCAGGACTATGAAGGAGTTTAATTCAAGTGATATGCTCATTCATTTGTTTATTCATTCAGCAAATAACTATTAAATTATTCAGATATATTTATTGAGTGGCTGCCATGTGCAAAGGACTACGAGGACACAAAAATAAAGAAGGGATTTTTTTGAATTGTTCACAGTCATTTCGGGGGCAACACTTAAGTTCAAAGTAATCACAAATGAATGTCATAAGAGCCAAACCTGAGATGTGTACAAGTGCAATAGGAAATGTTAGTTCTAGTGCATTAGTACAAACTGGCCCTGTCTCAAGGGATCAGGAAAGGTTTCATAGAGAATTACTGAGCCAAGTCTCAAAAAATGTGTAAAGATTTGTCAAACGACAAAGACAAAAAGGAGCTGGAAGTGAGGTGAAGAGTTAGGACTGCAGGCAGAGGAAACAGCATGTACAATGATTCAATCACATAGAATGTGTGTGTCTGGGAAACAGAAAATACTTTGGTGAAGGCCCAAAAGATGATATGGCAAGGGGATAACTTCATCAGAAATGGCCATTAGACTTAAAAGAACATTCTCTTATAGATCAATTCTTGGGTCTTATTGTTATGGACTTACAGATTATTTGTTTAAGGTGACTTTAGAAATTGATTATAGAGTCCAATACCCAGAGGTAAGACAACTGGTAAAGTGAAATTAAAGCTAAAAGCAGTGACTCCAAAATTAGCACCCCACTTCCATGGATGGGAGAAATCCTGCTGTTGAGATAGCTAGAATACTGGACTGTATAACTGAATCATAATTGATAAGAAAGTTCCCATGCCGAAGGGCTCTAATTAGATGGGTGGTGTTTAAATGTCTCTATTTGTGGCAAGCTTTGGCAAAGCACGTAAATTTGAAGGGATTGAGTGGAATTCTCTGTTACAAAATTACTCAACCACCCATCTTTTAGCATTGTGTAGCTTTATCAGGAAAGCTGCCTATGGTCTTGTTTATTGCACTGAGTTTTGTACTCACAAGTTAAAGTTCTTGCATGTTCCATTTGATATCCATTCTTTCTTGGCTGCTGGCTTGATATTCTTGAACTTTGCTCCTCACCTATATCCACCCAGTTCTACATTCCTTTGATAGTTATTGCCATATCAATCTATATCCCCAGTTGTAGCAAAATTTAATTGTAAGCATGTGGCAAATCACAACATGTGGATTCAGAACTACTATATAAATTCAGGATCCGTTTGAGTTTTTCTTTTTATGAGAAATCTGTAAAATGAAGAGGCTCTGAGAAGACTCTCAAAAAAAAAAAACTATTTAGAAAGCTTAAGAAAATATTCATTTGGCTCAGAAAAGAGACATTTGTGAAACTGAAAGTCTTTAAATTTATGAAAGATTTTTACAAGGGTTTGGAAACTGATTTGTTTTCTGCACTAATGGAATAAAAAAGAGGAAAGAACTTAAGAAGGTAGACTTCCTAACATTGAGGATGATTAAATACAATCATAAAAAGAGTTTTTAAAAAAATTCTCTGCTTCATAATACTAAGCACGTGTTCTCTGTCTAGACTATCGTTGTTTTTTTTTCTTTTTCTTTTTTTTGGCCTTCCCTGAAGATTAGAGGATGAATAAAAAATAAAAATAAACATTTTTATTGCACCCATACTGTGTGTCAGGTACTGCTCTAAACAGTTTACATGTATTATCTCATTTGATTTTTATTATCAACACAATTGCATCGTTTCCATTATTACCCACTTTATAGAATTGACATTACTTGTCCAAGGTCACAAATATGATGGTGGTAGTCTATCTCACATCTAACTTGAGGTAATTAATTAGCATATGAGAGTGTCTTTTAAACAGCATTTTAATTAGGTGACTTCCTGGCAATCTCTTGCATGAAACATTTCACAATAAATCTTATACATACTATTGTCAGACATGCTTATTAAACACTAAAACCTCACATGTAGGCCAGTTAAATTCTCTAAGTTTTATTTGGGGGGAGGTGGAGGGAGTGTTAAGTTAGAGGCAAGCCAGTTTGACTTATCCGAGTTTGTATAAAGTGATGGCTAGAGCAGTGATTTCTTGAGCTGACTATGGCATCCCAGGATATATGGGACTCAATAGGTGCCCTTGGAGTAAGAGTGTGGGGTTTTGATCAGGGCAAGAGAGTTGACCTTAGGATCACCAAAGGAATAAAAATGAAACTGAGAGCCCTGCGTAAAACTGAAAACTTAAAATCATTCTCGTTGGGCTTCCCTGGTGGCGCAATGGTTGAGAATCCTCCTGTTGATGCAGGGGACATGGGTTCGTGCCCCGGTCCGGGAAGATCCCACATGCCGCGGAGCGGCTGGGCCTGTGAGCCATGGCCGCTGAGCCTGCGCGTCCGGAGCCTGTGCTCCGCAATGGAAGAGGCCACAGCAGTGAGAGGCCCGCAAAAAAGAGTACCACAAAAAAAAAAAAAAAGCATTCTCATTTAATGAGAGGGCTTCTAAAAACTTCATGCATTAGCCCAGGGAAGCAATAATGAAGAGTATTTCTATTATGAGTAGAAAAATGACAAAAAAAAAAAGTAAATTTAACACTTTTGTGTGAACAGAATAACACTAAGCCAAATATATTAAACATGGGACTGCTCCTGAACTAGTGAAATCTCTGGGCAACTAGCAGAAGAATGTGCAAAATTATTCTGTAGCAACAATTACACAATTAAAGGTCCCTGGGACTCCCATAGGAAGTACAATCTTACTAAAGAAGATCTTAGAATAAAAATGTACAGTGACTTGCAGAAGCTACCCACCATGAGTAGAATTAGCAGGATTAGACTTCCAAGAATATTAGATGAAAAGAGTACCAGATAAGGACTACAAATTGAATACGTTTTATTTTTATTATTTATTTATTTTTTTTTTGCGGTACGCGGCCCCTCACCGCTGTGGCCTCCGCCGCAGAGCACAGGCTCTGGACGCACAGGCTCAGCAGCCATGGCTCACGGGCCCAGCCGCTCCGCGGCATGTGGGATCCTCCCGGACCGGGGCACGAATCCGCGTCCCCTGCATCGGCAGGCGGACTCCCAACCACTGCGCCACCAGGGAAGCCCTGAATATGTTTTAAATTAAAAACATGATAGAGGAAGGAATAAATATCATAATAAAAGAATAGAACGTCATGATAAGAGACTAGGAGGATTTTAATATATAGAATGCCTAGAAATTTAAAAATATATATATATAATTCATTAAAAAAAAACACTCTGTAGATAGGTAAGACAACAGATTAAAACTTAAGATAAAAAATAAGAATGAGGTCTGAGAGTATAACCCTGAAAGAAGCACAAACAAGGGGGGGAGAAGAATAATAGGAGGTCTAAAAGCAATAGGATGGGTCACATGAAAAGGTCCAGGAAAAATATAACAGGATATTAGGAGGAGAGAATAGAGAGAATGAAGGGGAAGACGTATTGGAAGAAATAATGACTGATACTTGTTTATAACTAATCAGATTGAAGAAACATAATGAATTCCAAGCAGAATTTTAGAAAAATATTGTATTGCAACTGTAGCTCAAAAAGACAAAATGTCTTCAAACAAATCATAGAAAAGAGACATATTCTTAAAATAGAGCAGTTGGATCGACAGCAGACATCTTATCATAAAAATAGATACCAGAAGAAGGTATGAGATAATAACTTCAAAGTGCTGAGGGAAAATCTTGTCAATCTAGAAATCTTTATTTACCTATGTTATCCTTCAAACTCTAAGGTGAATGTAGACAGTTCAGGAAAAATATGAAAAGATTGAACATATTTAACCATCACAGACTTTTGCAGAAATAACTATTAAACTATATACATCAGTAAGAAGGAAAATTACGAGGGTTAGGATGCTAAAAATAATGAGAAAATAAATTAATACATGTAGGAGTTATTTTGACTATTAATTGTAAAGTAATAAATAATGGTGATAATAATGACAGATTTGGTCTGGAATAGAACTACTACAACAAGATGGAACTAAAATACTATCAAACAATAACATGGAATATTGGGTGTAGTATTAAAATCATCAATTGTACAACTTTATAAAACTTAATTTGAAAAATTAGATCAAATGAAAAGGGTGATTAGCACTTCAAGTGTCAATATTTATTATAAAGCATAGTAATCAAGATAATGTGGTATTAGCACAGGTAAATAAAAATAGAACAATCAAAACAGAACCCAGAAATAATTAAATGCACACTCATGTGATCTAGGCATATGACTTAGGATAAAGATAGACAACTGGCCGTAAATATGGGGGGGAATAGATTCCCATCTCACACCATAAAATTTTTTTTAAAAATTTAAGACTTAGAAGAAAATAGCGGATGATTTATTTATGAACTTGAGATAGGGAAAATTTTCTTAAGATACAAAATGTACACACATAAAGGAAAACATCAATAAATTTCAGTACGTGAGAACTGTGTATGATAAAACATAAATGAAATTAAAAGACAAGTCAGAGATTGGGAGCAGACATTTTCAGTGCATGTAGTAAAGAATTAGTGTCCAGAATACATAAAATACTTTTATAAATCAGTAAGATCTAACCTAATTTAAAAATGAACAAAGGTTATGAATAGAAGGAAGTTCAAATAGACAATAAATATATGAAAAAATGCTAAGCCTCACCAGTGATTAAGAAAATGCACATCAAAACTACAAAGAGTTAACAGTATACATTATGTTTGAAAAAAATTAATGTCTGATTATAACATGTCATCTAGAATATAGAACTCACATAAACTACCAATGGACACATCCTATGATCCATCAATTACATTTTGAAGTATCTACTCTAGATAAAGTTGTATGTCCTTAAAGAGAGAGGTACAAGAATGTTTCTTGAACATTATTTTGAGATGAATTCAAGGTGGAATGGAGTGAGGTGGGAGATTTGGATTATATTCTGAAGAGTTTATTTCTTTAAAATCAACCTGAATCAAATACGGCAAAATGTTAACATTTAATAAATCTAGGTGGTATGTACATGGGTGAGTGTTATGTTACTTTTTTGTATCTCTGGGTGCCTAAATATAATTAAACATTTAAAGGAAAGGACATATGACATATTGAAAGACTAAAGAATTGATTGTGATGATTTTGAGAGCAGAAAAAAGAAGGAGGCCTAGCTCATTATAATTAGAGTCAATAAGCTTGTTATTTGTAGTGACTCAAACATTTTTTCACACTTATCCATGACTGGTTGATTCTTTGGGGCAGAAAAATAACTATTTGCAACTGGGTCATTGGTTTTAATGTATATATACAACTAGAGTGATCATTTTTCCTATTGTCCTTACAGATAAAACATGCAGAAAGTATGAGATATTCCTTTTCCTTTTTATGTACATCGACACTAATTATTGTGCTTTTTCCAGTTGACATTCATTATTGGGCTTATATAGAAACCAAAAAAACAGTAATTTTCTTTCTGAGCTCCCACATTATTTTTCACACATCTGTTATTATGCCATTCTGCATTGAAATTTATCATTTTATGCGTCTATGTCCCCAACTATGTACAACTCCTTGAGAGGAGGGACTGTATCTTATTCAGTTTGCAGTCCCCAGTGCTTTACAATAGTAATAGTAATTAATACATTTTTGTGGAAAAGTATTGCTTACCTTTTTAATCATATAAGTAATAACATGAATATATTCTCATTGTAGAAGACTCAAATATTGCACAACTATATAGACTAAAATGTAACTGTTTTTATCCTCCCTTTTCACTACTCTCTACAGAGGTAACTAACATCAACATTTTGGCATCCCTGTGAATTAAAGTTAAATATTATGTTTATCTTCTTTTAGTCATAAATTCTATGTAGTGTCTATTTGACACCTGCTGTTTGATAATAGACTAATATCGGACTTTAAGGGCTATCAACTATGTATATCATATATGCAAACAAATCAAACAAATATTTAAATGTTTATTGGTTTTGTACATTAACTTTTTATATTTCAAACATGTATTTTCTTTGGTATATACCATACACCTAACCTAGACAGCTTTTCAAGCTACCAGATATTAATTTCTAGGGCTTAATATTTACTCTGTTTTTATAATTATTTATGATATATTTAGATGATTTTTAAAAGGAAATCATGTGTGTGCTAGGCAGAAAATGTAGCTGTATAATTCTTAATGGCTTGATTTAAATATTGCATTTACCTTGAGAATTCAGAGGAGACTCACACTGTGTGTGTTGAGGCATGGACCAAAAGCTGCTTAAAAGGATTAATGTTGCATCTCAAACTCAGCTGCACTGGTAGGCTTCTGTCATATGAGAGGTATTAAAAATGAAATTATAAAGGAAAAGGTCTGTCCAGGTACTGATGATTACAGATGGAAAGCGTCTGAAAAACTTGTTTTCCATACACAGCAGAGCTGCAGAAGTTATTTGTCTCAATCAGCAGAGCAATGGTTAGAGACTATTAGGATTTACTGTAGGCAGCTGCCGCCTTCTTTGTAGCAGGTACACCTGCCCGGAGAGAGCCCAGCAAAGATGGTTGTATAACTATGGCAATGACTTCATTCCATCGACATGATACCCATCTTTAAAAAAATCTTTTACAACTGAAAATTGTGGCTATGCTTCTCTTGCCTCTTCTAGACTTTCCAAGTGTGTGGATTCTCTTATTTTGCCATAGACATATTCAAAAAATATATTTTGAATACCTACATTATGCTAAGCATTTGCCTTACATGTAGGCCCTGACTACAAATGACCTATTCCACACTGCCCTTTCTATCTCCAAATGCCTATTTAAGGAATAATAGTTATTACTGTTATCTTTAAAGTTAAATCTCAGCTGGTAGGCCCAATTTATTTTCTTAAGAACTCCATCCTATAAAAGTTTATAAAGCCTCTGGGTCAGGTGTGTGAAGAAGGTCATTAAGGGTTCAAAATAACAGCAAAACCAACCAACAAAATGATCAAGCGTCAAAGATCTTGCCAAGCGCCAGTTTTAGTGACTTAAGAAACCTTAACTTATGAAGAAAGTGCAAAAATTGTTTTATGATCTGGCAGTCTCATCAGAGTAAATTAACATTCTTTGATTTCTTCTATGATATCAGTGATTTGAAAGCTCGGTATTTTTTTTCTCACTTCTTTATTGTTGGATTCCATCTTAAAATATTAAACACGGAAATTTCTACTCATTAATATAGGGACGATTGCTCCCCCTCCCCTTTTCATCGACTTTATTCTGTTAACTGAACAGTCTTTTAACTAAATCACAGCTTAGACCAACGCATATGCAGGAATAATGAATTCCTTTAACATCACAGCAATATTGGGGTAAGCTGTGGTCCTACCGAGTAGCTCTTTGAAAGCTAAGCAGGAGTTGTCATTTATTTATTTGCTGGATTTCTGTGGCACTTTTTTTTCCCAAAGAGTACAAGGTGTGATGTGGTGAATTTTGCACAAGGGTTGTCTAGGAGTGTCAAAAGGAAGTTAAAGCAAAGTAGAGTGCATAGGAAATGAGAACACAGAGCAAAAGTAACAGCTAATGGCAAAACCAAACCCCAGGTGGCAGTTAGGCATGTTGAAGAAGGTAGAAGAATCTGGGCTGCCCCAAGGGTACCACTGTTGGCTTTTCAGAACACTGAGTCATTTTACCAGAGCCTGTGCCCCCGGTGAGCACTAGACCTTTCTGTTCAATACTCACATGGAGACCCATAGACTAGGAATCAGAATCATAGACTCACAGGGCAGGGAGGGGCCTAAAAAATCTTCTGCCCGATTCTCTTATTTTACAGATGAGGCAAGTCAAGCTCAGAGAAAACAAGGAAACAATTTAGAAACAAAGCCAGGGTTTGAACCCAGATTATTCATTTATTCAGCAAACATACATTGAATGCATTGTGTTCAACACTGTTCTAGGCACCAGGGTTACTTTAGTGAGTAACATGGACATGGATCCTGATCCCACACGGCCTTGTTCTACCTCCGATTGCTTATGAGGATATTCAGTGTACTTTATAAAATGGCATTCTCTTCAATGGAGACCCAACACTCTTTGGGGGTAAACCTCAAGTGACTTATAGTGAGAGAAGGGAATTCTTTTCCAATTTTCTGTTAAGTGTGTTGACATTCTTTGGTCAACAGATGCTCCCTAGGGCAAGTCTTTCAGATCAACTGGAAAACATTTACTGGATTGAGTCTCATTTGTGGATCAGTGGATGGAAGGTTTTCCTTGCTGAGATGAGCAGTTTATTTTTTTGTCCTCTAGTAGGATGGGCAAAGGCTTAGACATTATCTCTCGCTGGAGGAAACACTTGTCTCTTAAAATTGACTTTACCTTTAAAATGCCTCATATAATAGTCTAAACCCTAGTAAGGTAATTGAAATTGGAAGCACTTGGTGGTAGAATCAAATGTGAGAGTTCTTCAAAGGAGAATGGTTTAAGAGTTGCCATCAATCTACCTTCTCAAAAGTGATATTACAATCCTCCATTTAACCCTGGCTATCACTACAAGAAAACTCCCTTGTTAAAAGAAAAGGGAGTAAATTGTGCTATTTTAATTTGAAGGTAGATTTAAGCCCCTCTCCCTTACTCAGTCTTCAGGCAGTAAACCTGTGCTTATAAAAGCAGCCCAGGTTGCTTTAGAGGTGGAACCAATGAGTTTAAAAGCTGAGGACCTTCACTCTGGCATTAGGGGATAACATTTCATCCCGTTCACTTCGCCCTTTGTCCCGGGCCAGCCTTCAAAGAAATAAAGTGTTATTCTTGCAAACTGTGGGTAAGACTGGCTGATGAGCGCAGGTATAGGATTTTCCTTGGACCAAATGGAGTTGAGGAGGGGGCAAAGGAAGGACACTTCTGTTTCCAGCCACCCTAACAGTCCGATCTTCTCGGAGGATCAGAGCGTGCTTCAGGCGCCGGGGACACCTGTTTGTGCCCACAGGGCCAAGTCCGTGGTGGCCCTACCTCTCCTCCGTGCCTGGCAGCTCCTGTATTGGCTGATTTACCTGCGAGGCTGTGTGTGGATCTGCCTTTCCGCGGCCACTGCCGCCAGCACGTACTGCCAAGGCAGAGGGAAGCCAAGCGAGGAAGGCAACTGCCGGAGCCCAGAGCGGGAGGTGAGCCACCTCCCGGAGGAGTTGACTGCGGCTTCCCTTCCTCCTGACACGCATGGAGTTTGGTGACGGAACCGAAGAACTGCAGACAGATACTTAGCCGCCTGGATGTGTGTGCGCTGGCTGGGAAGGCAGCGCCCGCCCGCCTGACCCGGACCTCCTGTTGGCAGGATGTAAATATACCTGCGGACTGGCCAAACAGGACTGCCCTTCCCCCCACCCTCCCCTCCTCCCACCCTCTCCCTCGGCTAACCAGCATGAGAGGAACTGAGAAAGCAACAGCCTGCAAGTGACAGCTCCAGACCGATTCCGCTCGTTTCTGAGCCGAGGTGGGAAGTTGATTGTGCAGCAGCTTCATTGCGAATTCCTTCCCTTGGCATCGCTATGTTTGCCTCTATCTGGTATGCCAAGAAGCTGGGTCGCAGGTTCGTGCACAACGCCAGGAAGGCGAAATCCGAAAAGGTAGGGAATGAGTGGGGATGAAGATTACCTTTTCAATTTGCCAACTGCCTGCTCTGTATTGCTGGTCTGACTGAACACAGACGCAGGCTTTTTTAGCTTGGGATGCGAACTTGCCTCTCGCTGGGAATGTAGTCCATGCCACTTGCAGAAGGGGGAACTCTTGGAGCCTGGCTACTTGGGAGAGAGGCCTGGGGCGGTCAAGCAGAGTCATTAGCTGTTCAGACAAAATATTTGGTGAAATCATCAATTGATAATGTCTCAACAGAGGCTTAATATTCCTTTAAATGGCACAGGGTGAAAGCAATTGAGCAGCTGAAATCTTTGCTTCTTCAGGGAGCTCTCTAGTAAACTTGTTGCTACACTGTATTATTTTTATTACTAAAATCTTTGGTTCTGAAGGGGGCATTATAAATCCCTGAGCCTTCCTCCAGTACTTGTGTCCTAGTGTGTGTCCTAGGAGCACATATTTGGGACTCTCAGTAACATTGACCAGACTCCACAGGGGTGCTTGATATCTTCTCAAATCAACAAAGCCATCACTTCAAAAGTGTTTACAATGAGCAATAATTCTATTTATAATCGGATAGTCCTGGCCATTTAGAGAATGGCTTTGTATTTCTTTTATTCAGCCTGACTGGTTGTTTCCAGAGAACCTCTATGTAGATTTACCTCATTAGTTTTCTTTCTCTAAGAAATGAAAAAGGCCTGTAAGTCCTAAGCTGCATAACAAGCTTGCGTCTCTAATTTGCTTTAGGCTTTCAGAGGCACTGGCCAAACTGTCATATTTAGGAAATCGGTATCCAGTTTGTTAGGTGATGGAGAAACTTCCAAAGAAAACAACATTTTATGAAACTGAGATTTTCCATATTATTTTGAGGATGTGATCTTTGGTCAAGCATCCTGTCTTAGAGCTTAGACCTACTCTTGAGATAGACCCAGAGGAGGCTTTCCTGGCCTGTGGCACAGTCCTTGCTCTCAACTGAAAAGATTCCTTCACTTTAACTTGCTATTTATTCCCTCAGAGTGGGAATGTTGATAAAATGGACAAGAATCCAGTGATAAACCAAGATGATTGTAGTGTGAAAAGAGAAAAAAACATCACTGGAGTTCTGACATTAGGGTTGTAGCCTTTCACAATGTCCAGATCTGAGGATTGTAGAATGTTGACAGACTTGTTATTTAATGGCACTTTTGCTGGAGGAGTAGTAGAGAGAAGCAAGGGTGGGGTAGAATGGATTCCTTTCCTTTTCCATATGTCGCAGGTAAAACGATTACAAACCTAATCATCATATACCAACACCATATATCGTGAACAGTTGGGTTTTGAGGGTTTTGCTTTGTGTTGTTTTGTTCTGCTTTAAGGAAAGAGACTTGAAAATGGGTCTTTTATTGGAGCAAATATTTTGAAAAAGTGCCTTCTTCCTATGAAATTATAGGTTGTATGGATGAGGGGACTGTCAGGGACCGCAAATGGCCCTGAAAGCCACTGGGAAATAATGCCTTATGCCAAATTAGTATGCAAAGAAAAGTAGAATCTCCCAGTGACACTTAATTCAGGCTTGGGCCTGAATGTGGAGAACACCAGCTCTATGCAATTCAGTGTACAGAACCTAAAAGGATGTTAATCCAAGGAACTAACACAGGCTTCTGCTTCTTGAGTGTAGGAAGAAGCTAGTAAGGGCCCTTCAGTATCTCCATTTCATTTCTGTAATGGCCATTGCTTGGAACAAGCAAGAAGAAACCAAATGTGGGGTTAAGGGTTTTTAATACTTTATTTATCTTACTCAGAGATAATACTTTATTTGTGTTACTCAGAGAGTAAGGAAATCAACATTAGAGAACTGAAGTTTTGCTCCCTGAGTGATAAAGACTAAAGGAAAAATTATTAACTCTAATGCCCTTGCGTTAGCCAGGAACTAAGAGAAGTTAATTTTGAACACTAAATGATGATAACTAACATTAAAATAGCATCTCGGTTTTTTTTTTTTTTTCATAGAATTTGTATTCACAGCGTTTCTGGAATAAATTAAAAGGTGTGCTGCCTTGAACAATGAACAACAAGGCCCTCAGTCGGTGCTTAGCGAATGGAAATAGTTTATTTATTCTGAGTACCTCATTTTATCATATGGCTTATTTAAAACCAGCTGTGAATTTTAATATTTGTCTGATGAGTACAGTAATATACTTCAACTGAGAAGGCAGTTAACAAATGATACTGCAAGCTGGATGAATTCCTATAATGTATTACTGTAACAGCAGAGATCATGTAAGTGTAAACAGGAAGGGGGATGTAAGGTGCTGCTGACTATATGTTGTCAAGCTTTATTATAAAGAGAAGGAAGATGTATGAAGCCAGATTATTGTTGAGTTTTATTTAGAAAATGACCGGTATACTTAAGTGTGAAAGAACTATTGATAGCTTCAGAGCAGATTTTAGCATTTGAGGCTATAAATCTCTGTCAGAGACAGTGACTGTGATTTTGTTTTAGTACCTTCTATAAATTTGGGCTTCTTTTTGCTATAGGTAACATAGTTTATCTTCTCCTATTCTAATTTTAAAAAACCCATCATAGCCCACCAGTCCTACTTTAGCATTCAGGTGTGGTTGGGGAAGTATATTCCTCAAGGCTGGGGTTAATTGAAAAGCTAACTGGGAATGTGCAAGCCTAAATGCCATCCCTAAACATGCAGTATACCTTATTCATGGTTGCCTGGCCTACTGTTTTACCTCATCTAATGCCAATAGAATTAAAGAGCAGCATGGAATGTAGGAACAATAATAATGATAAAACAATCACAACAGTAACAATATTAATGATAGTCCCTGTCATGCACACAGAATGCTTTAGACCATAGAGTTTCACTTAATCCTCTAAGGTAGAAATTGTTTTTCTTGAGTCCTAGAGAGAAGAGTAACTAGCCCAAGGTCACAGAGTTAGTAGTAAGTATTAACGCTAGGATTGGAAACTGAGCTTACCCAAGCTATTCTAAGAATGACTCTGAGTCTCTATCCCTCTCCTCCATCCACCTATCATTCACCTGTCTTAATAAGTCATGAGGCTTTTACCGAATCAAAGTTACTGATGGTGTAACTCAACCCCCTTATTTCAGACAAGACTGTACCTAAGCTATCTTAGACTGTTGTCTGTCCCGTTATAAAGACTTTACACTCTTTGACCCCTTTAAATAAGTGGCTCAAGCTATCATCTTGGCACCTATTATTCCTTTTAACTAACTAGTAATTGTTATATCATCATAACCTAAACAATGGCATTTGTGTTCATTACTTATCCTATAAAAACCAAAGGTGTCTTTCACCAAAAAAAAACAAAACAAAACGAAACCTAAATGCTTGGCAATTGTAGTTGCACTCTCTTTTTAGAGTAAGTCAAAGATGTTAGCTGATTCATGTTGTCATTGTTCTAAAAAAGAAAAAGGCTCTTAGCTCTTCTTTAAAAAGACAGTATGTGCATACTAACAAATTCTGTGAATGAAATTATTTTAAATGTGATGCAATGAAATCAAGACTGCCTGGCTGCAATAGAATACCTTCATTCAAATAATTTTTTTGACCCCGTGTTCTTAATTCAGAAGTTAGTGTCTTTCTTGTTTGCCACATTTCAACTTAAATTGCTCAATTTAATCAGTCTCTAGATTGTATTACTGTGAAAGGGCAAGCTTTAAGATAAATTGAACTGCAGTTTCTGGTGACATAATCATATGCAAGAGTATAAAACACTTGAAGTTGTGAACCTTCACTTCTGCATCAGCTTCTTTCATTTGTTTTTAATTTTTATATTTATTTATTTTGATTTTAAGCATATACCATGAAAGGAGATGCATGATACATTTAGAAAAGACTGGCATCAGTATCCATCATCTAACAGACACAACTGTGGATGAGCTTGGCTGTGATATATATTCTATGAGTGATTTAACTGAGCACAAATATTCTGACATTAGGCAATATTCACCTTGGAGAATTCTTTAAGAACCAACACACTGGTTCTACCCTCCTCCCCATCTAAACCAAGCACATTGATTCAACATAAACCAACATAAGGGGAAATTTAGTAATGTATTTGCTGGCAGTACGGCCAACAAAAGAGAATACTGTCCTGGGTGATCCTGGTGTAGCATAAAGAGCGTTGGGCTTAAAGTGAGGACTTGGAGGGAATTATAGTCCTGTTCTTTGCTATTTAGCCTGAAGCCAGTCATATGCCTTCTCTAGGCCTCAGTTTTCTCTTTGTCAAATAGAAGTAACACCTATACTTCAGTAGAACCCCAGTGTCTCAGGATACACTCCAAACCCCTTACCACATCTACATGGCCCATCATGATATGGCCTCTGCTTTTCTCTCTGCTCTAAATCAGCATTCTGAGCTATTTTCAAATTCCTGAATGTCCCATGCTTTTTCTAGCTTCTAGGATTTCGCTTATCCTGTTTGGCTGACTACTAAACCACAGCCTAGCCGTACCCCTAACTCTAAACTTAGGTGACATTATCATCACTAGGAAGCCTTCCCTGGCCCCTACAAGCCCAGAATGGGTCTTCCATCAGCTCCCACAGCAGCTTGTATGTCAGTTGTAATCATCTTTGTTTCTCATTTCTCATTAGAATGTGGATTCTGTGAAATGAAGGACTATTCAATCTTTTCCGCCATATCTCTAGGGCCTAAAAGAATGCCTGGAATATGGTTGTCTCTCATATCCTATTTCATCAATTCTAGGTTGTCATCAGTTGCAAGATGCACCATTTTTTCATGTGTTACAAAGAAAAATAAAGATTGTCAACAGAACTCTAACATATCATCAACTGTAAGATTGCATTGATTTCAGAGATGTTAAAATGTGGAAAAAAAAAGGTTTATTTTTAGAATCAATGAAGTATGGCATAGCTGAAAGAATGAATAATGAATGGGTTTATTTTGAGGATTACGTGAGTTAATATAAATGTTTAAAGGTTACACTTGCTTTCAAATCACTTATTTCTTTGCAAATCATAATAATAGTTTGCATAGGAAAATATAATAGACAACCCTAAAATATGTCATACATTTTGTCCTGTGCTGATCAGACTCAACCAGCATTACGTATGCTATTCTGGATTTAGGAAGGTAAATAAATAGAGGGAAAATGAAAATGAAGGTTATAGAAGAAATTGCTGAAAAGCCATAATCAAACTGGAGCCATTTAGGTTGCAAAAGAGAAACCTTTAAGAAGGCTCCTGGCTTCTCAGTATATACTTATATGTCTAAATAACAACAACAATGATAGTTCACTTCTATTGAATTCTTTCTATGAACTGAGAACTGTGCTTGTACAAGGATCTAGTGAGATCATTACTCTTATTATTAATTTTTAGAACAAAAACACATCACCGGTAGGTGACTGGGATTAGACTGGGTGGCTGACTATAGAGCTCAAGCTCTTAATCAATAAGGAATACTCTGTATGTATACACTCATACATACAGAGTACTGCATATTATGTAATATACTGTATACCTGATGTAGGTTTACAGTGACCTAGATATCAAGTTTATTTTTCCCTATGAAAGATACATGTAAAAAGTGAATTTAAATGCAAAATCTGTCATTGAGCATAGGCATAAGAAGAAAGGTCCTGATGTTGAAGATTCTCCAATCCTTGGTAAATGAGAGAATCTTCCTATGTCTATTTTTGCCTCATGGTAGATTGAAGAGTAGCCTGACCTGGCAAGAGGGATGGACAGATTGTCCTCTCAGGTCTCTTTCTCAGAGCGTCTGAGTCTTTGAGAGCTCCTCAGTCGTGAGCAGCGGCTTGACTCAGCACCAGTGTCTGTCTAGCTGTGGTGACAGGGAGGACGCTAAATGCGGCCCTGCACTTCTCCTCTGTCACCTGGCACGTGAATCAAGTGGCAAAATGGACAGTAGCACCTGTTCTGAGGTCCCAACTCAGCTGCCCACCTTGGAAGAGCACAAGGACAGCTGTTAGCAGGACAGGGAGGGAGACAGAAGGAAATGACAGGATCAGAGAAACAGCTAAAATGAAGGAGGGGGAGAGCGGGCTGGAGAGAAAGATAACAGGTCACAATACCACTGTAAAATTGTTATTGATAATAGTAATGCCTATTTATTGAGCAGTTTACTCAAGCACTATGACATGCACTTTGCATGTATCATCTCATTTAATCTGTGCTACAACCACCTAAGATGATCTTGTTATTATCCCCCATTTTACAGATGAAGAAACTGAGGTGTAAGATGTTACAGGTTTTGCCCAAGATCATAAGTAGTGGAACCAGCATTCAGGGCTAGGTCTGGTTGAATCCAGAGCCTGTCACCCTAACCACTCAGACCCTGTGCTTTTTAAACTGTCCTTGGATTGGGTGAGATAGTGATGTGGAGAAAGGATAGACCAACACAGCAGCCATCTTCTCATCTGCCTGTGCTTCATCTCTGTTGAGTAACTATGTGGCTAGACAGAAGACCTGGTTTCTTATTGGTCTACCTTCAGATATCCAGATAGTCTACCTTCAGTCCAGTTTACAGAATTTTAGTTGCAAATTGTTTTTGTTTGTTTGTTTGTTTTGATTTGTTTTACCCTCAATATACCTTTAGAATGGTCCTCCTCTACCTGGTATTATTCAGTGTTATTTATTACATGAGGGATGGAGATGTAAGGAAAACTCTGCCATCCAGCAATAGTAGCTCAACCATGATGATCATTGTAGAGATAAATTTAATAATCAAATAATGTACACATCTTATTTGCATATGTATTATGTTTATGGAGTTAATGGAGAAACCATGTCACTTTAAATCATGCCTTGTAGTATTCACTAATAATTTCATTTTAGGTAGTCTTATTTCCCCAAATTATTAAATTGTTAATTAAATTATTAAATCATTATAAATTCTGTCCCACTCAGGATACCTAGTACACAGTAGGATCTAAATAAACCCTGGTTAAATTATTGACTCAGATGGAGGACTCTGAGCTGCACAGGAACAAGACTGAATTAGGGGTCAGTAGACCTGTATGTTATCTGGCCCTGTCCCAACCATCTGTGCCACCTTGGCTAAAGTCTCTTAATCTCTCGGGGCCTGAGTTCTTCATCTGCAGCCAGACTCCTTCCAACTCTAACTTTCTTTGAATTCTAATCCTGCTTTGCTGTAAGACTGCCGAGTCCTTAAAGGGAAGGATTTGATCTCATTCGTCTTCGTACTCCCAGGACCTAGCACAATGCCCAGAACTAAGCAAAACTAGTAAAATTTATGTCAAATGAATGTAAACAAGAGGCCTAGGATGTCTTTAACCATTAGCAATAAGAATATAATGGAGAATAAGAATATAATGGAGAATCTACCTAATTTCAAGGTGGGAGCCAAGTAAGAGATACTCAGGACTTTTCTTTCTTTACTGCCTTGTAAAGAAAAGGGAATATGAGGCTGGGGCTGAAGGCTCCCCTCCCTCCTTTCCCACTCTCCATGCCGCAAACACTGGAGTGAAACCAGCAGAATACCAGAGTCCTCTTCAACCACCAGCAATGATATGTCAAACTGTAAGATTTTCCAGCTGCTTTGTCCCACATGCCAAAAGATTACAGGTTTACGTTTGAGCATGAAATATTTATTTCTTGTACTTTCTTAATCTGAAAATTCTAGTTATGTAGAGAATCCTCACCTCATTTGCTGTGGACTGAATTGTGCCATCCCCATTCATATTTTAGAGCCCTAACCCCCAGTGTGATTGTGGAGATGTGGAGAAAAGGCTTTTAGGAGATAATTAAGATTAAATGAGATTATAATAGTGAGGTCTTAATCTAATAGGATTAGTGGCCTTAGAAGAGGAAAGAGATCTATCTCTCTCTCTCTCTCTGTCTCTCTCTCTCTGCCATGTGAGGACATAGCAAAAAGTTGGCCATCTGCAAGCCAGAAAGAGCTCTCTTAACAGAAATCAAACCCTGCCAGACCTTGATCTTGGATGTCCCATCCTCCAGAATTGTGAGGAAGTGTACTTCTGTTGTTTAAGCCACCCAGTCTATGGTATTTGGTTATGGCAGCCTGAGCAGACTAATATACCATGATGCCATGATGGCCTTACATGGTGATGGCCTTACATGGTGATGTTCAATGATTTTCTAGTGCCCAGGGTCAAGGTCTCATTGCTAGGGAGAAATATGTAACCAGTTGAGTGTCCTTTTTAATCCAAAGCATGTAAATTCTAATAAACGCACAGCCTCTGCAGTGTCAATATCTTCTAGGAAGGGTTGTTAAAATTAGTAATATAGCAGGAAAAAGGTGACGATGTAGAAGGTAAAGGGAATGAATGAGCTGCTTTTAGAGGATCACTGTGCTTGTCTTCATATTCTGTGGTCTAACCAAGAAAGCAACATTTTATTTATTTTATCAGATTTGCTAACTGTTCAACCAGCAAATTTGATAAAATATGAAAATAAAGTAAAACTCATCAAATACTATCCTTCCTTTCCACACCTCCTTGTTGCTCTAGGTTACTCTGACTTATAAACAGAATTGGTTTGCTTTTCATACCATCAACTCCACAACTCCTCAATATGGGAGAACGTTTCTACTATGAGGAGGGCTTCTGACTTTTCACCAGAGCTTACAGCAAGGTACGATGAAAGGGACACTGTCCAGGTTAGGAAGTCAGTGTCCATGGTGTTCATGACCGTAGCACTATCGAACTATGTTATTTCACATGAGAAGTTTTGGTGAATCCCTAGCACAGGAAGGGTGGAAACTGATGTACTGTGGGAGAGGAAAAATTGTGTTGGAGGTGGGAGATTTGGAGGGGGTTGTACTCGGGAAGGTATAAGAGAATAAGAAAAATATATTTCTTCTTCTCTGAACACCATCCTGTCCTAAGACTTATTTTCATTGTTTTCTAAGCTCTTTGGATAGGGTCTTTGTCATCTTTATTGACCCCTTTCCTTCATACATTTTGTGAATCCTCTTGTTGGCACATCCGCGAACAACAGGATGCAGTGAAAGGCTACAGACTCAAGTTTGAGTTTGACTCAACACCTCACTGGTTGGGCGACCTTGAGCAAATGAACGCATCTTTTTAATTATTAGTGTTCTCATATATTAAAAAGAGTGATAACCATCCTTGCATGGTTTTCTGATTCAATTAAAAACTGCATGTAAAGTATCTCGTCCATTGTGAAACACTTGATGTTTCCCTCCCTCCCTCCTCCCTCTCTTGCTTCCTTCCCTGCTTCCTTCCTTTCTTCCTTCATTCCTCCTTCCTTTCTCTCCTCCCTCCTTCCCTCCCTCTCTCCCCTTTCCTTCCTTCCGTTCATTTTAATACTCCGCATAGTTCCAGAAAGGATGCAAAGCAGCTTCTGATAACTTCTTCATTAATGATTCCTTTTACTCTACTACTCCCTTGGGTTTCAGAATGGACTTGCCCTCCCATCCTGGTCTTATAGAGTGAGGAGACTATATCTCTGCTGCTAATTAGAGGGGGAACAATTACTGAGAACATTTTAAGTAAAAATTGTCAGTACGCTGACTATGAGGAAATTCTAGGTTTTCATTTGCTTTTTAATACAAGAATACTAGGTCACCCTTGTAAAAAGCACATTCTCTGTTTGGTGAATGTCAATCAAGGCATATTACTTCTCATTTGAAGTGAAGTGATATGTATGGAATGACTCAAGGTGCTCATCTCCCAGCTGGTGACTGCATCACATCACCTTTATAGCTTGATTTCAGGTCTTGGGGGAAAAAGGAAGAGGAAGAGCTTCACGCAGTGTTACACTGAATTTCATAACCTGAATGAACCTTCCTTTCATAAATGATAACTGTAACATTAATGACCACTTAATGAGTCCTTACTATGGGCAAGTCACCATTCTAAGATTTTCCGTGTTCTAACTCACCTAACCCTCACAATGATCCTATGGGCTAAGTACTATTATATCCATATTTTTACAGATGAGGCAGAGAAAGGTCAATTAATGTGCCCAGAGACACAAAATTAGCATGTTCTGGAACGAGGATATGAACCCAAGCACCCTGGATCTGAGTCTGCATTCTTAAGCACGGTGCTGCATTATTTCCCATGTCTTTCTGATGAGCAAACTGAGTCTCTAGGAAGCATGAGGTTTGGGAAACTTCTTGCCCAGTGTAAATCGTTGGCAGCCAAACTTTTGAGATTTGAACTCAGATCTTCTGAATGCCAGTCTATCCCTTCTTCTGACAGGAGACCTAGTGACTCCACACACCATTGACCTGAGTGCCCTTACGTTTATTTCCCATGATCAAATCTCAAGGAGTTTCAAGCATTACCCTTGTAGTCCGAGATAAACAGCCGCCGATAGGTTCCTTCCATTTCACCAAAAGTATTATCGGTTGTATTCATAATATTGGATGGTGGTATTAATAACCTATGGTGATATTTTCAGTAAATAACTGATCCAAATTCATCTTGACCTATGAGCCCTGCTTCCATTAAAAAAAAAAAAGTCATCCAACAGGGAGGCATTTGGAAAACAATTCCACACCAGTGGTTGCATTAATTGCTACTTTAGATGTTCCTGCTGTGAATTGAATGGAGACACTTTAGATCTATTTCTTAGAAATAACCACCTTTATTACCTCAGCTCTAGGATGCACAGTTTTGAGATTTTTAGAGGAAAATATCTTCACTAATCTGTTTCTGTTTTCCATTTTCATTCCATAAGTAATCCTTTTCATTGTTATCACCATTTTTAATGTTCTCAGATTTAATTTATGGAGGGTATGGGATGTTATAGGACATTTTTGCCTCTTGCTCTCTCAGCGTACAACATTCAGTTAACTCCCCAAGTGTAACATTTTGAATATCATGTTTAATTCAAATATGATCCATTATTTTATTAAAGTTGTATTTTTCCCCTTGCGTATCTCTAGAATTTGCAAGAGCTCTATGGAAATGGCGTATGTGATACACAAGTAGGAATTTCTTTTAGTATCCGTCATTTCTCCAGTATTTTGAGAAAAACAGGATGAAATGTAGCATAATGAAACGGTGCTTGTTGGCAGTTATGAACTACACTATGCCTTTTAGAAAACAAATTTAAATACATTTCAGTTTAATTTACGCTTTTTCTCTCCTGGTTTCCTAAAATTCACCTATCTGGTTGTCCTCAACAGATTCAAAGTCATATTTTTTCATGTCTCCAGATTGACCCCAGGTTGGCCCCAGAAGAATAAAATTCAAGTAAATGAGTTATCTGTGGCCTTTTAAGGCAATTAACAATTCACAATGCTTATTTGTCTCTTGGTATTGAACAAAGACTTACTTGCACCCTACTACTACTGATACTATGCTGGGATTTATGAAGGATGCAGAAATGATCAAGCCATGGTCTCTATGCTGAGGAAGTTCAGGTATAGGTTAGGAAAAAATGAAATATATACAATTAAACTCTTAGGTCTCCTTTAGCAGTGTAAATAACACATTTATTTATTCTGCCTTGCCATACCCTCAGTGTTTTTTGCTAAATCATAGCATTCTAGAGCTGTGGGATCTAGAATGTGCCTAGATTGTAAATCTAGCTGTGCCTGATTGTAAACCACCTGGCATATATCATTCACAGAGCCCTGTTTTCCAAGATTAGAATAAAACACACCTGGTCTGATTATGCTCTTAGGTAGCACATGTGGACATGCATAGTGTCCTAGGGAAAAAAAAAATCTTAAAGAAACTCTTATTTTTATTTTATTTTATTTTATTTTTTGTGGTACGCGGGTCTCTGACTGTTGTGGCCTCTCCCGTTGCGGAGCACAGGCTCCAGACACGCAGACTCAGCGGCCATGGCTCACGGGCCCAGCCGCTCTGCGGCATGTGGGATCTTCCCGGACCGGGGCACGAACCCGTGTCCCCTGCATCGGCAGGCGGATTCTCAACCACTGCGCCACCAGGGAAGCCCAGAAACTCTTATTTTTAATACTTCTCTTAAGATATATTGGGAAAGAAGAGTGGAGTATTTAAGAACACAATTTCTGGATCCAGACTTCCTGGGTTCAAGTCCCAGCATTGCTACTAGCTGTGGGACAAGTTATTTAAACTTGCTGTGCTTCAGTTTTCTCATCTATAAAGTGAGAATAATAGGACCTCTCTCATAGGGTTGTTATGAGGACTGAGGAAATATTTGTCATGTAAAGGCATTACAATTAGATGCTTTTAAATACATACTATGACAGAGGTCATTTTTTTTTTTTAAGAGATTTTGGGTTGAGTGCAGTTCTGTGGAACCTTTCAAATGAGTAGCCAATTCTTCCATCCCATATTCAGACTCTGATTTTGACTTGCAGTACAGCCACTTTGAACTACTTCATAATCATGTGCTCCACAACATCAGCACAGATGGGCAGCAAAGCACTGCCCCAGTACAACAACCCTGAGCTTTACTGAGCTTTTGGAAGGTGATTATCTGCAGCCCTAATGTAAGCAGTTGATCTCACCAGAGATGCTAGGATTACTGCCATTTGGTTGTTGAGTCATTAATGTGAAAAACATCTACCCAAAAGTGTCTGCCTTGATATCTACCCAAGAGAACATCCTCTGAGGATGTAGGGCAAGGGCCTCTAATTAGTATAATGAACTTTTGTCTTCCCGAAGCACCAGCTCTGCTTTTGGAAAGGCATCAACATCCGTCATCACTATTTGTTGCCCAGTGATATAGATACTTCCACGTGTTTCTGTGCTCTTAGGAGCTGTTCAACGGATATGAGAACATTCAAATACTGGAGACAGCTTACTTTTTATTTCTAATTAACATTTTATGTTCTAGAATACGTGTTGCCTCTTTTTCTGTATCCTACCTATTTCTAATTTATACAATTTTATCACTGATTGAGCAATAGCATGTCTTTCTGAAATAGAACTATTTAAAGAAACTGAACATTAACTTTGAGTACTTGGCAGAAAAAATTTTTAATAATCCATAAATTTATTCATCTGATATGTGCCTTACAATATGCCAGGAACCTGGGTGTGATGGTGAATACCGCCTGTTCAGTACTCAAGGAATACATTGTGTAGTGGATGCGGAAGACAATACTCCAACTTGAGTGTAGTCTATTTTTGACAGTCTATTTGTCTATTGTGACAAAATATACATAACATGAAATTTACCATTTTAACCACTTCTAAGTTTACAATACGTGCCATTAAGTACATTTACAATGTTGTGCAACTATCACCACTATCCATTTCCAGAACTTCTATCATCCCAAACAGAAACTCTCTACCCATCCTGATAGTCTAAATGTACATTCTTTTTTTTTTTTTTTAACATCTTTATTGGAGTATAATTGCTTTACAATGGTGTGTTAGTTTCTGCTTTACAACAAAGTGAATCAGTTATACATATACACATGTTCCCATATCTCTTCCCTCTTGCGTCTCCCTCCCTCCCACCCTCCCTACCCCACCTCTCTAGGTGGTCACAAACCATCGAAGTTATTTAAACTTGCTGTGCTTCAGTTTTCTCATCTATAAAGTGAGAATAATAGGACCTCTCTCATAGGGTTGTTATGAGGACTGAGGAAATATTTGTCATGTAAAGGCATTACAATTAGATGCTTTTAAATACATACTATGACAGAGGTCATTTTTTTTTTTTAAGAGATTTTGGGTTGAGTGCAGTTCTGTGGAACCTTTCAAATGAGTAGCCAATTCTTCCATCCCATATTCAGACTCTGATTTTGACTTGCAGTACAGCCACTTTGAACTACTTCATAATCATGTGCTCCACAACATCAGCACAGATGGGCAGCAAAGCACTGCCCCAGTACAACAACCCTGAGCTTTACTGAGCTTTTGGAAGGTGATTATCTGCAGCCCTAATGTAAGCAGTTGATCTCACCAGAGATGCTAGGATTACTGCCATTTGGTTGTTGAGTCATTAATGTGAAAAACATCTACCCAAAATTGTCTGCCTTGATATCTACCCAAGAGAACATCCTCTGAGGATGTAGGGCAAGGGCCTCTAATTAGTATAATGAACTTTTGTCTTCCCGAAGCACCAGCTCTGCTTTTGGAAAGGCATCAACATCCGTCATCACTATTTGTTGCCCAGTGATATAGATACTTCCACGTGTTTCTGTGCTCTTAGGAGCTGTTCAACGGATATGAGAACATTCAAATACTGGAGACAGCTTACTTTTTATTTCTAATTAACATTTTATGTTCTAGAATACGTGTTGCCTCTTTTTCTGTATCCTACCTATTTCTAATTTATACAATTTTATCACTGATTGAGCAATAGCATGTCTTTCTGAAATAGAACTATTTAAAGAAACTGAACATTAACTTTGAGTACTTGGCAGAAAAAATTTTTAATAATCCATAAATTTATTCATCTGATATGTGCCTTACAATATGCCAGGAACCTGGGTGTGATGGTGAATACCGCCTGTTCAGTACTCAAGGAATACATTGTGTAGTGGATGCGGAAGACAATACTCCAACTTGAGTGTAGTCTATTTTTGACAGTCTATTTGTCTATTGTGACAAAATATACATAACATGAAATTTACCATTTTAACCACTTCTAAGTTTACAATACGTGCCATTAAGTACATTTACAATGTTGTGCAACTATCACCACTATCCATTTCCAGAACTTCTATCATCCCAAACAGAAACTCTCTACCCATCCTGATAGTCTAAATGTAAAAACTTTCAAACTTTCCCCATTTGACCTTCCTAAAAATCTCCTGATTAATTTACAATAGTTCCATTTACCTGTCAAGGCTGTTCTAAGAATGTTTCAGAAATACTTACAAATGTCTGAACTTCCATTATTTCTTTGATAAGATTTTTTTGATGGTCACAAAGCACTGAGCTGATCTCCCTGTGCTATGCAGCTGCTTCCCACTAGCTATCTATTTTACATTTGGTAGTGTACATATGTCCATGCCACGCTCTCACTTCGTCACAGCTTACCCTTCCCCCTCCCCATATCCTCAAGGCCATGCTCTAGTAGGTCTGTGTTTTATTCCCGTCCTACCCCTAGGCTCTTCATGACATTTTTTTTTTCTTAGATTCCATATTTATGCGTTAGCATACGGTATTTGTTTTTATAAGTGTTTATAACATTTGAAGTAATGATATTAAGCATTTTGTTACAAGTAATGTAATTTAGCTGAGTACCTTTAGCTTTACTAAGATTAGCAATTAAATATTTAGCTGTGTAGTAAATTAGCTATGCCACGTGATCATTGGAAAATGGGTGCTCCATTTACTGCAGCATAAATGTTTTACAAGGTATTGTAATGTAACTAGTAAATTAATAATAACAATTTAGGTTTCAGCTAATTAAGATCTTCCTTAGCATTTATTAACTTGAGAGTCTGAAGTAAAACAACTATGACAGTGATAATAACTGTTGCGATAGTTTAGCTGCACCAACCATGGATAAAATAGGGAAAATAGAATATGTGTGACTAGTTGTAAAGATTAAAAGTCAATTTCCAGCTGTCTTCTTTATGAATTTTGATTGGCACATCTAAACCGGGATTAAATATTCATTGGGGAGAGAGACTTTCTCGTCAACTCCATAACCTTATTCAGTCAAAACATGTTTAATAAGAATTGACACAATTGCAATAGCAAACAGTCAGTTAAATAAATTTTAAAGAGCATCATGAATGTGCCCAGAATTGAGCTAAGTTACTGAAACAGCATACTCAGACATGAAGAACCCAGTTCACAATCATAGATTATTATGCCTAGAAGTTATTATAATACTAATAGCTAATAATAATAATATTAGTAATATATAACAAACCTTTTTGCAGATGAAGAAATTGAGGCCCAGAAATATTTGGCTTTACATATCCAATATTTGTCTTCATAAATCAGCTCAGTCATAACCTAAGGCTTTATTTCATATAATGGGGATTATGTGTGAGGACAATGTGAAAACATGCCAAGGAAGATATGGCTATGCATCGTCACTCCATCTTTAGTTTATGTGGGAAAACACTGTGGTTTGGTTGAGGAAGCAACAGCTTTAGAGTCTGAAAGACCTGCACTTGAATCAGCTTTGCCTTTTACTACTAGCTGGCAAAGTTATGAAACTTCTCTGAGGCTCAGTTTTTCCACCTGTAAAATAGAGTTAAAAGTTGCAACTCACTAGCATAGCAGTGCTGTCAATGGTAGATGTTCAAAAGTCAATTTATTCACTCAAATAGTAATTGGAATTCTTAATAAATGCCTAATATATTCTCAGTTAAGGATATAAAAATAAAATAGAAATAAACTACCAAAGTATCCTCCCCAAGTTCTCTGAAGAGTTGAGGCGAGGGAGAGAGTTATGTAAATAGACTACCATATAGCATGACAGCTGAAATTTATTCATCAAATTGTGCAATAAGAGAAATACTGTAGAATCAACTTGATTTGGAGGCATAAAGGGAGAAGCGGAGATGAATGAAGAGACCTCAGAGAGGGGAATGATGCTTAGGAAGAGTCTATCAGGAGGAGAAGGACTTTGCCAAGCAGATGGGGTGAGGGAAGTCATTCTGAGCAGAGAAAACGGCTTGAGCAAAGCACAGATTCCTCAAAGAGCATAGCCTTTTCATGGAACAGCAGGAGGTTCATCGTGGCCCGAGCTCAGAGTGCACATGGGTGAGTGGGAAGAAGAGACTTTGGAAAGGTCGAATGGGGCCAGATGGTGAAAGGCTTGGCTTGCTAAGAAGTTTGTATTTTATCTGATGAGGGATGGATCACCAGTGTCACCGAAGGGTTTTAAGAAATGAGGATTGGGGCTTCCCTGGTGGCACAGTGGCTGAGAGTGCGCCTGCCGATGCAGGGGACGTGGGTTCGCGCCCCGGTCTGGGAGGATCCCACATGCCGCGGAGCGGCTGGGCCCGTGAGCCATGGCCGCTGGGCCTGAGCGTCCGGAGCCTGTGCTCCGCGACGGGAGAGGCCAC